>NC_135237.1:407092622-407426685 GCF_051348905.1 Ranitomeya variabilis
AAAAATAAATAATAAGCAATGGCAGAATTACATTTTCTCCACCACTTCTCCCTTTCTCTCTCTCTCCATTTTGTTGAGCAATTTGTTTCAGTTTTTCTGTGCATTTTATGACCAAATAAATTAGGTCATTCAAAACTACAGCCTGTTACGCAGGCAAAAAAACCCAAAAAACACTCATGTCCATGTTAACGGAGTTCTTGGAAGGAGTAGAGAATAAAATAAAACCTTCTCTAGTCATTTAAATGTTAATACAGAAAATAAGGATAAGCCATTTCTACACTGTACAGGTATAAAGCTAAACTGCAAAAACAAACCTGTCGCCTAATTTCTTCCTTGATAGTTTCTTGAGTTTCGGGCAGAGCAGGCATGGTGGCCATATTGGACCAGCGGAGAGGTTTTATCACCTTCTTGATCACTGTTCCACCAAACAACTCTTGCACGTGTGTAAAGAATACGTACAGGACTCTGTTACTGATCTGGAATACAGAAGACAACATAAATTAAGCCAACGCAAGCTCTAGCGTGAGGACAGCTTATTGCTTACCCCAAAAGCAAGAACATCAATATATTTAGACTATTTTAATTAATTAGGTCATCTTTAAAGAGTTGTCCACTACTAGGACAACCCCTTCTGGAGCTGAATGTTAGCCCCGTGAAAATAAAAACACCTATACTCCCCTCCCGTGACATTCCAGTGGTGTCACCACTCGTGTTACCAGGGGCTCTTGTGAGGTGGTCAGTATACATGAGCCCTGAGCCCAATCAACATTGGCATCACTGTCCCCGCCTTCAGACATATACGTAATCATGAGGGGGTGGGAGCCGAGCCTGCGCTCTCACTTCTTGATCACTAATACACCTGAAGGCGGGGACAGTGTCGCCAGCGCTGATTGGGCTCACGCGTCATAGCAACTGCACGAAAGTCCAAGGAACACGACTGGTGGTTTTATTTTCATGGGGCCAACATTCAGATTGAGAAAAAGTTGTCCTAGTAGTGGACAACCTCTTTATAGTTTCAAGAAAATCTAAATAGAGGGGTTTTCAGTAATAACCAATTATCACCTATCCATTAGATAGCAGTTCACACGATTATCTGTATTGGTAGCAGTCTGACAACTGGGACCACCCACTAATCATTAAACTGGGGTCTCATGTCCCCAATTTGAATGAAATAGCCATCACACATGCACACTAGCCATCTCCATCAGTCCCATAGACTTTGGAGGGGCAGTGTTCAAGTGCGGTGGCTGCTGCATTTAAACTGGGGACACAGAAACCCTTGTTCTGACAATCACTGGGGGTCCCAATGGTTAGAGCCCACTGATCTAGCAGTTGTCACCTATCTAGTGTAGAAAACTATGAATTAAGGCTGTCACAACTCCGACTTTCCATGCAGGTCCTTTCAATAAAAAGTAGATGATGGCATAAGAGTAACAATTAAGGAGAATGTTGCAGAAAAGGAAAGGGTCAAATGACAAAAGACATGGTTTCATTGTAAAGAAGCCATAGCTTAAAGGGCTTGTCTGTGACTAGTAAAAAAAAAAAAAAAAAACACTGATAAAGAGTAGAAAATGTGTTAAAACAATCCCAAACACTGCAGTGGTCTCCTCTGGCCCTGAAGTAACCACTAAAACTGAACATTATTCTGGATTATTGGCCTCACCAGTCACATAAATGATGTACATGACATCACTGCAGAACTTAATAGTGATCCAAGGATTATCAACTTTCTCCTCACATGCACGGTCATCATTACTACGGATCAGTGTCCCACTCATGAACGAATAGTTAAAATGAGGTTTAAGAAAGTCACTCTGTCCAAGCAATGTAATCTCTAGGAAATCTGTCATATGTACCTGAACGGTCGGGCTCAGCACAATCGAAATATTCTGTATATTCATTTTAGTTTCAAGCTCTTTCTCTATGACATGGTCCATGTGAACAATCAGCCATGAAATCAAGTAAAAGTTGCAGGTAGGCAGTTCCTTCAAGAGACGCTGACACTCCTGCAGCCTCTCTGCCTCGGTGCCCTTGCCACAGGCTTCTTCAAATTTAGGCATTAATTCTTTGGTGAGGACGTTCTCAGGTAGCTCACGCAAGTATTGCTTCAGTAGGCTGGCAACTGTGTAAGGCTCATAGTCATCAAGGTTAGGAGACTCCTCACGGTCATATGATGCTTTCAATTCATCGACCTTTGACTTGATTCCTTATGGACGGAAAAATTAAATCTTTTAAAAGTCAGTGGTAAAAAAAATAAAATAAATAAGTGATGTACCGGTACTTTCTGTATACTTAAAATGGGTTATTCAACATCTGATGTTTTAACAAAATTATAAAACATCTGCAGCCATTTTTTATCAAACAACCCCTTTAACATTATTAATATTGAATACCCATTGTTGTTCTTGTTCTTCCATCAGGTCTCAGTTACAATTACAGCAATCTGCCTCTTGCATTCAGTGTATAACACATTATCTACCCCCCTCCTCCAAACAATGCACTAACCACAAAAGCCACTTTCATAAGGGGCTGGCAACTACGCGCCTCCCATATACTTTAATATCCTATCTATGTTTCTTTATGCTTGGGGCCTTTTAAATGATTGCTTCATTTCATACAATCATAACTATTCAACTGGGCAAGTTTAATATACTGCATATCCTTATGTCAGGCTGAAGTTACCAGCCGTAAGTTCAGCAGTTTTACCTGACACCCTGTAGATGCCTTCACATTTCATGCCATGTTGCTCAATGAAATTCATACACTCCCGAAACACAGCCGGCAGCCGGATCCCATCACACATCATGGTTCTTTCCGAAGCTGCAGCCAGGGGGATTCCGAATACTGGCCTCAGCCTCGGCACATCTACAGGTGCTGGTTCTGGCTCTGGGGTGGGCTTCTTTTTTTTCTTTTTCTCTTTCCATTGTTTGACTACATCTGCAGCAGTTAGATCCTTGGACTTCTTGTCTTTGTGCTTCTCTTCTTTGTGCTTCTCTTCTTTAGGTTTCTCTTTTATTTTGAAGTCTTTCTCCTTCTTCTTAGAAAAACTGGGCTTCTTGAATACATGGATTCCCTTGGACCTCTTCAGTTTGGACGGGCTCTCTGCTTCATCACCAGAACTGTCCTCCTGGAAGGCAGCATAACCTTCAGCTGGAGAGGAAAGTGGGCAGTTAGTCTTGTGCAAAGTGCTGAGGGACTCGACAGTTTTTGTTTTTTTATGACAGTTCTGTCATTTTTAGCCAAGAGGCCCTAAATTGCTTTTCACAGCTATAATAAATATTGCTATACCCAATTTAAATACCACAGAAAAGCATTAATTAGGAGAAATAAATTGATAGCTGGCTAAATACTACAACACAAAATTAAAGAAAACACTGGACTTAAAAAAAAAAATTAAAAAAAAAAAAAAAAAAAAAGTGACTGGACCCTTACATGTCATACATTAAAGTCTATCTAATAAAAAAAAAATACATGTCAATGTGAACTGTCAGAAAACTATTTCAATTATTAATTTGGAAACTTCCTATATAAATATGCTACTTCTATGGCGAGTGCATCACGTTGGCATATGCGAGTTGTGCAAGTCAGATATGAATTTAGCAGTCCATGGATGTGTGGTACAGTTTGAAGCATTTACTATACACAGGCCAGGTTTGGCGGGGCAGGTGTCACATTGATAAGTGGTTCACTTGCTTATCCCCCTTCTGTAACAGACTCGGCACCTCTTTTGCGCCCTTACTTTCTTTGTGGTTTGAGTGACTTCACAGGTGAAATGTTGGCCTGGTACCATACGAACACCTTCAGTTCCGGAAGTACTTGGGCCCACTCTTTACTGATCTCCAAAGATTAGGGCCTTGATTACTACCTCCTGGAACTGAAGGTAGGTACCAAACTGGCCTGAACATCATCATAGCACATAAGCGTTGTACATTGCCATCTGCACGATATACACGGCCAGATTCTTATACCACACCGCACTTTTTTCATGCCACTGCACGGCTGGAGGACTTGATCATGAAGATCAACTCTCCATATGTTCTTGTTGTACCATAGTACATAGTCTGGTTTGGTGACCTGTGTAGAGGTACCTCGTACAGTGGTGGGGGAGCTGCCATCACCACCATGTATAGTGGTCATAAAAGGACATCCCTCTTGTCCTTTTACTTGACCACTAGCATGTTGTCACTATATTGGGCTCTGTGCTCACCCTTTCTGAGTAGCTGCCCAATTAGGGCCTCAGGAAGGCCTCCCTGATTTTTGCAGTACTGTATGCTGCAGTAGCTCACATAAAGAGGGTCTTGAAGAGTGGAATTGCTGGTATAAAAGTTATCTACACAGAGGTGATTCAGAAGTGGGTGCACCAAATTCCACACAATTTTCCCACTCACTCCCAAGACAGGGGGGCATCCAGGGGGTTCAATCTGGGTGTCCTTCCCTTCACAAACTCTAAACCTGTGGGTGGTACCCTGAGGCACTCTCACAGTTTGTAGAGCTTAATTCCGTACCTGGTCCTCTTACTGGGCAGGTGCTGCTGAAATTTGAGTCTTTACCCTTTGGGGAACGTACACATCAGCAAACTTGTTGCTGAAGTGATTAATACCCATCAGAACTTTGAAAAAAGTCAGTCAAAGTTGGGGGTCATCTTGGAAAGGACATTGTGCATTAAATGTCCATTATCTTTGTGGTGCAAAACATTTTTGATTGCCTCAAATAGTTTACGGCTGATGGCCATGCGGAACAGTACAGTTTTATACAAAACGTCAACGCTACAATATTGCTTAAGCTCTGACCTCTTCACTAAACCCATGTGAAGGGCAAGGTTCCAAAACATCATCATTTTTACTTAGTCTATTAGGGGTCCAGTTAGAAAATGATGAAGGGTGTTTTTGTGCCAAAAATTGCTGGCCATACAAATTTGTCTGGGCCAGCATGAGGCTTACAAAAACTTCAGAGAGAAAGACTTTGAAAGAGTATTTCTGTGAGGCTGGTAGTGTCAAATCATGAATCAGTGGCACATAATCCTCAGGGGGTAGGATCCATACAGTGAGCGCTGTAAAGGTGAGAGCTGGTTTATTTTCTGTCCTGGAGCGTCTACATGGTGGTTCGGTGTCACATGAGAGAGAGGATGAAAAATAAAGGAAGGTGGCATCCTGTCCCTCACTAAGTGTCAGAGGCAAGGAAGCTGTATGCCTCCTCCGATAAATACCATAATTGGGATGAGCTGGACATTTTTTCAAGTATGTTATGTTTGTGCGTGTACCAAATTTTATTCAGAGGTGGTGTGCGTGAGTGTGTGTTATAAACTTTTATTAAGAGAAAAAAATGAAAATCTAGAAAGAAAAAGAAAAATATATAAAATAAAAAGAATATCAAAATTTGTTAAAAAGCAAACTTACTAAACGGACGTCCGTAAAAAAAATAAAAAATAAATTACTGAGCGCCCACAACTATCTGACACTAACCCTAACTATATTCAGTAAAAAATACAGTAGTCGCCAATTACTACAGTATATTTTTACTGTCACTAATCTGGTCCTAGCATCTAACCTAAAATGTATTCTTTTTACACACACAGAAAGCAACAACTGGAGGCCGATCAGCGTCGCTTATCAGCGCTCGATGGCTATAGGACTTGCGCATGAATTCGATTCTTTTTTTCTGAATTGACATTAACCCCGACTATATTCAGTAAAAAAAAAAAAATACTGACACGGATTACTACAGTATATTTTTACTGTCCCCAATCTAGTCCTATAAACCAATTAAATTTGTTTAAAGGGAACCTGTCACCCCCAAAATCGAAGATGAGCTAAGCCCACCGGCATAAGGGGCTTATCTACTGCATTCTGTAATGCTGTAGATAAGCCCCCGATGTATCCTGAAAGATGAGAAAAAGAGGTTAGATTATACTCACCTGGGGGGGTGGTCCGATCCGATGGGCGTCGCGGTCTGGTCCGGGGCCTCCCATATTCTTACGATGACGTCCTCTTCTTGTCTTCATGCTGCGGCTCTGGCGCAGAGCAAAGTACTGCAGTGCCCAGGTGCCGGGAAAGGTCAGAGAGGCCCGGCGCCTGCGCACTGCAGTACTTTGCTCTACCCTCAACAGGGCAGACAAAGTACGCCTGCGCCAAAGCGTGAAGACAAGAAGAGGATGTCATCCTATGTAGATAGGAGGCCCCGGACCGGACCGCGACGCCCATCGGACTGGACCGCAGTGGGACCGCCCCTGGATGAGTATAATATAACCTCTTTTTCTCATCTTTCAGGATACATCGGTGGCTTATCTACAACATTACAGAATGCTGTAGATAAGCCCCTGATTCCGGTGGGCTTAGCTCATCTTCGATTTTGGGGGTGACAGGTTCCCTTTAATTCTTTTTTCACATACAAAAAAAAAAACAACTGCCAAAAATCGAGCAATCAGGTACTGATCAGTGCACAGCGGTAGGAGAAGATTAAAAAGGGGGTTAGGGAGAGGAGGGGGGAGGAGTAGAGGGTGATTGGGGTGGATTAGGAAAGATCAGACATCAGAAACGGATAAGGGAAAGATCAGGAAGGTCTTCAGGAATCACTGCAGCACCAGCAGAAGTGCTGGCACAGGCTTCAAAAACTATGTGGCACCACAAAACCCAGCACAGCGTGACAGAATGACCGCTGAGGAGGCTAGATCGCCTCTGTGCACTGACTCGTGCGATCAACGTTATCGTCTGATCACACCAATCAGAGCTGGCCCTGGTGATGCCGGTGTTGCTAAGCTGGACCTCAATGTTAAGAGCAATGTTATTGAATTAACAGCCAATCACAGCGATTGTAGTTGTAGGGGTTGTCGCTATCCCCGGGATGACGACTCTGTGCCCTGCTGCAAGATACAGCAGGCACCTTAGTGCGATCATTGTGACTGCGGACGCGGTGCCACATTAATGATACGACATATGGCTACATCCAGGTTCTTTTTTTACTTACCAACCTCGGACGTATGGTTATGTCCAAAGTCGTAAAGGGGTTAATGATCAGTGCAGTGGCTCATAACTTATCCTAAAACTGGAACTCATCTCTGACGATACACGAAGTAAACAAGCTTTTTATATTTCCTTTACTTTAGCTCTATTTTTATATCCGCAGAGCAGGTACTACTTTACATTGTTTTAATAACAATATAGCGAAAAATGGTTTCAGGCAAAGAGTTCTTTTGGGTGCATGAAAGACACGTGGGTCTAGACTTCATGCTATGGCAGGAAATAATATTATTGAGAAAATACAAGCGTGTGCAGCTGACAATACATGGTTGATTTAAGGCTACTTTCACATTAGCGTCGTGCACTGCACGTCACAATGCGACGTTGCAGCGCCCTGACGCATACTGTGCAAGCGCCGCACAACGGGAGCATCGGATGCTGTTTTTCAACGCATCCGCTGCCCCATTGTGAGGTGCGGGGAGGAGGGGGCGGAGTTCCGGTCGCACATGCGCGGTCGGAAATGCTGCAGACGACGCACCAAAAAACGTTACAAGCAACGATGGTTGCGACGTGTGGCAATGCGTCGCACTGCGTCACTAATAAAAGTCTATGGAGAAAAAACGCATCCTGCAAGCAATTTTGCAGGATGCGTTTTTTCTGCAAAACGACGCATAGCGACGTGCAGTGCACGACGCTAGTGTGAAAGTAGCCTTACTCAGTTTTCAATAACTTAGCATTCAATGCTGGTCGGTGGTCTTCGAGGCTTTAGTCTTGGATAACTACCGTATAGCAAGAGTTAAAATGACAATTTGAACAAAGACCTCTGCCGTGATTTGAACGTCCATTATTGCAAATGTATCGCTTAGAGTTTTCAATGAAAATACTCAACAATGACAAAAATACCAACACAATAGTCTAACTGTGACAGGTATCAGCTACTAATTTTGCGTCACAAAAAGTCTTTTAATTGTTAACCCAAAGTAGCCTGAAAAGGCCTTTTCAGAAACACAAAGTCTTACGCGCATGGCAGTCTTGTGCACTCTTATTTTAAATATAAAAACTGCTGCCTTAGAAGTGTAACCAGAAGAAAAAAAAATCAGCACAATTATTATGACATGAGCTCCAGCCATGAGTACTGATCATACTTGGAATTGATAAATCATTCACATAAAGGCTAAGTGATTCAGCAAGGGACAGTATTTATAGAAACCCATTAGCTTATCACATTCCTCCTTTTTTATATGAGCGCTAAGGCAAATCTAATGGATCTAGAGGAGAATGGTCTGCAATGTTCAGTTTAAAAAAAAAACAAAGTAAAGTTCAACTTGGTCATATGCACGGCTGTGATGTAGCAACTGTCAGGCTGAATGACCATATCCTTACCTGAGAACATACAGACACCAAGAGCCATCTCAATCAAAGTCAATTTGGGGGCATGACAGACAGAAAAATATAGGCACAACTTAAAACCCTTTTTGCTATGAAGCTTCTGAAAATTTCTGGTGCAAGCAATTACCTTCATAAGTCACATGCTTAGTGAAAGGATGTCCACCTGTGAGCAATCTAAGAGTCACACATCTGTCAGTGTATACACAACCGGTTTAAAAGACCAGAGGTTGCACCACCACCAAGCAAGAGGCTCCACTAACCAAACACCACCACGAAGACCAAGGAGATCACCAAACAAGACAGGGAAAAAGTTGTTGAGAAGTACAAGTAAAGTTTGGGTTATAAAAAATATCCCAATCTGATGATCTCCCTCTAGCATCATCAAATCCATCATCATCAAATGGTAAGAAAATGGCACCACAAGAAACCTGCGAAGAGGGCCGCCCACCAAAACCTCAGCCTGGGCAAGGAGATCATTAATCAGAGAGGCAGCACAGAGACCAAAGGTGACCCTGAAAGAGCTGCAGAGTTCCAAAGCAGAGACTGGAGTATCTGTCCATATGACCGCAATAAGCCGTACACTCCATAGAGGTGGGCTTTATTGAAGAGTGGGCAGAAAAAAACCTTTACTTCACAAAAATTTTAAGGCTTGTTTTGATTTTGCTAAAAGACATGTGGGAGAATCCCCAAATGTAAGGAGGAAGGTGCGGTCGTCAGATGAGACCAAAATGTAACTTTTTGACCACCAAGGTAAACGATATGTCTGGCACCAAAGCAACACAGCTCATCATCCCAAGAACACCATCCCCATAGTGAAACACGGTAGTGGCAGCATCATGCTGTGGTATGTTTTTCAGCAGCACGAACAGGGAAATGGTCTGAGTCAAGGGGATGATGGTGCAAAATACATGGATATTCTTGAGCAAAACCTGTTTGTCAGTCAGTGATTTGAGACTGGGAATAAGGTTCACCTTCCAACAAGACAATGACCCAAAGCATACTAATGCAACACTCGATTGATTTAAGGATAAACATGTAAATTAGTGTTAAGCGAATGTGTTTGGATATAGCGTTAACCGAGCATGCTCGGGTATTATTTGAATATTGCCTAACAAACAGGCAATTCCCAAATGTGTTGCGGCTCCCGTGAATCATGCAGCCATGGAGACTAACATATTACTTGAGCTTCCCACGATACTCGGATAATGCTACATTCGAGCTCACTCACTCATCACTATTGTAAATGTTTGGAGTGGCCTAGTAGTCAAAGCCCAGACCTTAATCCAAATGAGAATCTGTGGTCAGACTTGAAGACAGCTGTTCACCAGAGGAAACCATCTTCTGTATTTTGTGGATTATAAGACGCACCCCAAATTTAGAGCAGAAAAATACCTTTTTTTTTTTTTCTTTTTTTTTTTAATAAAATGGCCGTGCTTCTTATAATCCATGCGTCTTATTGCTTACTGGGGGTGGTGGCTGCAGTGAAGTGGGGTCCCAGGGTCGCTGCTGGAGGAGGCAAGAGTGGAGCATTGCTGCAGGCTGGGATGAGGGGGTGTTCGGATGTGCGCCTCTGCTGGTGTTCGGTGGTGCAGGGGCTCTGCCAACATTTTGTGAAAGCCCAGAACCTCCGCACTTACATGGTTTACTATGCAGTGTACTCTGGGAAAATGGCGGCCGGCATGTGCAGAGATGAGATCTCAGCTTTAATATCTCCACCGCATAGTAACCATGTAAGTGTGGGGACTCTGGGCTTTCACAAAATGTCAGCGGAGCCCCAGCACCACCGAACACAGGCAGCAGAGCATATCCGAACACCCCCTCATCCCAGCTTGTGGCATGCAGTAACACTCCACTCTTGCCTCCTCCAGCAGCGACCCTGGGATCCTGCTCCAACGTGGTATATCTGCACTATAAGACACACCCATTTTCCCAAAAAATTTTGGGAGAAAAAAATGCGTCTTATAATCCGAAAAATACAGTAACTAGAATGAGCTGGAGCAGTTTTGCCTTGAGGAATGGGCAAAAATCCCAGTGCCAAGATGTGGAAAGCTCAGAGACTTATCCAAAGCGACTAGCCACAAAAGGAGGATCTACAGATTACTGACTTTAGGGGGGTGAATAGTTATGCACACTGAAGTTTTCAGTTATTTTGCCCTATTTGTTGTTTGCTTTACAATAAAAAGAAAAACAAATGTTCACAGTTGTAGGCTTGTCCTTTACATGAACTGATGTAAACCCTCAACAAAAAAGTGAAATTCCAGGTTGAGAGGTAGCAAAAACATATGAAAAATGCCAAGGGGGTAAAGACTTTTACAAGCCACTGTATAGCCATTTTCACTTTGGAGGAGCATCATACTGAAAATACTTACTCTGCAATAGGCAGTAAGTGGCTACTATAGTCACTGAGCTCAGAAATTTTTTTAAATTCCCTTTAAAGGGAACTTGTCACCCCCAAACTCGAAGGTGAGCTAAGCCCACCAGCATCAGGGGCTTAGGCTAGGGTCACATTGCGTTATGTGACCGCGTTTAACGGACTACGTTACACCGCGGCATAACGCGGTGTTAACGTAGTCCGTTAACGCCGCAATAGCCTGTAATGGTGAACGCGTCGCTAGCGCCCGCCCACATTGGGCGTGCGCTAGCGATGTGCTGTCATTTGAGTGACGGACCTCGGACGCTGCTTGCAGCGTCCGCGGCGCGCCTGAGGTCCGTTCCTCGCTAGTGCAGATCGGGGATCTGCGCTAGCGGGGACGCCGAACGCGGACCCTAGAGAAGCATTGCGTTAGCGCAATCCGCTAGCGCTATGCGCTTAACGGATTGCCCTAACGCAATGTGACCCTAGCCTTATCTACAGCATTCTGTAATGCTATAAATAAGCCCCCCGATGTATCCTAAAAGATGAGAAAACACCAAGGTTACTTACTGGTAGCCGGTTTTTCCGGAACCCATGACGGCACACCTGAGAGAGGGGATCTGCCCAGTCAGGACAGGAAACCCTACTGAAAATAAAAGGGCGGTACCTCTCTGTCGCTTCAGTTGGTTTTCAGAGCATGAGAGGCCCCCGCGGTTAGTACACATGGCAATTCATCACATTAACTAAAAAGCACCGAAAACAAAAGTGTACACCCAAGGGGTGATAAAGGGGGGGAATACACGGGTGCCGTCATGGGTTCTGGAAAAACCGGCTACCGGTAAGTAACCTTGGTGTTTTCCCTTCCATGACGGCACACCTGAGAGACTTTTGTAGAATGAAACCTTAGGGAGGGACCACCGCTTGTAGTACCCTTCTACCAAAGGTTAGGTCAGCAGAGAAAGAAAGATCTAGCCGGTAGTCCTTGAAAAAAGTTGAGGGTGAGGACCAGGTAGCGGCCTTGCAAATTTGATCAATCGATACCTCAGCCTTTTCTGCTCTGCCCAGGAGGTAGCCACGGCTCTGGTGGAGTGAGCCTTGATGCCTTCAGGAACCGGAGTGCCACCCGCATAGTAGGATAAACTAATGGCCTCCCTGATCCATCTAGCAATAGTACTTTTAGCTACCCTGCACCCTCTTTTGCTACCCTGAAAGGCTACAAATAGGGTTTGGTCTTACCTCCACTGACTAGTTATAGATATGTACTGTAACATAGATCTTCTTACATCCAGCATGTGGAACTTTTGTTCCCCTGGATTTCTAGAATTACTACAGAATGATGGCAAAGTAATCTCTTGACTCCTATAGAACTTTTGAACCACCTTGGGGAGATACGCCGGGTCTGGTCTTAGAACGATCCTGTCATCAAAAACCTGAGTATAAGGAGGGCAAATCGACAGGCCATGTAAATCAATTACCCTACGTGCCGTTGTTAAGGCTACAAGTAGCATTTAAAAAAAACTGACCGTCACATCCAAACATAGACTAAGTGTGATGCAAAATAGGAGAACTAGGAGTATAATGGGTATATAAATTTTTATTACAAATATAGGGTATAAATATACACACAGTAAAACACATATAGTATATGTAAACAAGATCTACAATATAAAGTGCAAGAAAGGATGGAAAAATGGGAAACCAGTGTCCACCCGGTGTGCAGGAGCACAGAAAGTCCCAAACAGTCTGAAATGGCAGACTGAATACACCACATTGCAGGCAACCACCCAAATAGTATATATAATGGAGTGACAAACCGTCACTGGTAATAAATGCTAGGGCTTACCGCAGATAAAATGGGCTACTCTGCACACCAGACCAGAACCAGGATAGGACGACCCCCGACGTACGTTTCGCTTAGTCCATATAACCGCTTTCTCAAGCGGTTATATGGACTAAGCGAAACGTACGTCGGGGGTCGTCCTATCCTGGTTCTGGTCTGGTGTGCAGTGTAGCCCATTTTATCTGCGGTAAGCCCTAGCATTTATTACCAGTGACGGTTTGTCACTCCATTATTTATACTATGCAATGTGGTGTATTCAGTCTGCCATTTCAGACTGTTTGGGACTTTCTGTGCTCCTGCACACCGGGTGGACACTGGTTTCCCATTTTTCCATCCTTTCTTGCACTTTATATTGTAGATCTTGTTTACATATACTATATGTGTTTTACTGTGTGTATATTTATACCCTATATTTGTACCCTATATTTGTAATAAAAATTTATATACCCATTATACTCCTAGTTCTCCTATTTTGCATGATTAATATGGAGTTGGTTGTCCTCTTTGCAGGTGTTGGGGCTTTTCTCTACTATTTTGTGTGAAATTGCCCCCCTTTTTTCTTGTTTTCAATATGTGCTCTGGAGTAGTTCTAATAAGTGTGAACAGGTGCTGAACCTAGAGTCACCAACTCATACAGTCAAGCAAATAAGGCAGCACACTGCAGCGCTGAAACATGCAAACATGAAACATGAAAACTGAACTGCACCACTGCACTAGAAATATGAAAAAAGAGCGTTTAGCGCATAAAAATGGCCAATTTTATGTGTACCTGGTAGCCACTTTAGGGCATCTCTCGTATACCAGGTCCTATGCTTTCCTTTCCTCGCTGAGAATAAACGTCTCCATCTGAATGAGTACCTGTGAAACCTCTTAGACTAACATTCTCTCTCTCTGTGGAGGGGTAATGGACCTGTTGCGATTAAAACACCTGTGGCTAAGAGGCGGAGTGCTCGGTCAGAAGGCTAAAGAATACATTTAAAAAAATGTGTTAAAAGGTGTTTTAATCGCAACAGGTCCATTACCCCTCCACAGAGAGAGAGAGAATGTTAGTCTAAAGGTACCTTCACACTAAACGATATCGCTAGCGATCCGTGACGTTGCAGCGTCCTGGCTAGCGATATCGTTTAGTTTGACATGCAGCAGCGATCAGGATCCTGCTGTGATATCGCTGGTCGTGCTGCCTTATTTACTTGAAGGCTACAAGTAGAACTGTTTTAAGGGTAACTAACTTAGGTGATAACTCCTGTAAAGGCTCAAAAGGGTGTTTAGCTAGGGCATCTAAGACTAAATTCTGATCCAAAGGAGGGATTTTTGGGAAAATGACCGGTCGAGATCTACTACAAGATTTTATGAACCGTGAAACCCATCTATTTGAGGCAAGATTACAGTTATATAGGGCCCCCAAGGCTGAAATCTGAACTTTAAGGGTGCTGGTTGCTAACCCAAGAAGTAATCCTGCTTGCAGAAATTCTAGGATGGTACCCACTGGAGCTACCTCCCTCAATGGTTCACCCTGGAAGTTAAGAAAAATTTTCCATGTCCTACCATAGATCCTAGAGGTTACAGGTTTTCTGCTTTTCAATAGGGTGGAGATTAACCCTGGTGAGAATCCTTGGCGACTTAGTAACGCCCTCTCAAATTCCAGGCTGCCAGATGGAAGCCCTTCACCTGAGAGTGGGTCAGTGGGCCCTGGGTTAGCAGATCCGGAACTTCTGGCAGAATCCATGGGTCTGTTATCCACATCTGCCTTAGAAGGGAGAACCATGGTCTCCTTGGCCAAAATTGAGCTATGAGGATTATTTTCGCTCGATCCTCTCTGATCTTCTGGACCACAGCTGGAATCATCACTATCGGGGGGAATGCGTAGGCCAGCGAGAACTTCCAGGGGGTAGGGCATCTACTGCAAAAGGACGTTCTCTTGGATTTAAGGAGAACTTTTTGACTTTTTTGTTGTGCGAGTTGTCAAACAAGTCTATTTCTGTCGTGCCCCAGGCTTGAACTATTTGTTGGAATACCTGGGGGTTTAGGGACCATTCTCCCTGTTTCAAGCCTCTGCGACTCAGGAAGTCTGCTTGTGTGTTTTCTATGCCCCTGATGTGTAGTGCCGTCAGGGATGACAGGTGTTGTTCTGCCAACTGAAAGAGTAGATTTGATACTTCCATAAGGCCTCTGGACCTCGTCCCCCCTTGATGATTGATATACGCCACCACTGCTCGATTGTCCGTCATGATTCGAGTATGGCGGCCCCGGAGCAAAGGGAGAAAATGTCTTAGGGCTTTTTCCACTGCCCATAACTCTTTTTTGTTTGAACCATGGTTCCTTTCTAGCAAGGACCAGGTTCTCTGTACTGAGTGAGACCTCAGGTGAGCCCCCCAACCTGCACCGCTTGCGTCGGTCGTGATGATGTCTTTGACCGGTTTTTGCCACTGGACCCCCATTGTCAGATTATCTTCCACCGTCCACCAAACTAGGGAATCTCTTAGGCCCAGGGAGACACATAGATTTCCTTCTAAATGCCCTCTTAACAGTCTTTGAGCTGAGAGAATCTCCCACTGAAGTTGTCTTAGATGGAATTGTGCCCATCCTACTGCCGGAATACACGATGTTAACGAGCCTAGTAGGGACATCGCCTTTCTTAGAGTCATTGCTGGTTGATGTATTGCTGTACCAGCCAGGTTTATTATCTTGGCTACTTTGTTTTCTGGAAGGAGGCAGAGCTGACGCTCGGAGTCCAGCATTAACCCCAGGAAGGACTGTAGTTTTACTGGTAGTAATCTTGATTCGGGGATACTTATTATCCAACCCAGCTCCATTAGAGTTGATGTTACCACTGTTACCTGATGGGTGCAGTGGAACTCTGATCTCCCTATTACAAGGAAATCGTCCAGGTATGGGACAATTACTACATCCCAGGACCGGAGGTATGACATTACTTCCACAATTACTTTGGTGAAGACCCTAGGATCTGTAGACAGGCCGAATGGAAGGGCTGTATATTGGTAATGCTTTATCTGATTTTGAAAATAGAGAGCTACTCTCAAGTATTTCCGATATTCCTGATGTATTGGGATATGGTAATACGAATCTATAAATCTATTACTGCCATGAAGCAGTGTTGGAAGAGAAGTTTTGTGGTCGTGTTGATAGACTCCATCTTGAAGGAGTAGTTCTCTACCTATTGGTTGAGCTTCCTTAGGTTGACTATAGTTCTCCAAGAGCCATCCGGTTTCTGGATTAAAAAGAGGGGGAAGTAAAATCCGCCTCTCTGTTCCCGAGCCGGGACTTCCTGAAGAACATTTTTTTGAATGAGTCCCAAGACCTCCGTCTCCAGGGCAGATTGCTCCTGCAGAGACCTTCTTCGGGGTGTAATTATGAAGTTTTGCCTGGGTGGATGGATGAATTTTATTTTTAGGCCGTCTTTGATAATATTTAAGACCCAGGCACTGGGGGAGATGTTTTTCCAGGCCGGGAAGAAGAGGGAGAGCCTTCCTCCCACCTCTGGCGTAATGTCATTGGGGGGATTTTTTTGCTGATGTAGAGGGCCCTTTAAACATGTAGCCCGATCCTCTTTTATCCTTAAAGTCACAATTTTTCCTCTCCCCTGGGGGGCGACCTCTGTTAAATCTTCTCCTCCGAAAGAAAGGTTTTTTGGAATCTTTAGGGATATTGGGAAAGACTTTCTTTTTATCCCCTGCATGTTCCAGGATCTCTTCTAGTTTTTTGCCAAAAAGGAGTTGGCCGTCACATGGAATGGAGCACA
This sequence comes from Ranitomeya variabilis, assembly GCF_051348905.1. Classification (NCBI taxonomy): domain Eukaryota; kingdom Metazoa; phylum Chordata; class Amphibia; order Anura; family Dendrobatidae; genus Ranitomeya; species Ranitomeya variabilis. Next base: position 407,108,921 of record NC_135237.1, read on the forward strand.
GCTTATGTTTAGCTGGTAAATCCCCCGGACAACCCTTGAGCCAAAGGGCTCTTCGTGCCGCATTAGACAAGCTCACTGCTCTAGCTGTTAAGTCTTGCAGAAGAGTCGGCCAAAAAAGTTGCTGCTCCTTGCACTAAGGATATGTTTGCAAGGATGTCATCTCTAGGTACTTTGTCCCTTAGCTGATCCTCTATCTGCTGTAGCCAGACCATGAGAGCACGGCCATACATGTTCCAGAAATCGCTGGCTTTTTCGCCCTCCCGCTGAGGCTTCCCAGATGTGTCTCAGAAAAGCATTAAGCTACTTACGGGTAGCTGCGTTTTTCGGAGGCCCATGACAGCACTACGAGAGAGGGGATCCGCCCTTCAGGAACAGGAAACCTACAGAGATACAAAAGGGCGGCACCTCTCCCTATGCATCAGTTGTATATTAGAGCCTGAGAGGACTACCGCGGTTAGTAGCACACAAATATTATATACAGTTTATATACAAAACTAATCCAATACAAATACCACACGTGAGATCTATATATATCTCATTATATACATTATAGGAAGTGCAACCCCCCGTGAATAGGGAGGGAACTAAGGGTGCTGTCATGGGCCTCCGAAAAACGCAGCTACCCGTAAGTAGCTTAATGCTTTATTCGGACTCCCATGACAGCACTACGAGAGAATTACAGAGATGTAAAACTACCTTAGGGAGGGACTATAGCCTGCAGCACCCTTAACCCGAAGGTGAGATCAGAGGAGCACCCCAAGTCCAACCGATAGTGCTTGAAAAAGGTGGAAGGGGACGACCACGTAGCTGCCTTACATATCTGGTCGATTGATACTCCAGATCTTTCCGCCCAGGATGTAGCCATGGCCCTGGTGGAATGCGCCCTCAGATTCTGCGGAGCCGGACCTCCACCTGCAGTATAAGCCAGAGAGATAGCCTCCCTAATCCACTTCGCTAGTGTGAACTTCGAAACTCTAAGCCCTTTCCTAGGACCTTGGAAGGATAAAAATAACGCATCCTCTCTCTTCCAAGCGTTAGTGACTGTGATGTATTCTAACAGGCATCTCCTAACATCTAATGTATGGAGTAGTTCTTCTTTGGCGTTAGAGGGGTTAGGGAGAAATGATGGTAACACTATCTCCTGTGATCTGTGAAAATGTGAGGCGACTTTTGGCAAATAGGCGGGGTCCGGTTTTAGGACTACTCTGTCCTGTAAAAACTCTGTATATGGGGAGAGTCTAGAGAGCGCTTGAATGTCCCCTACTCTACGAGCAGATGTTATCGCTACCAAGAACGCTGTCTTGAGGGACAATAATTTAATTGAAGCAGAATGTAAGGGCTCAAACGGTTCTCTAGTCAAGGCTGACAGGACTAGGTTGAGATCCCAAGGTACCGACCTGTTCTTGTGTATAGGTCTAGCTCTACTGGAAGCTTTTATAAACCTTGATACCCAATAGTTATTAGCAACGTTACAAGAAAACAGGGCCCCCAGGGCTGAGACTTGTACTTTTAGTGTACTCGTGGATAGGTTTAACTCTAACCCTTTCTGCAGGAATTCTAAAATTTGGTTAATTGGTAACCCTTCTTCAATTCTGAAATCTGAAGAGGCCAAGAACTTCCTCCAGGTTCTAGAGTAGATCTTTGTTGTTATATTTTTTCTACTCTTCATAAGGGTATCAATTAAGTTTGGGGAAAAACCTCTGTTTTTTAATAATGACCTCTCAAACACCATGCCGTCAAATGGAGCCCCTTCACCTGCGGATGGGTGATCGGACCTTGATGGAGTAAATTGGGAATGTCCGGAAGTACCCAGGGGTCTTCCACCGACATGGTCCTGAGCCACGCGAACCAAGCTCTCTTGGGCCAGAAAGGGGCGACCAGTATGACCCTTGCTCGGTCCTCCCTTATTTTCCTGACCACAAGAGGTAATAGGCCCAGCGGGGGAAACGCATAAGCCAAACGGAAGTCCCATTTGATCAAGAAGGCGTCCACTGCCAACGGATTCTCCCTGGGATTCAGAGAACAGAATTTTTTTGTTTTTCTGTTGTCCCTGGTGGCAAACAGGTCCACGTCTGGATGACCCCACATGTGGACAATCTGACCGAAGATGTCTCTGTTCAGGGACCATTCCCCTTGTTTTAACGTGTTGCGGCTTAGAAAGTCCGCTTTTATGTTTTCTTTCCCTTTTAAATGTAGAGCAGTTAAAGATAGTAAATTGCTCTCTGCTGTCTGGAGAAGGCGGTCTGCTACTTCCATCAGAGATTCGGAGTGTGTTCCACCCTGGTGGTTTACGTAGGCTACTGCCACCTGGTTGTCGGAGAGGATCTTGACATGGTGACCCTGTAGATACACGAGGAGTTTTTTAACTGCTAGCTCAATAGCCATTAACTCTCTCTGATTGGAGGAAGCTGATGTTTGAGGGTCCCATAGCCCTTGAACTACGATGTCACCCATGTGCGCCCCCCATCCCGTAGGGCTGGCGTCAGTTGTTATTACACGAGTCACATGTGTCACCCAGGGAACTCCTGCCGACAGATTGCCTTCTACTAGCCACCATCTGAGAGATGTAAGTACTACTGGACTTAACGTCACCTGACCCTGCAAGGACCCCTGTAAGGCTCTATCATTGTCCAGAACCTCAAACTGTAAAGGTCTGGTATGGAATTGGGCCCAACGGACGGCAGGAATGCACGAAGTTAGGGATCCTAACAGTGACATAGCCTGTCTAAGGGTCATGGATGGTTTATTAATCGCCTTCAACACCTGTTGTTGAATGTGGAGTAATTTATCAGGCGGCAAACAGCATTGTTGGGTCTCTGAATTTAATAACAGTCCGAGGAATCTCTGAATTTTTAGGGGCTGTAAACGGGATTTGTCATAATTTATAATCCAGCCCAGATGTTCTAGTTTGGCTATGGCTGTCATTGCTTGCGAAAGGCAATGATCTGCTGAATTTCCCACAATAAGGAAATCATCCAGATAAGGTATTATGAGGATATCGGATTCTCGCAAATATGCCATAACCTCAGCGACTACCTTGGTAAATACCCTAGGAGCTGCAGAAATGCCGAAGGGAAGGGCTCGATATTGAAAATGACGAACAATTCCCTCTATAGACACCGCCACCCTCAGGAACCTCTGGAAGTTCTCATGGATAGGAACATGATAGTATGCGTCCTTAAGATCTACAACTACCATAAAGCAGTGTTTGAACAACATCTTTATTGTAGTACTGATAGACTCCATTTTGAAGGTTTTATTAACCAGGAATTCATTAAGAGATTTAAGATTAATGATGGTCCTAAATGACTTATCTGGTTTTTGAATCAGAAATAGAGGAGAGTAGAACCCTCTTCCTCTTTCTGAATCTGGGATCTCAATCAGCACCTTTTTAAGACATAAATTGGTGACTTCAGCTTCCAAAGCCGTTTGTTCAATAGAGGAGGAACGTAAGGGGGTTAATTTGAACTTATCCCGAGGCCAATGGTCAAACTCCAGTCTCAGGCCGTCTGATACAATGCCTCGGACCCAGTCACTATTAGTGATGTCAGACCATGCGGAAGAGAAGGCTGCCAATCTCCCTCCCACAGGGATTGCTAGTCATTGGTCTGACTTTTTACGTTCTTTTGAGGAACGGCGGAACATATAGCCCGTACCTCTCTTGCGTCTATCCTCCCATCTGAAATTATCTCTCGAGGGTGAGGACGCGCGTTTCCTTCCGTGACCAAACCTCCTTCTGTTGAAGGGGCGACGGTAAGATGCTGATGCCAGATTAGGGAACTTCTTCTTATCATCACCTGCTTTTTCAAGCAAGTCATCCAGAGTTGGTCCGAAGAGATATTCCCCTTTACATGGGATAGCGCAGAGCTTGGATCTTGATTGGATGTCACCGGACCAACATTTTAACCATAAGGCTCTACGAGCCGCGTTGGAAAGACCTGCTGCTCTGGCCGCCATCTTGACAGAATCCAATGAAGCGTCCGACAGGAAGGCCGCAGCATCTTGAATTACTGGGAGCGCATTCAGGATTGTATTCCTGGACGCACCTTCCTTAAGTTGTGACTCCAGCTGATTCAGCCAGACCATTAAGGATCTTCCTGTACACGTTGCGGCCACCGCTGGTCTCAGAGATCCAGCCGCCATCTCCCAGGTACCTTTAAGAAAGGTGTCTGCCTTCCTATCAAGCGGATCTTTAAGGGACCCCATATCCTCAAAGGGTAATGCGGCTTTTTTGGACGCTTTTGCCACCGCAGCATCTAGCTTAGGGGCCTTGTCCCAGGTATCAACCGCTGCATCCTCAAAGGGATACCTGCGTTTTAAAGCTGGTGGTAACGAGCCTTTTTTCTCCGGTTTCTTCCACTCTCGGAGAATTAACTCTTGAACTTTATCTATCACCGGAAAAGATCTGCGTTTCTTATGGTCTAATCCGCTGAACATTAATTCCTGCCTGGAAGGTTGAGTTTTTGGCTCTTCCAGGCCCATCGTACCCCTGACCGATTTAACTAGTTTATCAACTCGGTCCAGCGGCAGACAAAAACGGCCAGAGTCCTCTTCCGATGACGAGGAAGAGGGAATAGAGCCATAGGAACCTTCCTCTCTTTCTTCCTCCGAAGACTCAGAGATTAAGGGAGTTCTAGGTTTTGAACCTCCCGCCTGGGATAGAGACCGCAGGGATTCCCTTACTTCCAGACGGATCATCTCTTAAGTTAGCCGTATTTGCAGATTCTTCCGCTACCTAGGGGAGGACAATAAGGTGATACCATCTATCCGACCTGATGTCCCTTAACCCCTACCACACCTGTAGACCTCACCGTCTGCTGTATACAGGGGGCACATAACTTTTTGGGATAAGAATCTGGTAAGGGGATTCCACATAGGGCGCACTCCTTATGTTTCGTCTTTGCACTTTTCTTCCCCTAGAATGACAAAGTATAAGGGGGCCCGCGTCACTGAGTGAACATTCACGTAGATCACTTACCAGCGTACGCCAAGAAAGGTACCGGAACACGAGGGGGTTCTTTCCCAGTCGACGCTCTCGATCCCTGCTTGGACGAGCTTTTGCGGCTGGACTGGTCACTCCTGACATGCTCCATCTCCAAGGGCTTCTGTCGCACCTCCAGTAGCTGAGGCTGCTCACCATCACTCTCCATGATGGAAGTGTGACCAAAAGCAGGGCTCTAAGTCCGACACCTGCTTAAATCCCCCTGGGTTCCGGTCAGCAGGCTGCCTGGCGTCATCCCATTGGTTTCTGCTTACCAGACCGCAGCTGGGAGGTCAGCGGTAGTTAGTGGGGAATCCGGTGTCCAGGATCGATGGGCGCCGCCATCTTGGATAGACTGCGCATGCGCAGCCATCCAGTAACCCAGAAGCGCCTGCCGACTCCGCCCCCGGCGTCACAGCACTCCGGAAACGCTCCTGAGAGCGGTGCAGGACGCCGGTGATGTGCGACAGCGCTCCGGTCGGCGCCGCTCTCCCGTCACCGCTACCCCACTCCACCGCCGCACCGCATCGCTGCAAGAACCAAGGGGGGGATATACTTACCAACGCCGGCATAGAATGGAGATCAGGCAATCCTCCGGACCCTGCTCCCTGCTGCCATACGCCACCGACGTGCAGTCCAGCCAGGACCACCGTGGCGCCTCCAGGGACATCCGCACCGGCCGAGGTAGGAGACCCCCCCGCTACCAGATTCGGCCGGCCGGCCTGGGATCCACTACGGAGATTTTCATCTGTAGGATCCTGTCCCTCCAGGAACAGGAAACCAACTGATGCATAGGGAGAGGTGCCGCCCTTTTGTATCTCTGTAGGTTTCCTGTTCCTGAAGGGCGGATCCCCTCTCTCGTAGTGCTGTCATGGGAGTCCGAATAAACTATCTGCTTTTTTATCAAGCGGGTCTTTTAGAACACCCGAGTCTTCTTCTTCTATCGGAAGGGACAATCTTTTTAAACATTTGGCCACTGCACCGTCAATTTTAGGGATCTTCTCCCAGGATTCAGAGTCATTTCCCTCAAAAGGATATCTCCTTTTGGATGAAGAAGGCAAAGTACCCGTTTTTTCAGTTTTTTTCTACTCTTTCTCAATTAATGCTTTGATTTTCGCATTGCCCAGAAATGTGCGTTTCCTTTTCTCTTCTAAGCCACCAAACATGACATCTTCTAGTGACCTAGGTGTCTTCTCCTCCTTAAGACCCATTGCAGATCTAACTGCTTTAACTAATTTGTCTACGTCCTCGGTTGGAAAACATGGACGACCTCCTGAATCACTGTCTGAGGAGGAATCTGAAGACTGGATAGAGGCAGAGGAAGATCGGAATGATTTATGACTCTCTCACTGAGAGGCATCCGACTCAGTAGACGCCTTGCGGCTTTTCCGCCTCGGTTTATTAAGGGCCATTTTTAAGGAGTCTTATTTCAGCCTGTATTATGGCTTTAAGGCTAGTGGCGAAATTAGGGGTTTCTACCTGAATAGTTTTATTAATGCAGTCAGCACAGAGATCTTTCTGCCACTGAACTGCATGTGGGACTTTACAAAGGGCACACTCTCGGTTCTTTGTTTTACCGCTAGACTTCCTCGACTCCTAGTGATCAAAATAGAAAAAAAATGGACCCTGTTACCATAAGGGTGACATTCACGTAGATCACTCACCACCGCCGACAATCAAGGGTACCGGTTTTGGAGGCTGGACAGATGCACGTGCAGCGTCCCTTCTGGATGCCGAAGAGTCATGCCGGACAGGACGACTGCTGCTCCTACCACTTGAGCGGCTGCTCCTGGTATGCTGGCTCGGCAAGGCATCTGGCAAGAGCTCCTGCTGCTGTGATGGCGACTGCTGCTGCTCTTGCTGCCCCACTTCCATAATGAGTTTCTGGGCACGAGTGCGTCTTCTGTGGTTATCACCCCTTTTATGGGGGATCCATTGTACTCCCCGCCTCCTCCGATGCCCAATATTGGCCCTTCCCCTCCTCTGTCGCGCCGCCGGAGTCCTTTTCCACTGGCCGGCGCTATCTTCATGGGCCGCGCCATCTTGGATCTTGCGCCCGCCTCCGACATCATGCGGGCACACCCATTCCCAGCGTGCCTTGCGCGTGACCAGGGCCGGCGTCAGCACCCGGCGTACCCGGGCAAGTGCCGGGGCCCTGGCGAGACAGGGGGGCCCATTCAGGGCCGGCGTTAGGGGCAGGCTGCCCACATGCGGCCCCTGAGGCAGGCATCTGCGGTCTGAGGTGCACGCTAGAAAAGAGGAGGCAGAGGCAGCACGGAGCTCTGGGACTTTTTCAGCTGCTGGAGAGCCGCCCACAATCCGTCGCCATGGATACGCAGAGCAGAGTGACTTCCGACTGTCCAGTGCCTGGAGAATGAGCCGAGCGTCGCCAAACAGGAAGTGTGCAGCACCTGCCACCTGGAACAAAGGATTGCGGGGGCCGGGGGGATGCAGAGCCTGGCTGGGAGGACAAGGTATGGGCTCTTATATACTGATTGGGTTGTGTTATATACTACGTGGGCTGGGCTGCTATATACTACGTGGGCTGGGCTGCTATATACTACGTGGGCTGGGCTGCTATATACTACGTGGGCTGGGCTGCTATATACTACGTGGGCTGGGCTGCTATATACTACGTGGGCTGGGCTGCTATATACTACGTGGGCAGTGTTATATACTACGTGGGCAGTGCTATATACTACATGGCTGTGTTTATATGCGATCATGAATCGTGGTATGTGTTAAAGAGGGGGGCCCACTGAGACTCTTTCGCCCGGGGCCCTCAAAAACCTGGAGCCGGCCCTGCGCGTGACGTCAGACGGGCGACCCGGAAGCGGCTGCCGCACCTGGACGCCAGCAGAGAGAGGAGGGCGGCGTGGCAGTCACGGAAGGAACCCGGCCATCTGACCGTGCTGCACAGAAGCCCGATCGGACGCAAAGCCCCGGAGGACCTGCGGACGGCGCATCCAGGACCCGAACTCCGACGCACAGGCGCTGCCTGTTCTTCCACGCCGGGACAGGAGCTGGGTAAGTGGAACTTCACCGCCGTGTTCAGCACGAGGGTCCCTGTCAGGACAGGAAACCCAACTGAAGCGACAGAGAGGTACCGCCCTTTTATTTTCAGTAGGGTTTCGTGTCCTAACTGGGCGGATCCACTCTCTCAGGTGTGCCGTCATGGGGGAAGGGAAAAAGAGGTTAGATTATATTCACCCATGGGCGGTCCCGGTACGATGGGCGTCGCGGTCCGGGGCCTCCTATCTTCATACGATGACGTCCTCTTGTCTTCCTGCCGCGCCTCCGGCGCAGGCGTACTTTGTCTACCCTGTTGCAGTCAGAACAAAGTACAGCAGTGCGCAGGTCCTCTCTGACCTTTCCCGGCACCTGCGCACTGCAGTACTTTGCTCTGCCCTCAACAAGGCAAAGTACGTGCGGAGCCGGAGCGTGACTACAAGAAGAGGACGTCATCGTAAGAAGATGGGAGGCCCCGGACCGCAGCGGGACCGCCCCTGGGTGAGTATAATCTAACCTCTCTTTCTCTCATCTTTCAGGATACATCGGGGGCTTATCTACAGCATTACAGAATGCTGTAGATAAGCCCCTGATGCTGGTGGGCTTAGTTCACCTTCGATTTTAGGGGTGACAGGTTCCCTTTAAGAACAACATGCCATTATACAACATAGTTCAGAGACCTTGACCATACACATTATCCTTCCTGAATTAACCTTATTAGTGAGATTTTACACCTGTCTTTTTAAAAGCATTTTTCAGAAGAGATGCATCAATGCCCTTCAAATATAAAACATGGAAAACCCATTTAGAAATTTGGCCTTGACATAAAATGCAGAACTGCAGAGCTCCAGTACAAATCAGTGTGTGTTATCTGTGGTCTACTACATTACCTAGCACCAGTCAGCCATCCCAATACAAAAGGTAAACTCACATGTTTAGCTCTAACATCTCGTAAGTAGTGATGAGTGAATATACTCGTTGCTTGGGTTCTCCAGAGCACGCTTGGGTGACTTCTGAGTATTTGTTAGTGCTCGGAGATTAAGTTTTCTTTGCCTCAGCTGAATGATTTACAGCTATTAGCCAGCTTGATTACATGTGCGGACTCCCTAGCAACCCCCACATGTACTCAGCCTGGCTAATAGGTGTAAATCATTCAGCAAAGGCAAAGAAAACTTCATCTCCGAGCACTAATACCCGGAGATCACCCGAGGGTGCTCGGGAAAACCCGAGCAATGAGTATATTCGCTCATCACTACTAGTAAGTAAACAAGTTGGTCGACACAAACTAGAAAGTCAGGCAGAACACATCACATTGCTCCACATGTAATTAATAAGAGATGCTACAGGTATGTGCCAAACATCCAATGACTCATTACAACTAATGACAAAGTAGCCGCTAAGCCTGGACTACACCCTGACTGCGCCTCTGCTATTATGGCATCAACCAGAAGTCTAGCTTACTACATGCAGGTACACCATTGCACAAGCCTCCCACTGTAACCGTATGACTGGGAAATAGTCACACGATAGTAAGCAACATATGGAGCAAAAGGGCCACCTGACTGCTAGACAGTGGCTACAAGGAGCTGAATGCAGGGTCATGACATGTACACACCCTGCTGCACATGGCACTAAGGAAAGTAACCAATATGGGTAACGCTGAGCTTGGCTGTCTCCGTATATCAGTGACAGACTTAGAATGGGGGGCCGTGTATATGAAGCACCAGCCATGCCATCCAACTTCTAACTACACTCTTGCAGCCAGGTGAAAAAAAAAAAAGGAATGGGTTTAAAAGTGCCTTGATTGGGCGATCGGTGGGGGTTGTTACAATGGGATCCACACGGATCTAACAATTATCAGCTATTCAGTGAATTGAAGGGTAATAAAAGGGGCATTCTAGCCAAAAATACTTGTCAACTATTAACTTGATAAATTGTTGGGAATCCATTTGATGGGAACACTACCCATTAGGAGGGGGACAAGTAAACCCTTCCCTTCTCCAATTAAAAGGTCACAGAAACTCTTCCCTACCTAGCAGTCAGATCCGGATTGATCAAACATTTATTTCATAACCACTGGATAGACGGTAAAATATTCCTTACTGGAACATCCCTTAGCCCCCAGCCTGTTTTCACCTTCATGACCAGAGTCATTTTATGAGGTTATAGTTCTGGAATGCTTCAACGTATCCCACTGATTCTGAGAATGTTTTATCGTGACATATTGTACTTCATGCTAGTAGTAAATTTTAGTCAATATAATTCACATTTATTTATGGAAATATCGAAAATTTGACAAAATTTGAAAATTTAGCAATTTTCAAACTTAATTTTTATGCCTATAAACCAAATGGTTATATCACACAAAATAATAAATTACATTTCCACATGATATACTTCACATCAGCATCATTTTTGAAAATACAATATATCTTATCCGAGAAAATAGCTTATTTCTCCTCTTGGACTGATCTTTCACTCTCAATTCACAGTAAAATCAGTCTTCAGTGAATAGACTTTTCCATTACTGAGATAGGAGATGACAGCTGGTGCTCATGAAGTTCTATGGAGAGTGGAGGGGAGGAGCTAGAGGCCGACATATTCTGCTGCAAGTTCTCCTGAACACTTTAAAGACGTAGAGTAATCACAGATTTAATTTTATCTTATAAATCAAGAGTACACATGAAAAGATATTTTGCAATATATCTTATTAGAGAAAACTGATTCTTTCTCCTCATGGACTGATCTTTCATTCTCAAAATTCATGGGTAAAATCTGTATGCAGTGAAGAAAGATGTTTACATTAAAGATAGCAGCAGCAACCCATCTCCTAAAGTTCTATGTAGACGGGAGGTGGAAAGGGGGGAGGATGAGCTCTGTCTCCTGCTACCCCAACTGCTGCATAGAATGTTATCAGTAGTACCTGCCATCTCCTAAGGTTCTATGTAGACGGGAGGTGGGAAGGGAGAGGACGAGCTCTGTCTCCTGCTACCCCCCCAACTGCTGCACAGAATGTTATCAGTAGTACCTGCCATCGGTTCTATGTAGACGGAAGGTGAGAAGGGAGAGGACGAGCTCTGTCTCCTGCTACCCCAACTGCTGCATAGAATGTTATCAGTAGTACTTGCCATCGCCTATCTCAGTAATGTAACATTCTGTCTTCAATTAATACAAAATTTACCTGTGAATGGGTAATTTTGAGAAATAAGATCAGTCCCGGAGGAGAAAGCAGCAGATTTCTCTAATAAGATATATTACAAGGTGTATTTTCATATGTATTAAATTATGAAATGAAAATTAAAAAGCCGGTAACTCTTTAAAGGATATGGACAACTGCAAACATTTTGGCCAAAAATGGGATTTCATTAAATATGTTAGAACATTTTGGCTTCTATAGCCTGTCTCGCTGGAACAGGACAGCTGAAGGATTATCAGCGAATCAGTTAGTGAGCTCCTTCTGATGTTGGGAACCCCTTTCTACACCCTCCTAAAGAAATTTTCATCAAAACAGAACTTGAACTTTTGTTTACAAAAATGACAGCAATTATTATATTGATTGGGCCTGTGATAAGCATAATGTAGGAGATGCTCCTGTATACCTACTTCTTTTCTCCTTCTTCTTAAACTTTCCTTTCTTCTTGCCATGGTCTTTCTCGTCATCAGACACTACATCCGGGGGCTCATGGAGGATGTCATGAGGAGGTGATGTCTCTCCAGTACGGTACAGTCCAGGGAATTTTGTTGGGCTGATTTCTTCAGAGCTAGGTGTACGAGCCAGTCCCCCTCCATGCTCAGTCCTCCGATGTTCACTGGGGCTACTGGTGGGAGGCAGAAAGCACTCGGTCATTCTGCCGATGACAATCTAATGTAGGAACTGAGCCCAGATTTCTGTTACCTGTCCATTTTACCTGGTCAAAGACAAAAAAAAAAAAAAACAAGTGTTAGGGTACTGTCACACAGTCACACTTTGATCGCTACGACCGTACGATCCGTGACGTTCCAGCGATATCCATACGATATCGCTGTGTCTGACACGCAGCAGCGACCAGGGACCCTGCTGAGAATCGTACGTCGTAGCAGATCGTATGGAACTTTCTTTCGTCGCTTTATCACCCGCTGACATCGCTGGATCGTTGTGTGTGACAGCGATCCAGCGATGTGTTCGCTTGTAACCAGGGTAAACATCGGGTAACTAAGCGCAGGGCCGCGCTTAGTAACCCGATGTTTACCGTGGTTACCAGCGTAAACGTAAAAAAAACAAACAGTACATACTCACATTCCAGTGTCTGTCCTCCGGCGTCTCAGCTTCTCTGCACTGTGAGCGCCGGCCAGCCAGAAAGCGAGCACAGCGGTGACGTCACTGCTGTGCTTTCCGGCCGCTGTGCTTACACAGTGCAGAGAAGCTGAGACGCCGGAGGACAGACACCGGAATGTGAGTATGTACTGTTTGTTTTTTTTACGTTTACGCTGGTAACCAGGGTAAACATCGGGTTACTAAGCGCGGCCCTGCGCTTAGTAACCCGATGTTTACCCTGGTTACCCTGGGACTTCGGCATCGCTCCAGCGCCGTGATTGCAACGTGTGACCGCAGTCTACGACGCTGGAGCGATAATCATACGATCGCTGCGACGTCACGGATCGTGCCGTCGCAGCGATCAAAATGGCACTGTGTGACGGTACCCTTATAGGAGTGATGCATTTAAGCTTCAACCAACAAACTACATACTCCCACTGAGTCAACTACAGGACATTTTCTTGTAACCCATCAGATGTACTATAATTGAGCATGTACACTAGCAAACGAAGGCTTAAGCCCTTTCAGCTGGTTCACATTACATGGACAGGTGAACAATAGAGACGCTTGTACCAAATACCTTAATTGCTTACCTTGTGACATGCTGATTGTGTGGTCACACAATAGATGGCATTTGTATCTGATATTCACTAGAATGACTGCTTTTGGTGACTGATGACACTGAAAAGTTTCTGGCAAAGTGCACGAACAGTAGATATAAAACCAAGGAAATAACTGCATCTATATTGAGAAAGCCTTTCCCTGTGCCTGTAGTCCTGACTAAAAGTTTGTAAGAAAAACTTTCCTATGCAAATAATTGCAGAAACCACATTCACTTGCATAGGGTATGGACTGTCGCTGGTTCCGAGGTGGATTTCAGAACAGAAGCTCAAATCTGTATGGAGTGTACTAGAGCAAAGCACAGACATTACATAAGGTAAGTTTTCCTTAAAGCCCAGTGTAACAATGACTAAGTAAGTAATATGCGTTTTCATGCATTGGTGAAGCAGTTAAGTCAGGAATTTTTATGGGCAAAGATCTCAGATTGAAAAAACAGTTCTTCCATTAGAACTTAACATTGTAAAATCCGAAAGGAGATGCTATCACTCAGCAAAGACTATGAAGCTCATCAGAACGACTTGGAATCCAGTATGTACCAGAAGCAGTCCTGGTTTAAGTATCATTTTAGTGACGTAAAAGTAGTGTGTGTGTGTGCGTGTATGTATGTGTGTGTGTGTGTGTGTGTGTGTGTGTGTGTGTGTGCGTGTGTGTGCGTGTGTGTGCGTGTGTGTGCGTGTATGTATGTGTGTGTGTATGTGTGTGTGTGTGTATGCGTGTGTGTATGCGTGTGTGTATGCGTGTGTGTGTGTGTGTCACTCCCACCACGTAAGATGTTCAACTGTTAAATGTTTACTTTAGATGGGCTTTTTGCTTTTGCAAAGGAATACAACATATGGCTTACTTTGCAAACTGCTTACCTCAAGAGGCTGTTGTACTTACTATGAAAACCGTGTCAAAATGACTGCATAATAGAATAGAATTTTAGGAGTCCAAGTGTAGCCAGTCGCTGCCCCAACCATCCAGGCAGCTACAGCTTACGCCAATACAAAAGTCTATTAACCCCTTAATGACCGCCAATACGTCTCTTAACTGACCTGAGATATAACAGAATAGTCTCCCCATACAGGTGACAATCCCGCAGCTGTTGGCTGTACACTATAGCTGACAACTTGCTGCATCAGCCACTATCAGTGCTTGCACCATCCAAATCTGTTTAACCCCTTAGATGCTGCTGTCAATAGTTACTACATCATTATAAATGGTTAAAGGTACCGTCACATTAAGCGACGCTGCAGCGATATCGACAACGATGCCGATCGCTGCAGCGTCGCTGTGTGGTCGCTGGAGAGCTGTCACACAGACCGCTCTCCAGCGACCAACGATCCCGAAGTCCCCGGGTAACCAGGGTAAACATCGGGTTACTAAGCGCAGGGCCACGCATAGTAACCCGATGTTTACCCTGGTTACCAGTGTAAAAGTAAAAAAAACAAACAGTACATACTTACATTCCGGTGTCTGCCGCGTCCCCCGGCGCTGTGCTTCTCTGCACTGTGTAAGCGCCAGCCGGAAAGCACAGCGGTGACGTCACCGCTGTGCTTTGCTTTACGGCCGGCACTGACACATCAGTGCAGGAAGCTCTGAGCAGCAGCGCGGACGTCGGGGGACGTGACAGACATCAGAGGGTGAGTATGTAGTGTTTTTTTTTTTTACTTTTACAATGGTAACCAGGGTAAATATCGGGTTACTAAGCGCGGCCCTGTGCTTAGTAACCCGATATTTACCCTGGTTACCATTGTAAAACATTGCTGGCATTGTTGCTTTTGCTGTCAAACACGACGATACACGCCGGTCTGACGACCAAATAAAGTTATGGACTTTCAGCAACGACCAGCGATATCACAGCAGGATCCAGATCGCTGCTGCGTGTCAAACACAACGATATCGCTATCCAGGACGCTACAACGTCACGGATCGCTATCGTTATCGTTGCAAAGTCGTTTAGTGTGAAGGTACTTTAACAGAGTGTGAGGGCTTCATCTTTATCCCAATCAGTGCCCTGAGATCATGATTTTGTGGTCCTGATGTTTGCGATGGCAATTCACGACCAAATAGCGGCCTTACAGTCTGGTAATCTATTCAGAAGTTAGAGGCATTTCGGTGGTAAAAATACACATTTTCATTTCTGTCATACCACTTTGCATTAATTCCTGTAAAGCACCTGAAGGGTTAATAAACTACCTGACTACAGTTTTCAATATGTCTAGGGGTGCTGTTTTTAAAATGGTATCACGTTTGGGGGTTTCCCAATATATGGGACCCCTAAAGTCACTTCAAATATGGATAAGGCTGGAGTCACACTCAGCGTAAGACAATATGGTCCGTTTTTTACGGCCGTAATACGGCCGTAATACGGAGAAATGTTCCCAAAATAGTGATCCGAATGTCATCCGTAGTCAGGGTGTGTCAGCGTATTTTGCGCATGGCATCCTCCGTATGTAATCCGTATGGCATCCGTACTGCGATATTTTCTCGCAGGCTTGCAAAACCGACATCTAATGGATTTATGTGCTCAAATGTCCGTTAAAACATATATACAGCGTATATATATATATATATCTCATTGAGACACATATATATATATATTCTGTATTTATATTTAATTCAGCGCGATATATGTGAAAAGCCGGTAATTCATTTGCCGGCTTCTCATTTCTCCTTCCCAAACCCGACAGGATATGAAACATGGTTTACATACAGTAAACCATCTCATATCCCCCTTTTTTTGGCATATTCCACACTACTAATGTTAGTAGTGTGTATGTGCAAAATTTGGTTGCTGTAGCTGCTAAAATAAAGGGTTAAATGGCGGAAAAAATTGGCGTGGGCTCCTGTGCAATTTTCTCCGCCAGAATGGTAAAGCCAGTGACTGAGGGCAGATATTAATAGCCTAGAGAGGGTCCATGGTTATTGCCCCCCCCCCCCCTGGCTACAAACATCTGCCCCCAGCCACCCCAGAAAAGGCACATCTGGAAGATGCGCCTATTCTGGCACTTGGCCACTCTCTTCCCACTCCCGTGTAGCGGTGGGATATGGGGTAATGAAGGGTTAATGCCACCTTGCTATTGTAAGGTGACATTAAGCCAGATTAATAATGGAGAGGCATCAATTATGACACCTATCCATTATTAATCCAATTGTCTGAAAGGGTTAAAAAACACACACACACACATTATTAAAAAGTATTTTAATGAAATAAACACACCGGTTGTTTTAATATTTTATTGCTCTCTCAATCCACCTGCAGACCCGCGCTTGGCAAAATAATAAACCCACAATATACATACCATCCGAGGGTCTGTCAAGTCCCACGATGTAAATCCTTCTGAAGGGGTTAAATCAATTTACAGGCAGGAGCTGCGCTAAAGCACTCGCTCGTGCCTGTAATCCCCGGGTGCTGAAAGGAAAGCTGGGTGATCTGTACTTACATTGAGTTTCGGTGAGGCGCCCTCTGGTGGATGAACTCATATGAACTCGAGCGTGGGAACTTTTCCAAGGCTCCAGTTCATGAGGACATCCAGCAGAGGGCGCTTCACCGCGACTCAATGCAAGTACAGATCACCCAGCTTTCCTTTCAGCACCCGGGGATTACAGGCACGAACGAGTGCTTTAGCGCAGCTCCTGCCTGTAAATTGATTTAACCCCTTCAGAAGGATTTACATCGTGGGACTTGACAGATCCTCGGATGGTATGTATATTGTGGGTTTATTATTTTGCCAAGCGCGGGTCTGCAGGTGGATTGAGAGAGCAATAAAATATTAAAACAACCGGTGTGTTTATTTCATTAAAATACTTTTTAATAATGTGTGTGTGTGTGTTTTTTAACCCTTTCAGACAATTGGATTAATAATGGATAGGTGTCATAATTGATGCCTCTCCATTATTAATCTGGCTTAATGTCACCTTACAATAGCAAGGTGGCATTAACCCTTCATTACCCCATATCCCACCGCTACACGGGAGTGGGAAGAGAGTGGCCAAGTGCCAGAATAGGCGCATCTTCCAGATGTGCCTTTTCTGAGGTGGCTGGGGGCAGATGTTTGTAGCCAGGGGGGCCAATAACCATGGACCCTCTCTAGGCTATTAATATCTGCCCTCAGTCACTGGCTTTACCATTCTGGCGGAGAAAATTGCGCGGGAGCCCACGCCAATTTTTTCCGCCATTTAACCCTTTATTTTAGCAGCTACAGCAACCAAATTTTGCACATACACACTACTAACATTAGTAGTGTGGAATAAGCAAAAAAAAAGGGGGATATGAGATGGTTTACTGTATGTAAACCATGTCTCATATCCTGTCGGGTTTGGGAAGGAGAAATGAAAAGCCAGCAATTGAATTACCGGCTTTTCACTAACACCGCTGCGTATTTCTCGCAAGTCACACTGCTGGTCCGTGTGGAATCCGTATTTTTCTCGCCCCCATAGACTTTCATTGGCGTATTTTTTGCGCAATACGCTGACAAACGCAGCACGCTGCGATTTTCTACGGCCGTACAAGACCGTATATTACGGATGCGTAATATACGGCTGATAGGAGCAGCCCCATTGAGAATAATTGTGCCGTTTGTTTGGCGAGTTTTACGGACATATTTTCTGCGCTCTTACGTCCGTAAAACTCGCTAGTGTGACTCCAGCCTAAGTCTCTAAAAAAATACATTTTGTAAATTTCCTTGAAAAAATGAAAAATTGCTGCTACATTTTAAACCTCCTAAAATGCTACCAAAATAAAATAACATTTTACAAATGGTCCTGATGTAAAGCCGACATGTGGGAAATGTTATTTTTTAATGGTTTGCTGCGATATGACCATCTGGATTAAACGGATAATCATTCTAATTTAGAAAATTGCTAATTTTTTAACATTTTTCTCAAATTTTTTATATTTTTTATAA
Source organism: Ranitomeya variabilis (assembly GCF_051348905.1). Taxonomy (NCBI): domain Eukaryota; kingdom Metazoa; phylum Chordata; class Amphibia; order Anura; family Dendrobatidae; genus Ranitomeya; species Ranitomeya variabilis. Next base: position 407,126,715 of record NC_135237.1, read on the forward strand.
ATATACACCAAACATATTGACCTAAATTTACCATTATCATAAAGTATAATGTGTCACGAAAAAAACATTCTCAAAATCACTGGGATTTGTTGAAGCGTTCCAGAGTTATTACCACATAAAGTGACACTGGTCAGATTTCAAAAATTTGGCTCCGTCACTAAGGGGTTAAACACGATCCATGTACGGATTGCGATGCACGGACTTGCCGTGGTTCTCCTGACCCGAACGTGACAGTCTCATATAATCCAATGGATTCGGCCTTAGACAGAGCAATGTGATATCTCAGTAGCAGCATGAGGGACACGGAAGAGCTGGTTACATGGCCAGAGACAGAATTAAATTTACATAAAGGATTATTCATCCATTTTTACATGGATTTTCATAGTAAATATAACAGGATCATCAGGTTTCAAATGTCTTATTAGTAATGTACACAGTTTGTATTGTTAATAAGGAAACAGATGCTCTTAAAGTGAATCTTCACAAAATACAAACTGATCTGTAGCAGGTAAGCGATGCGCTATTAGCTGACATGTAACATCACAGCACACCTAAAGACCGCAAAGTTGTGTGGTTACCATAAATGAGCGCCATTTTCAAAAGTGATTGTTAATGACCAGGATATTTTGCTGAAAAAAAACCTGCTGTCTACCTCAAATATTTCTTCTTTTAGAGCAAGTACCAGTTTCTGCGGGAGAAAGACCAGTAAATGCTGCACTGGTCTAATATAGGTTATACGTTAGCAGCAATTATACTGTTGTGGTCCCAACCTTCCCTTCTCTCTGAGTACCGACCATGTAACCTCCTTACACAGAAACTTTTTCCTGTAGATCTGGTGCTGTTGGATGGCAAAGTCAGGAGATTGCTGTGCATAGAACATCCCCATGTAATGTATAGGGAGGGCCTGCCAGTATTTCCTAGCAGCCGCGGCCAGCCAGGGGAGTGTAATAAATAGGAGGTGGCATGTCATACCGCTATAATTGCTTGTAAAGTAAGTAATTCTTACTAAAATGATCTGTGGGGGAGATGAGTGTCGGACCCCCATAAATCTTACATTGATTACCTATCCTCAGAACTGGACAACTAACACTTTCTAGAAAAATGGAGAGGAAAAAAATAAAATAAAAAGCAGTTCAGGTATGTTTTTCTGTTTGCATTTGATATAAAAATTGCCGTATTATGCCATAGCCATAACTGGGCTTGTGTTTGTGGGACAAATTCTTTAATTGAGCCAATTTTCATGTAAGGCTACGTTCACATTTGCGTTGTGCGCCGCAGCGTCGGCGCCGCAGCGCACAACGCAAACAAACGCGGCAAAACGCACGCTAAAACGCTGCGTTTTGCGCCGCATGCGTCCTTTTTGACCGAAAGTTGGACGCAAAAAAAATGCAACTTGAAGCGTTTCTTGCGTCCAACGCTTGCGGCCATGCGGCGCAAAACGCAGCACAACGCATGTCCATGCGCCCCCATGTTAAATATAGGGGCGCATGACACATGCGGCGCCGCTGCGGCGCCCGACGCTGCGGCGTTGACCGCAAATGTGAACGTAGCCTAAATGATTACATTTTATTATTTTTTAAAGGTGAACACTTTTGCAGGTTTTTTTTCCTTATTTTTTGCTACATTCTTACTGCAGTTGAAACAACGTCAGAACTTTCTGGAAAATGTCAGTTCTATTTGTAAAAAGTTTTAAAAAAAAAAAAAAACAAAAAAAACAAAACCTAACACATTTCATGAAGAAAAGGCTTTTATTTGTTATTGTGTATTTTTTAAAAACACTAATAGTCTTCCCAATGTGGTTTTTGATAAATGATATTTTGGTATAGCAAAGCATTATTGGCAGTCAGTGGTAAACGGAGAGGCAATTTATAAAGCACGGCCTAAGGCCGGTTTCACACGTCAGTGATTCCGGTACGTGAGGTGACAGTTTCCTCACGTACCGGAGACACTGACACACGTAGACCCATAAAAATCAATGCATCTGTGCAGATGTCATTGATTTTTTGCGGACCGTGTCTCCGTGTGCCAAACACGGAGACATGTCAGTGTTCGTGGGAGCGCACGTTTTACACGGACCCAATAGAGTCAATGGGTCCGCGTAAAACACGGACCTCACACGGACATTCTCCGTCTGGGGTCCGTGTGCGTGCAGGAGACAGCGCTACAGTAAGCGCTGTCCCCCCCACATGGTGCTGAAGCCGGTATTCATATCTTCCCTGTAGCAGCGTTTGCTATAGAGAAAATATGAAGAATAGTGTTAAAAATAAAGATCCATGTGTCCGCCGCCCCCCCACCCCCTGTGCGCCCCCCCGCTGGTCAGAAAATACTTACCCGCTCCCTCGCTCCTTCCTGGTCTGGCCGCGCCTCCTACTGTATGCGGTCACGTGGGGCCGATCATTTACAATCATGAATAGTCGGCTCCGCCCCTATGGGAGGTGGAGCCACATATTCATGACTGTAAATGATCGGGCCCACGTGACCGCATGCAGGAGAAGCCGCGGCCAGACCAGGAAGCAGCGAGGGAGGCGGGTAAGTATTTTCTGACCAGCGGGGGGGGCGCCGGACACATGGATCTTTATTTTAAACACTATTCTTCATATTTTCTCTACAGCAAACGTTGCTGCAGGGATGATATGAATCGCAGCTTCAGCACCATGCAGAGTGGGTACCACACGCTCCGTGTGGTACCCACTCGCCATACGGGCGGCACACGTGTGCCGCACGTATGGCCTCCGTGAGTTCCCAGGCACACGGACACGGATAACTCCGGTACCAATTTATTCCGGTACCGGAATTATCTGGACGTGTGGGACAGCCCTAATAGGTCTTTGCTAGGCCACCGACTGCCACGTAATGTTCACTCCTGGTCACTGCAGTGACATGTCAGCTACACCTAGAGTAACTGGAAGTCCATTGGCGGGAAAACATTGTCAAAATGAATGTTTAGTAATGCCCAAAAGCGGCAATAGATAAGGAAATAGCTCAAACTTTGCACCAGTTTCCACTCCAAGTCACATAAATGAAAGGAAAATATAAAGACCAACCCAGAAGTGCCAGTTCACCAACATAAAAAGTGCCAGTGCCACAGACAAGGAGATCCAGGTTTATCAGCAATGGCTATATTCCCACACAATAGATCTGTTGCACTTTGTAAAAATTTCTCAGGACGTATAATGTTAACATATATACAGCAACTACATCCCTGTCCAGATGTATGAAGTGAATATTTCACTTACAGTCATTTCAGCAATATGTTTCCCATCAGTCCCCAAGACTAAAAAACCCAATTTATTTATTTTGGAATTCTGTATAACCTCCCAATGAATAATTACAAAGTCAACCTTCAGTATTTTTTGGAATTCCCCTTTAAACTTCTGTTCTGAACATAGTAAGCAAGCTTCAGGATTTACACTATGCTTGGTACAATTTTTACTTTAGTGATTAGACAATAAGAACATTCATAGTTCAAGAGGGAAAAAAAAAAAAAAAAAGTTAAGCACCAGCAGCACATTTCCCGACACATCGGCCACATGGCTCCTGGGATTTGTCCAGCTCTGGGTACTTAAACAAGCACTATCCCATTCCTATATAACCTAACAACTTTACAGGGAACATTTCCTGTACACAGCAGATATCAGCGCCATGCCTCAAACTTATCGCATTATTACACCAGGCTGGCCACAGCCTTTACATAGCAGAAGCTGACGGTATCCTGCCTGACACCCCCATACTCTACACCGAGCGGTAACTGCCCCATCCTTTTCTCTTACATCTGCCATCAAGGAAAAATTGGAGGTCCTGAATTTGTGATCAGATAGTCTATCTAGGCAAAAATCAACATTAATCTAATATGTACAGAGGTTGTCCAATTAGGGAGGCTCTGGAGTCCATACATTGTCGGTGCTGAGTGTGAAGGGGGCTGGCTGACTGCTCATTTCAGAGGCTAAGTCAAGCACTATTCTCCGCCATGGTTAGCGCATAGACAGAGAAGGGACCAAGTTAGCAAATTAAATAAGCAGGAATCCAACCCCCTTAATACTGCGCACTGATGATTTACTGATACAGGAACAACTCTCCTGAGAGGCTGGAAGTGGAGCTGCTGGAACAGACCCCGTTATAGGAAAATAAGGACACCTTTGTACATACAAGGATATTAGTAAGACTCCATTCACATAAGCTAAATAATTGACAAGATAAAAAATGAATAACAGTGCACTCTTGGAATCTGACATCTATATTCAGACATTCTGTTTGATCTGTTGTGTTTTTAGGAGCAGAGAAATATAATTAAAGGGAATTTGTCAGTAGCATTTTGCGCCTTCATCTGACAGCAGCATAATGTAGGCATAGAGACCCTGATTCCAGTGATGCATCACTTAGTTTACTGGGTGCACCTGTACTGATACAATCAGAGCTTTTAGATTTAGCATGAACAGAGCTGAGAAAGCTAACCCCGCCCACACCAGGCTATCCATGTACATAGCTATAGACAGTGAGCTGCTCATCGTAGGAGGGGGTGGAGTTGGAGTCATGTGCTTCTGTGCCCAGCAATGATAAGCTCCTATCATTACAGGTAAACCACAGAGCTTGATAATAGCAAGTGCTGAAACCTGCGTTTTAACTCCTACCTCATGATGTCTTCAGCTTACATAGCAAAAACCTGCTGACAGATTCCCTTTAATGTCAAAAACGCATCCATTAAATAAGTGTTCCTCAACCCCAGTCCTTACGGCCCAGGATTTCCATTGTATTACACAGATGATGAAATTCTTACCTGTACAATACTATGGGAATCCTTAAGAGATGATGTGTTGGTGGGCCTTAAGGACAGGGGTTGAGGAACACTGCATTAAATAACTAATGCAAATTAAAGCAGGGGAGCCATCGATTATTACAAGGCTCATCTATGTTCAATTATGTGTCAGTTTTAACAACAGAAGTAGAAAAAAAATCTGTATAATGCACTTGAATGAAACCCAGAAGGACCCCCTAATAATTAATGGGACCCACCTGACACAGTTGTGCAATGGATCAATTTTGAACATTAAGAGGTTGTCCAGTACTTTATATTAATGACCTATCATTAGGATAGATGATAAATATCAGATCAGTAGGGGTGTGACACCAGGCATGCCTGATGACTAACTCTTCTTAGCGCCAGCAGTGGCCGGATGTGCTCAGTTGTGGGGCGAACTACACAGCTCCATCAGCTGTATAGTGGCCGCAGCCCGGTACTGCAAATCCATGGCTATTCATTAGAATAGGGGTAAATGTGCAGTTTTCCACTGTAGGAAATATACAGCTGACAGAACGATGTAGTCCTGCTTTGCAACAGAGCACATCCGGCCACTGGCTGTGTCGAAAATAGCTGACTGGTGGAGGTGCCGGAAGTAGTGCCCCGACTGATCTGATATTGATGACGCATCCCAATGATATGTCATCAATATAAATGACCGGACAACCCCTGTAACTCAATTTGTCTGTTCCTTAAAAAAGAACAGCCAACAAGAGAGTCTAAACATGGACCGTGGCCTAAGGTTATCGCTTACATTTGAAGTCCAGAAAAACGGGAATCAGACATCGGAGCGTAGACCCGTATCCCAGAGGCTTCAGATGCAAATACTGATGGACCAACTAACGTGAAGATAATACGCAATGTGAACACAGTCTAAGGCTGCCGTCACACTAGCAGTATTTGTCAGTATTTTACCTCAGTATTTGTAAGCCAAAACCAGGAGTGGGTGATAAATACAGAAGTGGAGCATATGTTTCTATTAGACTTTTCCTCTATTTGTCCCACTCCTGGTTTGGCTTACAAATACTGATGTAAAATACTGACCAAATACTGCTAGATGTTTATATCTATATGAGCAACACAGTTTAGTGCTTTATTTTATCCCATCTTACTATATGCTCGCTAACCTTGGAGGAAAGTGGCAGATACGATACCTTATGACAATCCTGCAGTGCAAAACTATTTTTTTGTTGTTTTACTTTCCTTACATGTTTTGGGGAATAAAAATCATTTTGGTAATTGGGTTACATTAAAAATATTGCACCATTTCTCTTTGACATGAGCTGTGCTTCCCTGCACATTCATTTTTATGAGGTATTGCGGGTATAATTCAGGTGAGGATCATCCAGAAAAAGACAGATAAGGCTACTTTCACATTAGCGTCGGTACGGGTCCTTCGCTATGCGTCGGGCCGACGTACCGACGCACGTTGTGAAATTTATGCACGACGTGGGCAGCGGATGCACTTTTTCAACGCATCCGCTGCCCAGTCTAAAGTCCGGGGATGAGGGGGCGGAGTTACGGCCGCGCATGCGCGGTAGAAAATGGCGGACGCAACGGACAAAAAAAAACGTTCACTTGGAACGTTTTTTCGTGCCGACGGTCTGCCAAAACACGACGGACGCGACGTGTGGCCATCCATCGTGATCCGTCGCTAATACAAGTCTATGGGTAAAAAACGCACATTTGCAGGATGTTTTTTTCCCAAAACGACGGATTGCTAAAAACGCAAGTGTGAAAGTAGCCTTAAAGGGCCACTGTCACCCCCCTCCAGCCGTTATAAACTAAAAGAGCCACCTTGTGCAGCAGTAATGCTGCATTCTAACAAGGTGGCTCTTTTAGTTTTAGGTTCAAGTATACCCCAAATAAAGCGTTTTGATACTTAGCCACAATACCGGTCTTTAGCCAGGGAGGCGGGTCCTCCCTCCCCAGCTTGAACCGCTACTCTGCCGTCACTCCAATCTTCAGTCGCCTTCGGCGCCGCCCCCTCAGTGCTGTTTACGCTTCAAAACTGGCGCCTGCGCTGTGTACTACTGTTCTACGCAGATGCAGTGTGAAAGCCTGGCTTGGACGGCAGACGGCCAGAGCTTACTGCGCCTGCGCAGAACAGTACTACACAGCGCAGGCGCCGGTTTGAAAACGTAAACAGCGCTGAGGGGGCGGCGCAGAAAGACCAAGAAGATGTGAGTGACGGCAGAGGAGCGTTTCGAGCTGGGGAGGGAGGACCAGCCTACGTGGCTAGAGACACCAATTATGGCTAAGTATCAAATCGCTTTTTTGGGGGTATACTTGAACCTAAAACTAAAAGAGCCACCTTGTTAGAATGCAGCATTACTGCTGCACAAGGTGGCTCTTTTAGTTTATAACGGCTGGAGGGGGGTGACAGTGGCCCTTTAAGGTGCGTTCATATTGCACTCAGTGGCCCCGAGGGGGCTTACGTCCAAAATACCCTGTAAAATGGGAAGCGAGTATGCGCCAGCGGGGTCATAGACTAGAATGGTGCTGCCAGAATAAACATGTGCATAATTTTCGGGCATATACACCTACTGGAGGCTGAGGCTGACACCCAGATGTAGACTTAGAATGGAAGAGCATCAGAGCGAGGTTCCCTAGATTTATAATGCAAGGGTGAAGTCAGACGGCTGTATAAATCAGTACGCAGTGCACGGACTGGCCGGTGGCTTCATGTATTTCTATACAGCTGTCACACTTGGGTCAGGAGGGCCGCCGGCCAGTCCGTGCACTGCTCTCTGACTGCTCCCTAACAGCGACTTCCGGGTCACAGAGCGCAGTGCACGGACTGGCCGGTGGCTTCATGTATTTCTATACAGCCATCACACTTGGGTCAGGAGGGCCGCCGGCCAGTCCGTGCACTGCTGTCTGACTGCACCCTAACAGCGACTTCCGGGTCACAGAGCGCAGTACACGGACTGGCCGGTGGCTTCATGTATTTCTATACAGCTGTCACACTTGGGTCAGGAGGGCCGCCGGCCAGTCCATGCACTGCTGTCTGGCTGCACCCTAACAGCGACTTCTGGGTCACAGAGCGCAGTGCACGGACTGGCCGGTGGCTTCATGCATTTCTATACAGCTGTCACACTTGGGTCAGGAGGGCCGCTGGCCAGTCCGTGCACTGCTGTCTGGCTGCACCCTAACAGCGACTTCTGGGTCACAGAGCGCAGTGCACGGACTGGCCGGTGGCTTCATGCATTTCTATACAGCTGTCATGATTGGGTCAGGAGGGCCGCCGGCCAGTCCGTGTACTGCTGTCTGACTGCACCCTAACAGCGACCTCCAGGTCACAGAGCGCAGTGGGGTCCAGAGAGCCAGAACTCTACTGTACGTAGAAATCCGCTGCCAGCCTGACATGTTTGTACTGGGTCATAATAAAGGCTATAATGTGTACCACGGAAGCAATAATAAGAAGAATATCAAAAGAAAGCCTTTTCGTCTCCACAATTGAGACCACGAGATAAAGATCCGCATACCTTACAGCGATATTTACTCACACTGACACCACACACATCAGACTTATCAGCACTCACATAGGACGACTATGGAAACGTCCCAGTGGTTCCCACATATAGTGCTGCGCCAGGACACCTGCCGGGAGCGCACGGACTGTGTGCAGCCCATACACAGCTGCGCAAGACTGCGCGCCCATAACACAGCGGAGGAATACATGCAGTGCAGCTGCATAGCCTGCGCTCTCATAACACAGCGGAGGAATACATGCAGCGCTGCGCCTTGTCAATCCGGCTCCACACAAGCCTCTCACCTGTGTCCTCCCCCTCCGCCTCGCTCTGTCACTATGAGCCAAGCTTCCTCTTCCTCCTTGGACTCAGCACTCAGCAGGAAGCGCATAGTTCTCACAACAGGATATTGATAGGGTAAAACAGCAAGCTCTAAAATGTGTCTCTAATTTCGAGGCCTTGACTCCATTTTTCCGGAGACAAACCGTTATACTAAACAAATAGCTGGTCTCCTCCGGGACAACAAGAGGAGTAGACAGATCTGTCCGGTACATGTCGGCCTCTAGTCCCGAGAAGGTCTCACTTTTTTATCCATGACTGCGAGCATTCCACAGTCATGTGACCACTTGCAGCAGCCATGTTGTGGTTGGCAAGCAGGGAGCTGGGTGTAAAGATTATATGTGATTCAGAGGCACATCTAGGGTTTTGGCTCGGGGGGGGGCAAAGCTTCTGAGTGGGCCCCTAACCAGGTAACCTTGATTACAACTCGGTGATGTGCCCTAATAGTGGAGGAGAACCTCAGCAGATGACGGGGCTGTTACTGAAAATAATCTCTGTATAACGACCAACATAGATATTACCGCCATATGGTCAGTGGTAGATACTAGCCCTACAGAACATATAAGAGATCACAGCACAGTTACAGATAATGTCTTACCGCTGACGGTGTTTATGATGGAATCGTCACTTTTCCATCTGGCCCAGACCGACATGACAACTTCTTCCAGCCACGACTCGGCTGCAGAGAATTCAACAAAGACACGTTTCACTTCTCACATTCCAGCCCCATCACCATCTCTTCCCAACCTGCACAAACTTCTCATCCTGCTGATACCCCAATACTGAGCCGCTGCTGCCATATGTGTCCCCATTACTGCCCCTGATACCCCAATACTGAGCCGCTGCTGCCATATGTGTCCCTATTACTGCCCCTGATACCCCAATACTGAGCCGCTGCTGCCATATGTGTCCCTATTACTGCCCCTGATACCCCAATACTGAGCCGCTGCTGCCATATGTGTCCCTATTACTGCCCCTGATACCCCAATACAGAGCCGCTGCTGCCGTGTGTGTCCCTATTACTGCACCTGACACCTCAATACTGAGCCACTGCTGCCATATGTGTCCCTATTACTGCACCTGACACCTCAATACTGAGCCACTGCTGCCATATGTGTCCCTATTACTGCCCCTGATACCCCAATACTGAGCCGCTGCTGCCATATGCAACCCTATTACTGCACCTGATACCCCAATACTGAGCCACTGCTGCCGTATGTGTCCCTATTACTGCCCCTGCTGTGTGGTTCTCTGTGCCCTCTAAATTCTAAGGCACCCCTCTTAATATAGCAATGCCAGGTGCAAGTGCCCTAGAAAACAGAGACCATATTTTGCCCCCTAGAAAGTAATATTGTCCTGTGTGCCCCTTTGATAGTCACAGTAACCTGAGTTCCCCTATAACAGTAAGTGCCCACTTTATATTTAATAATGTCCCGAGTCTCCCCCTGTACAGCTCCCCTATACACAGTATGATGCTCTCTTATACACAGTATACTGACCCCTTAGTAGCCTCCAAACTTATGGCTCCAACACTGTAATCCCCACACTGTATGATGCCCCTCTAGATAGCCTCCATATAATATAATACACCAGATCGTCCTCAATATAGTATAATGCACCAGATAGTCCTCAATATAGTATAATGTACCAGATAGTCCTCAATATAGTATAATGTACCAGATAGTCCTCAATATGGTATAATGCACTCCCCATAGGGAGACCCTGTAGTATAAGGTAGCACCCACAGGCAGACCCTGTAGTATAAAGAAGCACCCCTATAGGCAGACCCTGTAGTATAAGACAGCACCCCCATAGGCAGACCCTGTAGTATAAGGCAGACCCCCCTATAGGCAGACCCTGTAGCATTAGGCAGACCCCCATAGGCAGACCCTGTAGTATTAGGCAGACCCCCTCCCATAGGCAGACCCTGTAGTATTAGGCAGACCCTCTCCATAGGCAGACCCTGTGGTATTAGGCAGACCCCCCTCATAGGCAGACCCTGTAGTATTAAGCAGACCCCCTCCCATAGGCAGACCCTGTAGTATTAGGCAGACCCCCTCCCATAGGCAGACCCTGTAGTTTTAGGCAGATCCCCATAGGCAGACCCTGTAGTATTAGGCAGACCCCCCCATAGGCAGACCCTGTTGTATTAGACCCCCCATAGGCAGACCCTGTAGTATTAGGCAGACCCCCCTCATAGGCAGACCCTGTAGTATTAGGCAGCCCCCCATAGGCAGACCCTTTAGTATTAGGCAGACCCCCCTCATAGACAGACCCTGTAGTATTAGACAGACCCCCCATAGGCAGACACTGTAGTATTAGGCAGACCCCCCCATAGGCAGACCCTGTAGTATTAGGCAGACCCCCTCATAGGCAGACCCTGTAGTATTAGGCAGCCCCCCCATAGGCAGACCCTTTAGTATTAGGCAGACCCCCTCATAGACAGACTCTGTAGTATTAGACAGACCCCCCCATAGGCAGACCCTGTAGTATTAGGCAGACCCCCCTCATAGGCAGACCATGTATTATTAGGCAGACCCCCCATAGGCAGACCCTGTAGTATAAGGCAGACCCCCCATAGGCAGACCCTGTAGTATTAGGCAGACCCCCCATAGGCAGACCCTGTAGTATTAGGCAGACCCCGCTATAGGCAGACCCCCCATAGGCAGACCCTGTAGTATTAGGCAGACCCCCCATAGGCAGACCCTGTAGTATTAGGCAGACCCCCCTCATAGGCAGACCCTGTAGTATTAGGCAGACCCCTCCCATAGGCAGACCCTGTAGTATTAGGCAGACCCCCTCCCATAGGCAGACCCTGTAGTATTAGGCAGACCCCCTCCCATAGGCAGACCCTGTAGTAATAGGCAGACCCTGTAGTATTAGGCAGACCCTGTAGTTTTAGGCAAACCCCCATAGGCAGACCCTGTAGTATTAGGCAGACCCCCATAGGCAGACCCTGTAGTATTAGGCAGACCCCCCTCATAGGCAGACCCTGTTGTATTAGACCCCCCATAGGCAGACCCTGTAGTATTAGGCAGACCCCCATAGGCAGACCCTGTAGTATTAGGCAGATCCCCTCATAGGCAGACCCTTTAGTATTAGGCAGACCCTGTAGTATTAGACAGACCCCCCATAGGCAGACCCTGTAGTATTAGGCAGACCCTGTAGTATTAGGCAGACCCCCCATAGGCAGACCCTGTAGTATTAGGCAGACCCCACTATAGGCAGACCCTGTAGTATTAGGCAGACCCTGTAGTATTAGGCAGACCCCGCTATAGGCAGACCCCCCATAGGCAAACCCTGTAGTATTAGGCAGACCCCCCCATAGGCAGATTGTGTACTATGAGGCAGCACCCCTTAAAAAAATAAATACCTCTCTTTTTCCTGGTTCCTGTGCTGCTCTGAGCTCCAGCTCGCCTCGGCGCCAGGCAGTGATTCATCGCATCCCCTGTCAGCGTCGGCGAAGTCAGACGCTGACAGGGGGATGATGGGGGAAGGAGCGCAGCGCTCCTTCCCTCATCATTGCGGTCAGCTGTATCGGCTAAATGCCGATACAGCTGACCCTGCGATCACAGGCGGGGGGCCCACTGCTGGCACCGGGGCCCCCCGCCTGCTCAGGGACCCCATAGCGGCTGGCGGCAGAGCAGGGAGATCGATTCTCCCTGCTCTGCCGCAGCATGTAACTGTATCAACGCGCTGTGCGCGCCAATACAGTTACAGTAGCGTAGCTCCGGGTGGGCCTCCTCAGAGCACCGGGCCCGGGGCGCCCGCAGCCTCTGCCCCCCCGGTAGCTACGCTACTGATGTGATTACATTATTAGTGTTCTTACTTGTTTTAGTGGGTTTGTGCCGCCTCTTAACCCGTAGTGAGATAAGAGAGTAGGAGGGAATTGGGAATAGTGAACTATTATATAGTTAGGGCCAGAAATACTTGGACAGTGATACAAGTTTTGGCATTTTAACTGTTTAGCAAAATATACTCAATATATAACCGTTTATATAATGAATATGGGCTTAAAGTGCAGACTGTCAGCTATAATTTGAGGGCATTCACATCCTAATTGGACTAATTGTTTGATTCACAGCTGTTAGACTGCCGTACATATACGGGGAATGCTTAACAAGCAGCCAATTCCCGCATGTGTTGGGCTGTCTGACAGCAGCAAAACATGCAGCCGCTGGGACTTGAACACATTATTCGAGCACGCCCGAGATACTTGGATAACAAAATATCCGAGCACACTTGCTCTTCATTATTAGCTGCTTCATTTTAAAGGGACCAAAGGTAATTGTACAATTGTCTCTTTTTAATGGGTTTTTACCAAGGTAATCCATCTTTAATTATGCAGCTAAAAGGTCTGGAGCTGATTCCAGGTGTGGCATTTGCAAGCTGTTGCTGTGAACCCACAACATGCATATATATCACAGAAAACTACCAATCCAAATGGTTAGCAATAGCAGCAAGGTAGTAGTGTTAAATAAAAAATAACTTTTAATAAATATCTTAAAAGAGGACTATAGCCCCAATAAACACCAAAGGCAAAATAACACAAACAAAAAAACACACACAGTATCACATATAAAGCCAGACTGTCTAGCGCTGTAGTCCTTATAGCATGGTGACAAGCTTTTTCTTATTACACCATAATGGCAATACCCTATCACAATTTTGCACAGTTGTTAGTGCCTAAAATACTATTTGTGCGAAAAAAAACAGCATGTTTTTAGCAATCAAGGGTATAAACAGGAATGGTCTCACCAAACTCCAGGGACCTTCCTTACAGCGTCATCCCATGCGTCCGATGCATAAAAAACCGGGGGAGGATTTTCCACAAATCCTACTTGCAACCCCTTTTCTCTCTAATGTCAACGGACCCTATGGGAAGCCTCCTTGTTACTCGATCTCCCGACGCGTTTCCTTGGGCTCTATCATCAGGGGAGATGCCCAGTGTAGAAGAAATATGTGTGTGTGCCAGTCATCGCACTTCACACCGGAGGACCTGACTCACCGCGCGCGGGTGCTTCATTTTATGTAAGGCGCCGTCTTGTAGGTGTCCGCCTCCTATGCCTCTCTTCCGCTTTCAAGCGCGGTTTCCGGGTATACAGGGCGTCACATGATCCATTCCTGGTCACACCTCCAAAGGCTTGCGTGAGACGCATTCTGACACGCAAGGCCATATTATCGGGATATCCGGGGTAAGATTCTCCGCCCCGGAGGCGTGTACAAGTGAATGATTGATGCCTGATATCATAATGAGCCTAACCAGGCTCCGAAATAAGATAAAATATATAATGCTTAACCCCCGGAGTAACTTGGTGAAGTATTTTAAACCTCTTTTAGGGGGGACACTTAACAAAAAATCCTACCACCTCCATTAACGGGTGCGTTTTGCTGCGTTTTTGTTTGCGTTGTGCGTTGCGGCGCCGACGCTGCGGCGCACAACGCAAATGTGAACGTAGCCTAAGGAAGGTCCCTGGAGTTTGGTGAGACCATTCCTGTTTATACCCTTGATTGCTAAAAACATGCTGTTTTTTGCGCACAAATAGTATTTTAGGCACTAACAACTGTGCAAAATTGTGATAGGGTATTGCCATTATGGTGTAATAAGAAAAAGCTTGTCACCATGCTATAAGGACTACAGCGCTAGACAGGAGCGTCTGGCTTTATATGTGATACTGTGTGTGGTTTTTTGTTTGTGTTATTTTGCCTTTGGTGTTTATTGGGGCTATAGTCCTCTTTTAAGATATTTATTAAAAGTTATTTTTTATTTAACACTACTACCTTGCTGCTATTGCGAACCCACAACATGCAATTAAAGGAGCTCACAGTGGAAGTGAAACAGACCAATATTAGGATTAAAAAAAAATCCATTAGACTATGTGCACACGTAGCAGATTTTTTGCGGGTTTTTTGCGTTTTTTTCGCTATAAAAATGCTACAAAAACGTGAAAAAAACGTATACATTATGCATCCCATCATTTAGAATGCATTCCGCAATTTTTGTGCACATCGCGGTAAAAAACGGAGCATGTTCATTAATTTTGCGGATTTTTTGCAGATTTCCCCACTATATTATTGCATTGGGAACCTCCGGAAAATCTGCAAAACGCACCAAAAACGCGGTAAAAAAACACGATGTAGATTTCTTGCAGAAAATGTCCTGTTTTGCTCAGGAAATTTCTGCAAGAAATCCTGAACGTGTGCACATAGCCTAAGAGAGGTAGCAGAAATGTGTTAGTAGTCTTCAAATCAACTGTTTGGTACATTCTGCAAACAAAAAACGCACTGGTGAGCTTGAGAGCTTAAAAAGGCCATGAAGTCCACAGAAAACAATGGTGGTGGACAATCGCAGAAGCCATTCCATGGTGAAGAAAAACTTCTTCATAACATTCACCCAAGTGAAGAACACTCTCCAGGAAGTAGGTGTTTCAGTATCTAAGTCCACCATAGAAATCATGAGAGCAAATTCAGAAGATTCACCCCAAGGTACAAATCTGTCACGGGGGTACTGGGTAGACTACAGCTGATTACCCGGGCCCTTGCAATATCCCTCAAACTAGGGAAACCCTGTCTGTCCCTCTCCCAGAGTTTACACTGAAGGTGTGCATGTCTGGGCCGCCAGGCCTGACCCTGAGTCCTGTTTCAGTACTAAGCTGAAACCTCTACCCGCCACCCAGTGATAAGACCTCTCACCAACCCCTACAGAAAACACAGGGAAAACTAAAAAACGCACCACGCCGCAGACACACAGGAAAACACTATAATGTGCACAGGCCAAAACAATACAAATATAGGAAGGAGAAATATAACGAAGGATAATACACCACCAGATACGATATTTCCTCTCCTAGACCACCACTCCAGACAGTACCCCACCTTCTACGAGGGACCCCAGGGCCCTCACGACTTATAGGACCTGGCTTGTCCGGACGGCGGCGGTGAAACATACTGACCAGCCGGTCCGCATGTATATCCGAGGCTGGTAACCAAGACCTCTCCTCCGGCCCATAACCACGCCAGTGTACCAGGTACTGTAATGTGCGGTGCACCACTCGGGAGTCAACCACCTTGGAGACTTCAAACTCTAAACTGCCATCCACCAAGACTGGAGGAGGCATTGGCGCAGCGTCCACAGAACCCACCACCTTTTTTAATAACGATCTGTGGAACACGTTGTGAATCTTATATACCGTAGGGAGCTCCAGTCGGTAGGCAACCGGGTTAATGATGGCGGCGACCCTAAACGGACCAATAAACCTAGGACCCAATTTAAGGGATGGTATTTTGAGTCTTATGTTTTTTGTGGACAACCACACCCAGTCACCCACACTCAGGTCCGGACCTGGCACACGTCTACTGTCAGCCACACGTTTGTACCTTGCACCCACGCTGAACAGGCGCTGTTTCACTTTCCTCCAGACGGAAGACAGTTGTGCTCCTAACAGGTCCTCCTCCGGGACGCCGGAAGAGCCCCCCTGACTCAAAGTACAAAATTGAGGATGGTGCCCGTAAACACAAAAGAACGGAGACTCACCAGAAGATTCCTGGCGGTGATTATTTATGGCAAACTCAGCCAAAGGAAGGAACGTCGACCACTACTCCTGGTTGTCAGAAACAAAACAGTGTAAGTACTGCTCCAATTTTTGGTTTATACGCTCGGTCTGACCATTTGACTGAGGATGAAATGCCGAAGAATGCGACAGCTTGATCCCCAGCCGTGAGCAAAATGCTTTCCAAAATTTTGCCACAAACTGAGTACCCCTATCAGAAACGATGTCAGACGGGACCCCGTGAAGTCTGACCACCTCCTGCACAAATACCTGAGCCAGAGTCTTAGCGTTAGGCAACGAAGGCAAAGACACAAAGTGCGACATTTTTGAGAACCGATCAACAATCACCAA
Source organism: Ranitomeya variabilis (assembly GCF_051348905.1). Lineage (NCBI taxonomy): Eukaryota > Metazoa > Chordata > Amphibia > Anura > Dendrobatidae > Ranitomeya > Ranitomeya variabilis. The sequence goes on from NC_135237.1 coordinate 407,143,223, forward strand.
GATGACCGTGTTCCCAGCTGAGGAGGGCAAGTCCGTGATAAAATCCATGGAGATCTCCGTCCATGGCCTACTGGGTACCTCGAGAGAAAGTAGTGTGCCAGCAGGACGGGAGCGGGGCGTCTTAGCCCTAGCGCACGTGGTGCATGCTGACACGTATGAGACCACGTCCTGTCGGATTTTGGGCCACCAAAACCAACGCGACACCAACTCCAAAGTACCCCTAACCCCTGGGTGACCAGCCAGGACAGCATCATGATGCTCTGCCAATATCTTTAGGCGAAGATGGAGCGGTACAAACGATTTGTTAATGGGAAGTTCTGGTGGTACTTCCTCCTGAGCCTCGGCAATCTCAGCCTCAACCTCTGTCGTGAGAGCCGAGACCACTACACCTTTTTGGAGGATGGGTACCGGTTCTTCCCGAGGTTCTGCCCCCGGAAAACACCTGGACAAAACATCCGCCTTAGTGTTCTTAGACCCAGGTCGGTAAGTAACAAAAAAGTTGAACCGCGTGAAAAACAATGCCCAGCGAGCCTGCCTGGGGGACAGACGCTTGGCTGACTCCAAATAAAGCAAATTCTTATGGTCGGTAATAACAGTAACCTGGTGAACCGACCCCTCCAAAAAGTGTCGCCATTCCTCAAAAGCCAACTTGATAGCCAACAACTCCCTGTTGCCGATATCGTAGTTACGTTCAGCGGGCGACAGTTTCTTGGAGAAAGAGGCGCATGGATGCAACTCGCTCAAGGATGAGCCTTGAGACAGCACCGCCACCACTCCAACCTCAGACGCATCGACTTCCACGGTAAATGGTTTCGATACATCCGGTTGCACCAGAATTGAAGCTGAAGCAAAACTGTTCTTCAGAAACTCGAATGCACGCACAGCAGGCTCAGACCAGGCGGAGAAATCGGTACCATTTTTTGTCATGTCAGTGAGCGGTTTAGCAATGGTAGAAAAGTTTTTGATAAACTTTCTATAATAGTTAGAAAACCCAAGGAACCGCTGGAGCGCTTTTAGGTTATCAGGCCGTTCCCAACGCAGCACCGCTTGCACCTTAGCGGCGTCCATTTTAAACCCAGAAGCGGACACAATATAACCCAAGAAAGGCAACTCCTGAACCGAAAATACGCATTTCTCCAATTTAGCATAGAGCTTATTCTCTCTGAGTAGCTGTAACCCCTGCCTAACATGCTCTAAATGAGTATCACGGTCACATGAATAGATGAGAATGTCATCAAGGTACACAATAACGAATTTTCCCAGGACATGAGAGAACACATCGTTTATGAAATGTTGAAATACAGCAGGCGCGTTTGTCAAACCAAATGGCATCACCAGATTTTAAAAATGACCCTCAGGAGTATTAAAAGCCGTTTTCCACTCATCCCCTTGATGGACTCTTATGAGGTTGTACGCCCCCCTGAGGTCAAGTTTAGAGAACCACCTAGCACCAGCCACCTGATTGAACAGATCGGGTATCAGCGGCATAGGGTATGGGTCACGAACCGTAATCTGGTTTAACTCCCTGAAATCCAGACACGGGCGTAAACCGCCATCTTTCTTCTTAATGAAGAAGAACCCTGCTGCCACAGGTGAGGACGAAGGCCTGATGTGCCCTTTGACTCTCAGCGATGTAGTCTTTTAAGGCTTGCCTCTCAGGACCAGAGATGTTAAACATCCTAGCTTTCGGCAATTTGGCCCCTGGTTTTAACCTAATAGTGCAGTCATAGGGAGGATGTGGTGGCAATTCTGAACAACCCTTCTCAGAAAACACATCTGCGAAATCCAGCAGAGACTCAGGAATACTAGGAGTCATAGCAGACACACACGTGGCCAGGCAATTCTCCTGGCAGAATCCGCTCCACTGGATGATGTCCTGGGTTTTCCAGTCAATCACCGGGTTGTGCATAGCCAACCATGGAAAACCCAGAACCATTTGTGCAGGCAGATTACTGAGCACCCTACATGTAACTTGCTCTGAATGTAGGACCCCAATGTAGAGTTTAACCTCAGCCACAAACTCAGTAATCTCCCCCTGTGGGAGAGGAGCGGCATTGATGGTGACCACCCAGATAGGATGAGGCAGTTTTTCGATCCTGAAACCGGGTGTGCGCGCAAACTCCTCATCAATAATATTAGTGGCAGAACCACTATCCATAAACACAGTGATTGGCAGCTCTCTGCCAGCGACCATAACTTTGGCAGGGAGCATGCATTGAGAAAGCACAATGGAGGATATGAATAAGTTCAGATTGGCCTCCTCCACACCCTCTGAGCTTAGTAGTTTTTCCGCCATTGCGCTTTTCTTAGATAGCAGAGGACAAGTATTAACATAATTACCAGTTTTACCACAGCAAAAACAGGCTCTCTGCTTCCTGAGCAAAGGGGCACGATGCTTCACATGTGACACCCCTGCGATTTGCATAGGCTCCGTGGGCTCACCTGCAGCAACCTCACGTTTACCTACGCTCCCATAGGTGGCGTCTCTTGCACCCCCTGACGCAGACGGCGATCAATGCGGATAACAAGACTCATAGCGGATTCTAGAGACGCAGGAGTCTCGTACATCAGAAGGGCTTTTTTAACCTTTCCTGAAACCCCATGAACAAACTGACTCCGCAGCGTGGGATCATTCCACTGTGTATCTACCGCCCAGCGGCGAAATTCAGAACAGTAATCCTCCGCCATACACTCCCCCTGGCGGATAGCGCAAATTTTAGATTCTGCTAGACCCATTCTGTCAGGATCCTCATAAATGAGTCCAAGAGCAGAAAAAAAAACTCTCCACTGAGTTATATGCAGCAGAATCAGATGGTAAAGAAAACGCCCATGCTTGAGGATCCCCGTTCAGTAATGACAAAACCAGGCCCACACGCTGAGCCTCATTACCTGAGGAGATCGGGCGCATACGAAAATATAGTTTACAAGATTCACGAAAAGTAACAAATTTACTGCGTTCCCCAGCAAACCTTTCAGGTAAAGGAAACTTTGGCTCAGCAACTCCGCCTGCAGATTCAGCTTGCACATTAGATACTACTAGACCCTGTTGCTGAACTGTCTCCTTCAGCTCAGTGACCTGCATGGACAGCGCCTCCAACTGGCGGGTTATGGAAGTCATGGGATCCATGGAATACAAAAAATATGGCCGATTATAATGTCACGGGGGTACTGGGTAGACTACAGCTGATTACCCGGGCCCCTGCAATATCCCTCAAACTAGGGAAACCCTGTCTGTCCCTCTCCCAGAGTTTACACTGAAGGTGTACATGTCTGGGCTGCCAGGCCTGACCCTGAGTCCTGTTTCAGTACTAAGCTGAAACCTCCAGCCGCCACCCAGTGATAAGACCTCTCACCAACCCCTACAGAAAACACAGACAGGGAAAACTAAAAAACGCACCACGCCGCAGACACACAAGAAAACACTATAATGTGCACAGGGCAAAACAATACAAATATAGGAAGGAGAAATATAACGAAGGATAATACACCATCAGATACGATATTTCCTCTCCTAGACCACCACTCCAGACCGAGATCACCAGGCACAAGACACAAGCTATAATCGGCGACTCCCAAAACCCAGCAAAACTATTTAAAGGCAATGGGCGTGACTAAGCCTCCAACCCGAGTACCAGCCAGATTAACCCCGGACAATCTGGATCAATCTAGCCGGCGCCACTGAGCATATAGTGGACGAATGAGGAATTACCGCTGTCTGTCGGACGCCCTAGTGTGAACAGCGTCCGACATGACAAAACCATTAATCAGCCTTAAAATAGAAACGCCAAATTAGATTTTGCTTAAAAAGCATCTAAAGAAGCCAACCCAGTTCTGGAAAAGCATTCCCTGGACAGATGAAACTAAGATAAACCTGTAGCAGAATGATGGGAAGAAGAAAGTATGGAGAAGGCTTAGAATGGCTCATTATACAAAGCACAGCATATCCTCTGTAAAACATTGTGGACGCAGTGTGATGGCATGGGCATGCACTGGGCACTGGGTCATAAGTTTTAATTGATGGTGTGACTGAAGACAGAAGCAGCCGGATTAATTCTGAAGTCTACAGATGGTATTTTCTGCTCAGATTCAACCAAGTTTAATTGGACAACGCTTCACAATACGGATAGACAATTACCCAAAGCATACTGCAAAAGCAACTCAAGAGTTTAAGGCACAGAAGTGGAATATTCTGCAATGGCTAAGTCAATAACCAGATCTCAAACCCATGGAGCATGCAACTCACCATGTGACTTCTGTCGCCCTCCATGTGCGCGGACACACTCAGAATTCCTCTTTGCATCCAGGCTTCTTTGAAAACTCTGTTGGAACCAGTTTTGACAGGATATACGTATTTCCCAGTATACCAGTATAATTCTTCTGATGAAGGTCCGGATGTGGACTGAAAACGTTCAACTTTTGTCTCTATGGATGCACATTGAATAAATAACTAATACGCTAAAGTATTTTTGAGTGCCAAGTTTCTCTATTGTCTGGATTGCTTTGGGCTGGATGCCCTACTTGAGCACCTAACTCGCATGATGGTACGAGTGCCGTGTTGTACCACTACATAGGAGAAAAATCAGTTATTTAAAATGTGGCTTCCTGCAACTTTTTCCAGAAGGTTATTATTGAAAATTCAGAATGATGATGAGTTCCACGAAGAATTAACAGATATAGAAAGATTAAGAATTCAGATATTCTGTGGATTAAAAGAAAATTATCCAGATATTTATATTCTTCTAAAATTAAGGATTGGCCGGAAAGAATGTACTTTTACAATCATGTCCATATTTGAACGGTTGTACAGAACTCTCATTAAAAATGATAATACACAATCAATGATAACATGTTTTGTAAACAAATTTGGATTCATAAATTCTGTATCTCGTGTTATTGCTTCACAAAAAGATTCTGTATTTGAATGTGCGCAGTCCCTTGATTTTTCTAGAAAACATGAGGATCTTGAAAGGAAAATAAATCATACTAAGTGTTTGAAATCAAACAGAGTAAAATTTTACCAAAAGCCAAAATCAAAATCTCCAAAACTGAGTTATCCCCAAAATCAAATCTATGAAGTACGAAGAAAATTACATATTTGTTACAAGCCCTACCAAAAGATCCAAGAGTCCACTGAAGAAGTTGCACTGAAACAGTTAAAAGCTGAAGGTTCAGATCTCTCTGTAAAAATGGCGGAAATTGACAGACAGAAACAGGTGAGTATGGGAGGTGAGCTGAAGACTCCATTATCAGAGCTCTTCAAAGAATCTATAAGTCTAAAAATGACAATTTTAAATAGAGCTTTTCAAGACATTATCGACAGAGAGATAAGATTTGGTTTAGGAATTGGTTAAAAATGTAATTATATTATATGTTGTGTAAAAGTATTATACAATATATTTAGTAATTTGTAATTATTTTATACAGTATAATTCTGTAGTTCTGTAGTTTTGTAGGTATATATTCGTACAGTATGTCACATCGCTGCCAATGCCGCTCCCCGCGCCCTGCCATACTCACGTGTCCTCGGTGTTCCGGCACGCCTCCACAGCTGCTGATCCCGTCCTGGGGTCCTCTCCTCTGCGCTCACTCCAGGCTTCGGCCTCTCGTCGGCTGCGCGCGCACGCTAGGTTCAGCGCTGTGCGTGCACATTTCTGAGTTTGTTCTGACTTCTCCTTTCTGTCCTCTCTATCTCCTTAGAGGACTCCTACACGGAAGTGCTGCGCTACGCCGGCCTTATTACCCTGCCCCTTCCTTCTTGCTGTGCCTTATGCTCATTTGTGTCTTACAAGTAATTCTGGCCGCTCGCCTGTTCAGTGTTCCCTGTTACCTAACTTTGTTCTTCTACCTATTCTCTCCTTAGATCCGGTCCATGTCCTCCGTGCTGTTTGTTCCCTCAGTATCCTGCCTGCCAGTCCGCGTCCCTCGTCCAGTCTATGTTCCATTCTCCAGCCTGTCAGTTCTCACCCTCCGTCCAGTCCGAGACTCCCTCTAGTCCAAGTTCCCCATCCTTTCTGTTCCCTTTGAGTCCTGCCTGCCAGTCCGTATGTTCCGCTCATTCCACGTGCCTGTCTCCCGCCTATCAGTTTTCTTTCTCCATCCAGTCCATGTTTCCGTGAGTTCTTCCTTCTTGTCCATCCTTACCTCCCAGCTGCCGTGGCGATAGTCACCCGCGGGTCTGCCCCTAATGCTCCCTGTATAGGGGGTGGTCCATCTGGTCAGCTCGCCCGTGGGAGGATTGTTGTCACGGTCCAGTGGGTCCACTCCTTAGTACCCTTAGTTTAGCCCTCACACAGTATACAGGAAATACACATATTAATGCTGTATTTTTTATATAGTTTTTATGTAGTTTTATATAGTGAAATAATTAAAATTTATCCAGTAATAATACTTAGAATAACATTAAATACATATAGTAAATATATACATATGTATAAGATATTTAACCCCTTAATCCCATATGACGTACTGTCCCGTCAGGGTGACCTGGGACTTAATTCCCAGTGACGGGATAGTACGTCATATGCGATCGGCCGCGCTCACGGAGGGAGCGCGACCGATCGCGGCCGGGTGTCAGCTGACTGTCGCAGCTGACATCCGGCACTATGTGCCAGGAGCGGTCACGGACCGCCCCGGCACATTAACCCCCGGCACACCACGATCAAACATGATCGCAGTGTTCCGGCGGTATAGGGAAGCATCGCGCAGGGAGGGGGCTCCCTGCATGCTTCCCTGAGACCCTCGGAACAACGCGATGTGATTGCGTTGCTCCGAGCGTCTCTTACCTCCTCTCCCTGCAGCAGGCCTGGATCCAAAATGGTCGCGGGGCTGCATCCGGGTCCTGCAGGGAGGTGGCTTACCAAACGCCTGCTCAGTGCAGGCGCTGGTAAGCCTGCAGCGCTGGAAGTCAGATCGCTGATCTGACAGAGTGCTGTGCAAAATGTCAGATCAGCGATCTGTGATGTCCCCCCTGGGACAAAGTAAAAGAGTAAAAAAAAAAAAATTTCCACCTGTGTAAAAAAAAAAAAAAATTCCTATACAAAGTAAAAAAAAAAAAATATTATTCCCATAAATACATTTCTTTATCTAAATAAAAAAAAAACAATAAAAGTACACATATTTAGTATTGCCGCATCCGTAATGACCCGACCTATAAAAGTGTCCCACTAGTTAACCCCTTCAGAGAATACCGTTAAAAAAAAAAAAAACGAGGCAAAAAACAACGCTTTATTATCATACTGCCGAACAAAAAGTGGAATAACACGCGATCAAAAAGACGAATATAAATAAACATGGTACCCCTGAAAACGACATCTTGTCCTGCAAAAAACGAGCTGCCATACAGCATCATCAGCAAAAAAATAAAAAAAGTTATAGTCCTCAGAATGAAGCGATGCCAAAATATTTTTTTTTTTCTATAAAATAGTTTTTATCGTATAAAAGCGGCAAAACATTAAAAAAAGTTAAATAAATGAGGTATCGCTGTAATCGTACTGACCCAAAGAATAAAACTGCTTTATCAATTTTACCAAACGCGGAACGGTATAAGCGCCCCCCCCCAAAAGAAATTCATGAATAGCTGGTTTTTGGTCATTCTGCCTAACAAAAATTGGAATAAAAAGCGATCAAAAAATGTCACGTGCCCGAAAATGTTACCAATAAAAACGTCAACTCGTCCCGCAAAAAAAAAGACCTCACATGACTCTGTGGACCAAAATATGGAAAAATTATAGGTTTCAAAATGTGGAGACGCAAAACCTTTTTTGCTATAAAAAGCGTCTTTTAGTGTGTGACAGCTGCCAATCATAAAAATCCGCTATAAAAAACACTGTGAAAGCAAATCAAACCCCCCTTCATCACCCCCGTAGTTAGGGAAAAATAATAAAATTAAAAAAATTTATTTATTTCTATTTTCCCATTAGGGCTAGGGTTAGGGCTAGGGTTAGGGCTAGGGTTATAGCTAGGGTTAGGGCTAGGTAAGGGCTAGGGTTAGGTTTAGAGCTAGGGTTAGGGCTAGGGTTAGGGTTGGGGCTAGGGTTGGGGCTAAAGTTAGGGTTGGGGCTAAAGTTAGGGTTAGGGCTAAAGTTAAAGTTAGGGTTGGGGCTAAAGTTAGGGTTGGGGCTAAAGATAGGGTTAGGGCTTGGATTACATTTACGGTTGGGAATAGAGTTGGGATTAGAGTTGGGTGTGTCAGGGTTAGGGGTGTGGTTAGGGTTACCGTTGGGATTAGGGTTAGGGGCGTGTTTGGATTAGGGTTTCAGTTAGAATTGGGGAGTTTCCACTGTTTAGGCACATCAGGGGCTCTCCAAACGCGACATGGTGTCCAATCTCAATTCCAGCCAATTCTGCGTTGAAAAAGTAAAACAGTGCTCCTTCTCTTCCGAGCTTTCCCGTGTGCCCAAACAGGGGTTTACCCAACATATGGGGTATCAGCGTACTCGGGACTAATTGGACAACAACTTTTGGGGTCCAAGTTCTCTTGTTATCCTTGGGAAAATAAAAATTTGGGAAGCTAAAAATCATTTTTCTGGGAAAAAAAAGACTTTTTATTTTCACGGCTCTGCGTTGTAAACTGTAGTGAAACACCTGGGGGTTCAAAGTTCTCACAACACATCTAGATAAGTTCTTTGGGAGGTCTAGTTTCCAATATGGGGTCACTTATGGGGGTTTCTACTGTTTGGGTACATCAGGAGCTCTGCAAATGCCACGTGACGCCTGCAGACCAATCCATCTAAGTCTGCATTCCAAATGGCGCTCCTTCCCTTCCGAGCTCTGCCATGCGCCCAAACAGTGGTTCCCCCCCACATATTGGGTATCAGCGTACTCAGGACAAATTGGACAACAACTTTTGGGGTCCAATTTATCCTGTTACCCTTGTGAAAATACAAAACTGGGGGCTAAAAAATCATTTTTGTGAAAAAAAAAATTATTTTCACGGCTCTGCGTTATAAACTGTAGTGAAACACTTTGGGGTTCAAAGCTCTCAAAACACATCTAGATAAGTTCCTTAGGGGGTCTACTTTCCAAAATGGTGTCATTTGTGGGGGGTTTTAATGTTTAGGGACATCAGGGGCTCTCCAAACGCGACATTGTGTCCCATCTCAATTCTAGTCAATTTTGCATTGAAAAGTCAAACGGCGCTCCTTCCCTTCCGAGCTCTGCCATGCGCCCAAACAGTCGTTTACCCCCACATATCGGGTATCAGCGTACTCAGGACAAATTGCACAACAATTTTTGTGGTCCAATTTCTTCTCTTACCCTTGGGAAAATAAAAAATTGGGGCGAAAAGATCATTTTTGTGAAAAAATATGATTTTTTATTTTTACAGCTCTGCATTATAAATTTCTGTGAAGCACGTGGTGGGTCAAAGTGCTCACCACACATCTAGATAAGGTTCTTAGGGGGTCTACTTTCCAAAATGGTGTAATTTGTGGGGGGTTTCATTGTTTAGGCACATCAGGGGTTCTCCAAACGCAACATAGCGTCCCATCTCAATTCCAGTCAATTTTGCATTGAAAAGTCAAACGGCGCTCCTTCCCTTCTGAGCTCTACCATGCGCCCAAACAGTGGTTTACCCCCACATATGGGGTATCGGCGTACTCAGAACAAATTGCACAACAACTTTTGGGGTCCAATTTCTTCTATTACCCTTCGGAAAATAAAAAATTGGGGGTGAAAAGATCATTTTTGTGAAAAAATATGATTTTTTATTTTTACGGCTCTGCATTATAAACTTCTGTGCAGCACTTGTTGGGTCAAAGTGCTCACCCACACATCTAGATAAGTTCCTTAAGGGGTCTACTTTCCAAAATGGTGTCACTTGTGGGGGGTTTCAATGTCTAGGCACATCAGGGGCTCTCCAAACGCAACATGGCGTCCTATCTCAATTCCAGTCAACTTTGCATTGAAAAGTCAAATGGCGCTCCTTCCCTTCCAAGCTCTGCCATGCGCCCAAACAGTGGTTTACCCCCATATATGGGGTATCAGCGTACTCAGGACAAATTGTACAACAACGTTTGGGGTCCATTTTCTCCTGTTAGCCTTGGTAAAATAAAAGAAATTGGAGCTGAAATAAATTTTGTGTGAAAAAAAGTTAAATGTTCATTTTTAATTAAACATTCCAAAAATTCCTGTGAAACACTTGAAGGGTTAATAAACTTATTGAATGTGGTTTTGAGCACCTTGAGGGGTGCAGTTTTTAGAATGGTGTCACACTTGGGTATTTTCTATGATATAGACCCCTCAAAATGACTTCAAATGAGATGTGGTCCCTAAAAAAAATGGTGTTGTAAAAGTGAGAAATTGCTGGTCAACTTTTAACCCTTATAACTCCCTAACAAAAAACAATTTTGGTTCCAAAATTGTGCTGATGTAAAGTAGACATGTGGGAAATGTTACTTATTAAGTACTTTGTGTGACATATCTCTGTGATTTAAGGGCATAAAAATTCAAAGTTGAAAAATTTTCAAAATTTTCGCCAAATTTCCATTTTTTTCACAAATAAACACAAGTTATATCGAATAAATTTTAACACTATCATGAAGTACAATATGTCATGAGAAAACAGTGTCAGAATCGCCAAGATCCGTTGAAGCGTTCCAGAGTTATAACCTCATAAAGGGACAGTGGTCAGAATTGTAAAAATTGGCCTGGTCATTAACGTGCAAATCACCCTTGGGGCTTAAGGGGTTAAATTATTTTGTTTATGAATATGAATATGAAATTAACCTTTATCTTTTATTTTTCCTTAGAATTTTCATTTCAAAGCAGGAATTGATCAAAAACCTCTTACATGGATTTATGTCTTTATTTACACAGGAAGTTATAATAATTGCATGATTTTATATATTTAACACTTAAAATAAATAATATATTCTAATTTAATTTGTGTACTGTTAAAAATTTTGTAACATATTGCAGATTTTAATCCTTTGCATGGTAATAATATATCTTTACTGCATGGCATGATATGTCACAACAAGTGACATCTGAACTGTGGGCTAATAATAACGATACCATACACCCATCATGTTTCAGTTTAAAGCTGGTAATCTCAGTACGAAGAACTTTTGAGAAGCCCCTCAGCCTTTACAAGTCAAAGGCCAAGTTCTAATGAGTCTTTCTATCCATAAAATGGTTTACAAAGTGTTACGTAATGTGTGTTTGGGGAATATTCAAAGAAATTTTAAAATATTAAATTTAATAGTTTACAATGCGCATTGATAATTAGGATACAATAATTTGGGTTAACATACGTGTATTCATATCTTTGTATGTAGAATATGTAGTTTCAATTTATATATGTGTGTCACAGTCTGAGTATCAGATGAGCGTATGAGCAGCTGCTAAGAGTGAATATAACGTTTGATGTATGAAAAAGGCCTCATGATTCATGGTATGCTGAAAAAAAGCAAAAACCTTGTGTTTATTGGAAATAATGTGATTCAGTTAAATTATTAGAATATTAAGATATATTTAAATATTATTTATTCAACATATATTTCTATATTTCTTTAGTAATTATTATTTCTTGATTTAGTTAATAGTGGATAAGTGCAATCACACATCAATATATTTTATCAAGAAAATCTACATTTAGAATATTTTTTCCAAATGATGATTTTATGGTATTCAATGTTTTTTTTTAATGGTTACATAGATGGGTACACATCTTCAGACAAATATAGTTTCATTATGGTTTCATTATAGGATAAATGTTTCAATTCTGACTTAAATACAGCAATTTTTTCACTCATTTATTCATATATATTCTTATTTTGGTTCATGACTATACATTCTGTGAGGCTGTGGCCTCTGTTACAGCTAGGGGGCACTGTGTATTCTCCACAGGTTGTTCATGCAGACGGATGAAGTCCATTGGTGTGCATGAGAGTCACGGATTTCCGGTCCGGGTTTTCTATGTGGCTGAAGGCCACAGGTTTGTGTGTTTAAAAGCCCTGCAGTAAGGGGTATGGGTGTGTCAGGTGTGCGATGTGCACGTCAGTGTCAGTCTGGTGTGTGCTGCTGTGCAGAGTAGAGGCCTGCAGAGCGCTAGCTAAGTGCATGGAGGCACAGGCCAGCAGAACAAGCACCCAGGGCAGCTGAATAGCCTGGCACCTGCAGCGTACACAGAGATGCAAGTCGTCCATGGTACTGGTCTCGGATGTGGACAAGTCCTGTACCCGGAGGTGGATGTCCTGTGCCCGAAGGAGTCGGATGTGGACAGTCCTGTGCCCGGAGGTGGATGTCCTGTGCCCAAAAGAGGACTAGCATGTATAACAATTGCAAATAGGTGGATATGGTGACTAGCTGCTATCCGGAAGATATCCTGGACTGTGTACGACTGTGTGAGTAAAGAGACTGATACAGCGATGCAGGACACCCACGAGAACTAGTCAGAGGACGGCTGGCGTGTGTAGTGTCTGCAACTTATGAGGCTGTGTGTATGGAGACGTATGGAGACTGTGATATGGCGTGCGGTCGCCCAGGGAAATTGGACAAGCAAAGTCTGGCCTGTTTAGGGACCGCAATCTAAAGCCATATGATTTGTATTGCTGTGAACTGGTGTAAATTGAATACGGATAATATACACTGAAGTTATATGCATTTATGTGAATTGGACTTTAATGTTGTGTAGAAACACATTAAAAGAGACTTTTGTGTTTGAACTTTGTGGGTCACTGCCTCTTCACTGCGTATGATGCTACTGCAGCCTTACAATTCTTACATATCATTGGTCTAATAAATATAGTTTATTAATAAAGTTTTAGTAATAAAGATGGAAACACTTGTTACATAAAAGACACACTGACATCTAAAAGTAATTATACCTATGACATAAAAATGTTCTATCACATGAAGAATATGGTTAATAATGTATTCTCATTATTGTTTGATTTTTCCAAATGTGAATTCCATATTAATGTTCTGATAATAATTATATGGATATTATTGATTGCTATGGTACGCTGTGATATTATAGATTAGGAAAATTACCAGATTTGGTGTAGAATAGGAAATGAAGACTTCAATCAAGATACTGGAGTTATGTTAATAAAGACTTTTCATATTTCTAAATTCAATTGATTCTTAAAAGTCGCAAGAAGAAAAATCCGCTATCCAGAAGTTCCACAAGGTAACACAGTTATGATTTCTGAGTAATAATAGACTGTGTCAATTACAATTCATGTCACCACTGACAACCACGATTGCAGTATCCATCACTGACAACCACGACTGCAGCATCCATCACTGACAACTATGATTGCAGTATCTAAACTGACAACCACAATTGGAGAGGACGATGATCCTATGATGCTAAGATGAACTATGATATCACGTTTTTATCAAGTTCCAGTGGTTTCCTATCACCTATAAAGCTTTGATGAAAGCTGGTGAACAATCAGGTAATTGTCAGGACGCTACAACCTTGACATGTGTTATGGTGCTATGTTTAGCAAGGAAGAGTCAATTTAACCCTTGCTGTGCTGACCAAAGATGTCACACCAGTTCCAAGACCAGTGCGGATGATATGGAGGATTCCAGATGATTTCCAAGGCGAGCCAATGTAAGTCCAGGTCTCTAAAGGTGACACTGCACAGATATTAAAGGTACATTTCATCTATGGACTTTGTTTTCTTATCAACATTTGAATTTATGGACTTTGATTGACACATGACACACGGTCTCTACAATATCTACATGCTATCATCTATTTCAAAAGAATTATAATAAAGATTGTTTTAAAAAGAAACAAGAAGAAGACATCAAGATGAAGACCAGATGACATCAGATGAGATGAGATGCTTCAATTATGTATTGGGATGTATAATTATTTATTTTATATGAATATTGGTCACAGCTTACCATAACATGAATTTACATATCATTATGTTATTTAGTACGTATAACAATTTATTATTATTATGGACATTACATTTTTCTGCCAAAGAAGAAGAAAAGAAGAAATAAGATCTTATTAGCAATATATCTACTTTGAGGGTTCCAATCAATGTCTGTCACCCTCAAAAGGGGGAATTGTTAAATATTAATTATTAATTGAATTATTCTTATTCTCAATTCTGTACTGAGCACATTGCCTCTCGCTGACATTACAAAAGCTATTCCTGTATTTGCAGCTCAGAGTAATAGTTAACAACATATAGAGAGAACACGTTTTCTATGAGACATATAATCCACAGCTTTTAAGAGGGTGGGGGCTGTCAACTTCACTTTACCGACTTCAGACTCACTGAAGAAATGAAGAGCTGGTAGCCATGATGACTTCTACTCCATGACAAAGACACGCCATTTACCATTCAGAATCTTAAATGGACAATCTCTTTGTAACTACATCACCTACTTTATGTTTTGCTGCAATGTGTGTTTTTTTGTGGACAATCCAATAAACCACTACATTTTTTATGAAAATATCATGACATTTTTCTTTAAGAGTATCGCATCTGGTAAAGAGTCCTGATTAAATAAATGTGCGATATAAGCATATTTAACAGTCATGTAACAGAAAACAGGAAAAAAATTCCAAGTGCGATGAAATTGCAAAGTAAGTGCAATCCCACACTTATTTTTTGTTTGGATTTTTTCCTAGGTTCACTAAATGCTAAAACTGACCTGCCATTGTGATTCTCCAGGTCATTACGAGTTCATAGACACCAAAGTTTGACAGCGGCATTTAACTAGTTAATGGGCGTGGGCGGATCGCGATTCCGCTCGCGCCCCTTGCGCGCACATGTCAGCTGTTGAAAACAGCTGACATGTCGCGGCTTTGAGGTGGGGTCACCGCTGGAGCCCATCTCAAAGCAGGGGATAATGCCAGCTGAAGTACTATTCCGTCAGCTGGCAGAAAGGGGTTGAAGTCATACCCAAACAAGGCAAGGACCCCCTTGAGGCCTTCTCTTACAACTTGGTGGCAGCATTGGGATACTACTCAGCCAGGTGAGACGGGGAAGTTGCAGGGGACTTGTCTTCGTAGACACCGTCCAAGGACTCATTCACCAGTGAGGCAGATAGACAGAGCCAGCAGAGCATAGGTGAGGCATACGCAACAGTTTTCGGAAGCCACCATGTTCAACCCCCAAAGCTCAGCCTTGGGAGATGCCTTGGGCTTCAGGAAAATGTCCGCTGAAGGCAGCATATATGCAGATTGAGATCTCAGGATCTGAGATGTCAATCTGCACATGCGCCGAAGGAGGTGGCCATTTTTCTAAAGACCACCACTATCAGGATTCGAACTCAGCAGCTCTTGTTCACCATGCAGCAGCTCTTCCCTCTGAGCGTGCTGAACAGTTCTTTGCTAAATCAGATACTAGTATCTGTGTTGTGATGTCTCCAACCTGAGTCCCTGATGTCTCCACTCTAAGTTCCTGATTGGCTCACCCTCTCTTGACTGAGCACCTACTTAAACCTGGCACTGCACTTCATTGCTAAATTATTGAGCTCCCAGCCTTTAATCTAGCTTCTTTCCACCTGCTGTTTATCCTCCAGATCCTACTGCTGCTCCGTGTACTGACTTCTGGCTATATCCTGACTTTGTTACTTGCATATCGTCCCAACTATACTGCTGCTCTGTGTACCGACCACTGGCTATATCCTGACGATGCTACCTGCTGTGTTGCCCCTAGTGGTTCCAATATCACTATTGCAACTCAGGTCAGTCCTTAACAACTGCAGGAAAATCAATGGGAAGCAGACTCCGCTCACCACAGATATTTTCTGAAAGTCCAGGGCCCGCAGCCTCACACTGCTGGGACACTCCCTTCTCCCAGCATGGGGTCCGCAGCATCGCTCCAGTCCTGAGGCCTGCAGCAGTGGCTCTGCTTCCTGTGACCCAGCTCCACCTCAGCTGCCCCCCCCCCCCGCCCGCCATAAGCTAAAATAAAATTGCACCACCATTTTATTTAAAAAAATGTTTTCCTATTGTCCTCCCCAAAATTTGGTCTGCGCCTTATGGTCCTGTGCGTCTTATAGTCCGCAAAAAAATCATACTTGTTTACCTACTGCAGGGTATTTGCTCAATTTGTGTTTATCTTAAGTTATTTTTGTTAATGTCCACAGTTTGAATGTGCACCCACACATTGCACCTATACCCAGGCTCGGACTGGCTCACAGGGTAACAGGGGAATCCCCCTGTGGGCCCCTGTGTAGATCCAGGCCCCCAACCCTACTGTATGGCCAGTACTTGGCATAATTCACTTGATTCACTCTGTACAGAAAAAAAGCAGCACCTCATCATTCATTAACCACGCTACCCAGTTTATTATTATATAGAGATATAGGTAAATTTGTGAAGGTAGTATAATATTTGCATGCAGGTGAAAAGTGGGACCCCGCAAAGTCAATGTTATTGGTGGGCCCTTGTCACCCCAGTCCAACACTGCCTATACCAACATGTCTTCCAGCTCATTTCTTTGTTGTTACTTTATTTTTTTGTACTTTATACATATAGGGATGTGGAACCCCTTTTTGGGCTTTGCATTTAGTCTATATAGCTTTCCAAGGGCAGGTGCAGAATAGCCAGGCCAGGGTCCTGCTCTGTCTATTGAAGCCTGCTGGCACAAAGAGAAATTTAATACTAGAAATAGGGATATCCTGATTGGATACACCTTGTATAGCTTTTACGCTTTTTTGATCACATTAGTGTCAAACAAATATCTTATGGTATTTACATGTGCTATTACTATTCCCTTTCTGTAGAATTTAAAGGGTCAAGAAGAGAGTTATCTGTGAGACAACAGATTAGAGAAACATGAGCTTAGAGATGAACAGGAGATTAGAGACAGGTCTGTAGTTAGCAGAGCAGTTTTGGTTAAGGGATTTTTTTTAGTAAAGGAGTTATGATGAAATGTTTGAATGAGGAGGGAAAAATACCAGATGAAAGAGAGAAGCTAAATATTTTATTTGGTGGATAGTGACAACTGGAGGAGAGACTTGAGTAGGTGTGAGGGAATAGAGATAGTAGGGCAAGACGAAATAAGCCGGGTAACTTCTTCTGTGACCGATTTAAAAACGGAAAGTGAACTTGAAATGTGGGACGGAAGAGAATCAATAGTAATAAAGATGGAAACACTTGTTACATAAAAGACACACTGACATCTAAAAGTAATTATACCTATGACATAAAAATGTTGTATCACATGAAGAATATGGTTAATAATGTATTCTCATTATTGTTTGATTTTTCCAAATATGAATTCCATATTAATGTTCCGATAATAATTATATGGATACTATTGATTGCTATGGTACGCTGTGATATTATAGGTTAGGAAAATTTCCAGATTTGGTGTAGAATAGGGAATGAAGACTTCAATCAAGATACTGGAGTTATGTTAATAAAGACTTTTCATATTTCTAAATTCAATTGATTCTTAAAAGTTGCAAGAAGAAAAAGCCGCTATCCAGAAGTTCCACAAGGTAACACAGTTATGATTTCTGAGTAATAATAGACTGTGTCAATTACAATTCATGTCACCACTGACAACCACGATTGCAGTATCCATCACTGACAACCACGACTGCAGCATCCATCACTGACAACTATGATTGCAGTATCTAAACTGACAACCACAATTGGAGAGGACGATGATCCTATGATGCTAAGATGAACTGTGATATCACGTTTTTATCAGGTTCCAGTGGTTTCCTATCACCTATAAAGCTTTGATGAAAGCTGGTGAACAATCAGGTAATTTTCAGGATGCTACAACCTTGACATGTGTTATGGTGCTTTGTTTTGCAAGGAAGAGTCAATTTAACCCTTGCTGTGCTGACCAAAGATATCACACCAGTTCCAAGACCAGTGCGGATGATATGGAGGATTGCGGATGATATGGAGGATTCCAGATGATTTCCAAGGCAAGCCAATGTAAGTCCAGATCTCTAAAGGTGACACTGCACAGTGATTAAAGGTATATTTCATCTATGGACTTTGTTTTCTTATCAACATTTGAATTTATGGACTTTGATTGACACGTGACACACGGTCTCTACAATATCTACATGCTATCATCTATTTCAAGAGAATTATAATAAAGATTGTTTTAAAAAGAACCAAGAAGAAGACATCAAGATGAAGACCAGATTACATCAGATGATTATGATCGGACCTGAGATGCTTCAATTATGTATTGGGATGTATAATTATTTATTTTATATGAATATTGGTCACAGCTTACCATAACATGTATTTACATATATTCATTATGTTATTGAGTACGTATAACCAGGGCCGGCTCCAGGTTTTTGAGGGCCCCGGGCGAAAGAGTCTCAGTGGGCCCCCCCTTTAACACATACCACGATTCATGATGCCCAGATACAGCAGATAAATATAGGTATAGTACAATGCCAGATTTCACTTCTTACATGAGTGATAGCTATTGTAAATTCTGCAGTGTATATATACAGGGCAGGAGGAGCGGTACTGTGCAGTGTATATATACAGGAGGAGCGGTACTGTGCAGTGTATATATACAGGAGGAGCGGTACTGTACAGTGTATATATAGAGGGGAGAGGTACTGTGCAGTGTATATATACAGGAGTGGTACTGTGCAGTGTATATATACAGGAGGAGTGGTACTGTGCAGTGTATATATACAGGGCAGGAGGAGCGGTACTGTGCAGTGTATATATACAGGAGGAGCGGTACTGTGCAGTGTATATATACAGGGCAGGAGGAGTGGTACTGTGCAGTGTATATATACAGGGCAGGAGGAGCGGTACTGTGCAGTGTATATATACAGGAGGAGCGGTACTGTGCAGTGTATATATACAGGAGGAGCGGTACTGTACAGTGTATATATAGAGGGGAGAGGTACTGTGCAGTGTATATATACAGGAGTGGTACTGTGCGGTATATATATACAGGGGAGATGTACTGTGCGGTGTATATATACAGGAGTGGTACTGTGCGGTATATATATATATACAGGAGTGGTACTGTGCAGTGTGTATATATACAGGGGAGATGTACTGTGCGGTGTATATATACAGGAGTTGTACTGTGCGGTATATATATACAGGGGAGAGGTACTGTGCAGTGTGTATATATACAGGGGAGATGTACTGTGCTGTGTATATATATAGGACAGGAGGAGTGGTACTGTGCAGTGTATATATACAGGAGGAGTGGTACTGTGCAGTGTATATATACAGGAGGAGTGGTACTGTGCAGTGTATATATACAGGAGGAGTGGTACTGTGCAGTGTATATATACAGGAGGAGCGGTACTGTGCAGTGTATATATACAGGAGGAGGGGTACTGTGCAGTGCATATATACAGGAGGAGTGGTACTGTGCAGTATATATATACAGGACAGGAGGAGTGGTACTGTGCAGTGTATATATACAGGACAGGAGGAGTGGTACTGTGCAGTGTATATATACAGGAGGAGTGGTACTGTGCAGTATATATATACAGGGGAGTGGTACTGTGCAGTATATATATACAGGGGAGTGGTACTGTGCAGTATATATATACAGGAGTGGTGCTGTGCAGCGTATATATACAGGAGGAGTGGTGCTGTGCAGTATATATATACAGGGGGAGTGGTACTGTGCAGTGTATATATACAGGAGGAGTGGTACTGTGCAGTGTATATATACAGGAGGAGCGGTACTGTGCAGTGTATATATACAGGAGGAGGGGTACTGTGCAGTGCATATATACAGGAGGAGTGGTACTGTGCAGTGTATATATATATACAGGAGGACTGGTACTGTGCAGTGTATATATACAGGACAGGAGGAGTGGTACTGTGCAGTGTATATATACAGGAGGAGCGGTACTGTGCAGTGCATATATACAGGAGGAGTGGTACTGTGCAGTGTATATATATATACAGGAGGAGTGGTACTGTGCAGTGTATATATACAGGAGGAGCGGTACTGTGCAGTGTATATATACAGGAGGAGCGGTACTGTGCAGTGTATATATACAGGAGGAGTGGTACTGTGCAGTGTATATATACAGGAGGAGCGGTACTGTGCAGTGTATATATACAGGAGGAGGGGTACTGTGCAGTGCATATATACAGGAGGAGTGGTACTGTGCAGTGTATATATATATACAGGAGGAGTGGTACTGTGCAGTGTATATATACAGGACAGGAGGAGTGGTACTGTGCAGTGTATATATACAGGAGGAGCGGTACTGTGCAGTGCATATATACAGGAGGAGTGGTACTGTGCAGTGTATATATATATACAGGAGGAGTGGTACTGTGCAGTGTATATATACAGGAGGAGTGGTACTGTGCAGTGTATATATACAGGACAGGAGGAGCGGTACTGTGCAGTGTATATATACAGGAGGAGAGGTACTGTGCGGTGTATATATACAGGGGAGTGGTACTGTGCAGTGTATATACTTCAACAGCCACCCAGCCCAGGCCCCCAGCACCTGTCCTGTATATATATTATATACACTGTATCTATACAGGCTGTGCTGGGGGCCTGGGCTGGGCGGCTGCTGTAGTATATATATATCAGCTGCAGCCGCCCAGCCCATGGCCGCCCCAGGTCACCCAGTCCCAGACTGTCAGAACATACAGCGATATAGCATTGCACTCACTCAGGTGCTGGTAGGAGCTCCATCTCCTCCGATAAGTTCAGGAGTGCACACAGCCAGGAGATTCAGAGCAGGAGAACTCTCCGCCCACAATGTCACGCTGGCTGTGTCCTTAATTAACCCCTATGTGTGCCTGGCCCTGCACTGACAGTGAGAAGATGCTTGTGCCAGCGCAAATTGAAAGGGTAGAAAGGGTTAAAGCAGCCAGATGGCTCTATGACTGTGTGAGTGGGCCCCCCTGTCTCTTCAGGGCCCCGGCACTTGCCCTGGTAGGCCGGGTGCTGCCGCCGGCCCTGCGTATAACAATTTATTATTATTATGGACATTAAATTATTTTGCCAAAGAAGAAGAAAAGAAGAAATAAGATCTTATTAGCAATATATCTACTTTGAGGGTTCCAATCAATGTCTGTCACCCTCAAAAGGGGGAATTGTTAAATATTAATTATTAATTTAATTATTCTTATTCTCAATTCTGTACTGAGCACATTGCCTCTCGCTGACATTACAAAAGCTATTCCTGTATTTGTAGCTCAGAGTAATAGTTAACACCATATAGAGAGAACACGTGTTCTATGAGACATATCATCCACGGCTTTTAGGAGGGTGGGGGCTGTCACGTGGGGGCTGTCACCTTCACTCTCTACAGACTTCAGACTCACTGAAGAAATGAAGAGCTGGTAGCCATGATGACTTCTACTCCATGACAAAGACACGCCATTTACCATTCAGAATCTCAAATGGACAATCTCTTTGTAACTACGTCACCTATTTTATGTTTTGCTGCAATGTGGGTTTTTTGTGGACAATCCAATAAACCACTACATTTTTTTATGAAAATATCATGAAATTTTTCTTTAAAAGTATCGCATCTGGTAAAGAGTCCTGATTAAATAAATATGCGATATAAGCATATTTAACAGTCATGTAACAGAAAACAGGAAAAAAATTCCAAGTGCGATGAAATTGCAAAGAAAGTGCAATCCCACACTTGTTTTTTGTTTGGATTTTTTGCTAGGTTCACTAAATGCTAAAACTGACCTGCCATTATGATTCTCCAGGTCATTACGAGTTCATAGACACCAAAGTTTGACAGCGGCATTTAACTAGTTAATGGGCGTGGGCGGATCACGATTCCGCTCGCGCCCATTGCGCGCACATGTCAGCTGTTGAAAACAGCTGACATGTCGCGGCTTTGAGGTAGGCTCACCGCTGGAGCCCACCTCAAAGCAGGGGATAATGCCAGCTGATGTACTATTCCATCAGCTGGCAGAAAGGGGTGGAAGTCATACCCAAACAAGGCAAGGACCCCCTTGAGGCCTTCTCTTACAATTTGGTGGCAGCATTGGGATACTACTCAGCCAGGTGGGACGGGGAAGCTGCAGGGGACTGGTGTTCGTAGACACCGTCCAAGGACTCAATCACCAGTGAGGCAGATAGACAGAGCCAGCAGAGCATAGGTGAGGCATACGCAGTAGTTTTCGAAAGCCACCATGTCCAACCCCAAAGCTCAGCCTTGGGAGATGCCTTGGGCTTCAGGAAAATGTCCGCTGGAGGCAGCCTATATGCAGATTGAGATCTCAGGATCTGAGATGTCAATCTGCACATGCGCCGAAGGAGGTGGCCATTTTTCTAAAGACCACCACTATCAGGATTCGAACTTAGCAGCTCTTGTTCACCATGCAGCAGCTCTTCCCTTTGAGCGTGCTGAACAGTTCTTTGCTGAATCAGATACTAGTATCTGTGTTGTGATGTCTCCAACCTGAGTCCCTGATGTCTCCACTCTAAGTTCCTGATTGGCTCACCCTCTCTTGACTGAGCACCTACTTAAACCTGGCACTGCACTTCATTGCTAAATTATTGAGCTCCCAGCCTTTAATCTAGCTTCTTTCCACCTGCTGTTTATCCTCCAGATCCTACTGCTGCTCCGTGTACTGACTTCTGGCTATATCCTGACTTTGTTACTTGCATATCGTCCCAACTATACTGCTGCTCTGTGTACCGACCACTGGCTATATCCTGACGATGCTACCTGCTGTGTTGCCCCTAGTGGTTGCAATATCACTATTGCAACTCAGGTCAGTCCTTAACAACTGCAGGAAAATCAATGGGAAGCAGACTCCGCTCACCACAGATATTTTCTGAAAGTCCAGGGCCCGCAGCCTCACACTGCTGGGACACTCCCTTCTCCCAGCATGGGGTCCGCAGCATCGCTCCAGTCCTGAGGCCTGCAGCAGTGGCTCTGCTTCCTGTGACCCAGCTCCACCTCAGCTGCCCCCCCCCCCCCCGTCCTCCATAAGCTAAAATAAAATTGCACCACCATTTTATTTAAAAAAAATGTTTTCCTATTGTCCTCCCCAAAATTTGGTCTGCGCCTTATGGTCCTGTGCGTCTTATAGTCCGCAAAAAAATCATACTTGGGTATTTGCTCAATTTGTGTTTATCTTAAGTTATTTTTGTTAATGTCCACAGTTTGAATGTGCACCCACACATTGCACCTATACCCAGGCTCGGACTGGCTCACAGGGTAACAGGGGAATCCCCCTGTGGGCCCCTGTGTAGATTCAGGCCCCCAACCCTACTGTATGGCCAGTACTTGGCATAATTCACTTGATTCACTCTGTACAGAAAAAAAGCAGCATCTCATTCATTAACCACGCTACCCAGTTTATTATTATATAGAGATATAGGTAAATTTGTGAAGGTAGTATAATATTTGCATGCAGGTGAAAAGTGGGACCCCGCAAAGTCAATGTTATTGGTGGGCCCTTGTCACCCCAGTCCAACACTGCCTATACCAACATGTCTTCCAGCTCATTTCTTTGTTGTTACTTTATTTTTTTGTACTTTATACATATAGGGATGTGGAACCCCTTTTTGGGCTTTGCATTTAGTCTATATAGCTTTCCAAGGGCAGGTGCAGAATAGCCAGGCCAGGGTCCTGCTCTGTCTCTGTCTATTGAAGCCTGCTGGCACAAAGAGAAATTTAATACTAGAAATAGGGATATCCTGATTGGATACACCTTGTATAGCTTTTACGCTTTTTTGATCACATTAGTGTCAAACAAATATCTTATGGTATTTACATGTGCTATTACTATTCCCTTTCTGTAGAATTTAAAGGGTCAAGAAGAGAGTTATCTGTGAGACAACAGATTAGAGAAACAGGAGCTTAGAGATGAACAGGAGATTAGAGACAGGTCTGTAGTTAGCAGAGCAGTTTTGGTTAAGGGATTTTTTTTAGTAAAGGAGTTATGATGAAATGTTTGAATGAGGAGGGAAAAATACCAGATGAAAGAGAGAAGCTAAATATTTTATTTGGTGGATAGTGACAACTGGAGGAGAGACTTGAGTAGGTGTGAGGGAATAGAGATAGTAGGGCAAGACGAAATAAGCCGGGTAACTTCTTCTGTGACCGATTTAAAAACGGAATGTGAACTTGAAATGTGGGAGGGAAGAGAATCAGTTATATTAGGGTACTAGGAGGAAAATTTTCTGTCCGATATGGTCAATTTTTTTCTTTTTTTCTTTGAAACAAGTGGCTAGATTGTCAGCGCTAAGGTTGGTGATAGGGGCCTGCGCTTTAGCACTTACCGTATTTTTCGCTTTATAAGACGCTCCGGATTATAAGACGCACCCCAAATTTTGAGGAGAAAAATAGGAAAACTTTTTTTTTATAAAATGGTGGTGCTTCTTATAATCCATGCATCTTATTGCTTATTGGGGGTAGTGGCTGCGGTGAAGCGGGGACCCAGGGTCGCTGCTGGAGGAGGCAGAAGTGGGGTGATGCTGCAGGCCACAGGCTGGCATGAAGGGGTGCCTGGCAGTGCTGCTGGTGTGCTGCGCTGCTGCCCGGTGCTCCGCTGGTGTCTCCCGTGCCCGGCAGCGCTGCGGGGGGGTGTCTGGCGGTCCTGCTGCAGGTGTCCGTTGCTGCTGCCTGGTGCTCTGCTGGTGTCTCCGGTGCTGCAGGTGCCCGGCTGGCGCTGCCCGGTGCTGCTGCGGTGGTCTCCGGTGCTGCCGGGGCTCTGCCGACATTTTGTGAAAGGCCAGAGCCCCGGCAGTCCCATGAGTTCCTGTGCGGTGGACTCTTGGAGTCCACCGTGCAGGAAACCATGGGACTGCCGGCTCACCCCGGCAGCACCGGAGACCGCCACAGCAACCAAAATCCCATGTACATACGTAGAGACCAGGGTGGCAGAGAATATCTGTCTGCAAACCCAAATCAAAAATCAGCTCCAAACAGTATCAGATAACAGCAGGAGGACAAAAAGAGCAAACTGATTATATCTAAAAGATATCATATCATTTTATTATATCATAGAAAAGGTCTTTGGACCTTTATTTATTTATTTTTCCAGGGACTGAAGTGTATATGTGGGGTGGGGATAGGTATGGGTGGGGTTCATAACAGTCTGCATTGTTTTTTGGTGTTCTATATATTGTTGTGACATTTTACCTTTTCTATGATATAATAAAATGATATGATATCTTTTAGATATAATCAGTTTGCTCTTTTTGTCCTCCTGCTGTTATCTGAGACCGCCACAGCAGCAGCATCAGGCGGAACCAGCCGCGCACCCGCAGCACCAGAGACACCAGCAGAGCACCGGGCAGCAGAGCACCGGGCAGCAGTTCCGGACAACCGCAGTAGCACCACTAGACACCCCCGCAGCGCCGCCGGGCCCCAGAAACACCCGCAGAGCACTGGGTAGCAGTGCCGGACACCCGCAGCACCGCTGGACACCCCTTCATCCCAGCCTGCGGCCTGCAGCAACGGTACCGGTAAGGTACATTCACATTATAAGACGCACCCCCATTTCCCCCAAATTTGGTTGAAAAACAGTGCATTTTATAATCCGAAAAATACGATATAAGGGAGTGAAAAGAATCAAAGACTTGTTTTGAATTGTTGGATAGTGAGGTGATGAGGGTGCTGAAATAGGCGTGTTTGGCAACATGAAAGGCAGAGTTATATGTTTTGAGCTTAAATTTACAAAGGCCGAACTATTTTGCCAAAAGTGATTTTTCTCCACAGACATTCAACACACGTAAAGCCCCGTTGGATAAAATGTGTTTGCAAAGTCTGCCAGGGTTGCCGACATCTTTGCCGGGGTGTTATGTACATAAAGGGTGCAGCTTCATCAGCTTGATGGATTCTGCATCTATCTATAGACAGTGCAACATCAAAGTTAAAGAAGACAGATGCTGCTCCAATTCTCTGGAATGCACTACCCAGTACAAGTCGATTAATCTCCAATATACACCGTTTTAAGAGTGCCCTAAAACACACTTCTTTAGACTGCCCTATCGCCTCACCTCACTTATCTATCTATTCCTGTTTTGCCGTTACAAAATTTTCCTCCAAATCTGGTCCCTTGTAGCATTTGTTTATACACCCTTCATGCACTTACTAGTACTCTGTATCTGCTCTTATACAGATACTGGCTGGTGACCTGTTCATGCAGCGTTATTTGAATACCCTATTTATTGTATTGATGGCTGGACAATACAAGCACTTTTTATCATATACTTTTCGTGTCTCCCCTATTTCCTCATAGATTTTAACCCCTTAACGACCGCCGATACACCTTTTAACGGCAGCAGTTAAGCGTACTTATGCCTCAGAGCCACTTTTTAACGGCGCTGATAAATAAATGTATAGAACCCCTCAGTGTCTGAATTTATCCTGGATCTTGGCTAACGGGGGTAGCTGAGACCCCAGAGAACATGATTCGGGTCAGTTTTTACTGACCCCAGTGTTGCGATCGTCATTATTAACAAAACAACGGTGACCACAAAAAAAGTCAGATTTCCCATTTAATTTTTTTCTCCTCTGATGTAATTGCACATCAGAGGAGAGAGAAATGGGGTCCCCCCGATCCCCCCGGTACCTATGGTGTCCCAGCAACCCCCTGTGAAGTCCCCCTGCTTGCGGTGTCTTCTTCCAAGAAGAAAATGGCAGGTGCATTAATGCAGTGTGCTTGCTGAGATCTGCGAGCTGGCACCGGCAACAATAGGAAATTTTTCCTATTGGTTCATTTAGATCATTGTGAAAGACCCTATCACAGTGATCAAAATAAAAAAAAAAGTAAATCTAACCCCCCTTTATCACCTCCTTAGTTAGGTAAAAATAATAAAATTAAAAAAAGTATTTATTTCCAGTTTTCCATTAGGGTTAGAGTTGGGCTAAAGTTAGGTTGGGCTAAAGTTAGGGTTGGGGCTAGGTTTAGGGTTGGGCTAAAGTTAGGGTTGGGCTAAAGTTGGGTAGGGCTAAAGTTAGGGTTGGAGTTGGGCTAGGGTTAGGGTTGAGGTTGGGGATGGGCTAGGGTTAGGGTTGGGCTAAAGTTAAGGCTGGGCTAAAGTTAGGGTTGGGTTACGGTTGTGGTCATGGTTGGGATTATGGTTCGGGTTGGGATTAGGGTTAGGGGTATGTTAGGGTTAGTATTGTGGTTAGGGTTATGGTTAGGGTAGGGATTAGGGTTAGCGGTGTGTTGGGGTTAGGGTTGGAGTTAGAATTGGGGGGTTCCATTGTTGAGGTACTTCAGGGGGTCTCCAAACGTGACATGGTGCCACCATTGATTCCAACCAATTTTGCGTTCAAAAAGTCAAACGGTGCCTCCTCCCTTCTGAACCCTGCCATGCGCTCAAACAGTGGCTTTCCCCCACATACGGTGTGTTTGCGTACTCAGGAGAAATTGTACAACAAATTTTGTGGTCCATTTTGGTTCCAAAGTAAATTTTTTGTGAAAAAAAAAGTAAAATGATATTTTTTTCCTTCCACATTGCTTTAGTTCTCGTGAAATACCTGAAGGGTTATTAAACTTCTTGAATGTGGTTTTGCGCACCTTTAGGGGTGCATTTTTTCCTATTGGTTAATTTTGATCACTGTGAAAGACCCTATCACAGTGATCAAAATAAAAAAATAGTAAATCAAACCCCCCTTTATCACCCCCTTAGTTACGTAAAAATAATAAAATAAAAAAAGGATTTATTTCCAGTTTTACATTATGGTTAGAGTTGGGCTAAAGTTAGTTTGGGTTAAAGTTAGGGTTGGGGCTAGGTTTAGGGTTGGGATAAAGTTAGGTTTGGGCTAAAGTTGGGTAGGGCTAAAGTTAGGGTTAGGGATGGGCTAGGGTTAGGGTTGAGGTTGGGGTTGGGCTAGGGTTAGAGTTGGGCTAAAGTTAGGGGTGGGATAAAGTTAAGGCTGGGCTAAAGTTAGGGTTGGGTTACGCATGTGGTCATGGTTGGGATTACGGTTAGGGTTAGGGGTATGTTAGGGTTAGGATTGTGGTTAGGGTTATGGTTAGGGATTAGGGTTAGCGGTGTGTTGGGGTTAGAGTTGGAGTTAGAATTGACGGGGTTCCATTGTTGAGGTACTTCAGGGGGTCTCCAAACGTGACATGGTGCCACAACTGATTCCAGCCAATTTTGCGTTCAAAAAGTCAAACGGTGCCTCCTCCCTTCTGAACCCTGCCATGCGCTCAAACAGTGGCTTTCCCCCACATACGGTGTGTTTGCGTACACAGGAGAAATTGTACAACAAATTTTGTGGTCCATTTTGGTTCCAAAGTAAATTTTTTGTGAAAAAAAGTAAAATGTTAATTTTTTCCTTTCCACATTGCTTTAGTTCTCGTGAAATACCTGAAGGGTTATTAAACTTCTTGAATGTGGTTTTGCGCTTCTTTAAGGGTGCATTTGTGGGTATTTTCTGTTATATCGGTCCCTAAAAAAATGGTTTTGTAAATTTTGTTGGAAAAATTAGAAATCGCTGGTCAATTTTTAACCCTTAACCCCTTCACCCCCAAGGGTGGTTTGCACGTTAATGACCGGGCCAATTTTTACAATTCTGACCACTGTCCCTTTATGAGGCTATAACTCTGGAACGCTTTGACGGATCTTGGCGATTCTGACATTGTTTTCTCGTGACATATTGTACTTCATGTTAGTGGTAAAATTTATTCGATATAACTTGCGTTTATTTGTGAAAAAAATGGAAATTTGGCGAAAATTTTGAACATTTCGCAATTTTCCAACTTTTAATTTTTATGCCCTTAAATCACAGACATATGTCATGCAAAATACTTAATAAGTAACATTTCCCACATGTCTACTTTACATCAGTACAATTTTGGAACCAAAATTTTTTTTGTGACGGAGTTATAAGGGTTAAAAGTTGACCAGCAATTTCTCATTTTTACAACACCATTTTTTTTTAGGGACCACATCTCATTTGAAGTAATTTTGAGGGGTCTATATGATAGAAAATACCCAAGTGTGACACCATTCTAAAAACTGCACCCCTCAAGGTGCTCAAAACCACATTCAATAAGTTTATTAACCCTTCAGGTGTTTCACAGGAATTTTTGGAATGTTTAAATAAAAATGAACATTTAACTTTTTTTCACACAAAATTTATTTCAGCTCCAATTTGTTTTATTTTACCAAGGGTAACAGGAGAAAATGGACCCCCAAAGTTGTTGCACAATGTGTCCTGAGTACGCTGATACCCCATATGTGGGGGTAAACCACTGTTTGGGCGCATGGCAGAGCTCGGAAGGAAAGGAGCGCCATTTGACTTTTCAATGCAAAATTGACTGGAATTGAGATGGGACGCCATGTTGCGTTTGGAGAGCCCCTGATGTGCCTAAACACTGAAACCCCCTGCAAGTGACACCATTTTGGAAAGTAGACCCCCTAAGGAACTTATCTTGATGTGTGGTGAGCACTTTGACCCACCAAGTGCTTCACAGAAGTTTATAATGCAGAGCCGTAAAAAAAAATCATATTTTTTCACAAAAATGATCTTTTTGCCCCCAATTTTTTATTTTCCCAAGGGTAAGAGAAGAAATTGGACCCCAAAAAATGTTGTGCAATTTGTCCTGAGTACGCTGATACCCCATATGTGGGTGTAAACCATTGTTTGGGCGCATGGCAGAGCTTGGAAGGGAAGGAGCGCCATTTGACTTTTCAATGCAAAATTGACTGGAATTGAGATGGGACGCCATGTTGCGTTTGGAGAGCCCCTGATGTGCCTAAACATTGAAACCCCCTACAAGTGACACCATTTTGGAAAGTAGACCCCCTAAGGAACTTATCTAGATGTGTGGTGAGCACTTTGACCCACCAAGTGCTTCACAGAAGTTTATAATGCAGAGCCGTAAAAATAAAAAATCATATTTTTTCACAAAAATGATCTTTTCGCCCCCAATTTTTTATTTTCCCAAGGGTAAGAGAAGAAATTGGACCCCAAAAAATGTTGTGCAATTTGTCCTGAGTACGCTGATACCCCATATGTGGGTGTAAACCATTGTTTGGGCGCATGGCAGAGCTTGGAAGGGAAGGAGCGCCATTTGACTTTTCAATGCAAAATTGACTGGAATTGAGATGGGACGCCATGTTGCGTTTGGAGAGCCCCTGATGTGCCTAAACATTGAAACCCCCCACAAGTGACACCATTTTGGAAAGTAGACCCCCTAAGGAACTTATCTAGATGTGTTTTGAGAGCTTTGAACCCCCAAGTGTTTCACTACAGATTATAACACAGAGCCGTGAAAATAATTTTTTTTTTTCTCAAAAATGATTTTTTAGCCCCCAGCTTTGTATTTTTACAACGGTAACAGAATAAATTGGACCCCAAAATTTGTTTTCCAATTTGTCCTGAGTACGCTGATACCCCATATGTGGGGGGGAACCACTGTTTGGGTGCATGACAGAGCTCGGAAGGGAAGGAGCGCCATTTGGAATGCAGACTTAAATGGATTGGTCAGCAGCCGTCACGTTGCATTTGCAGAGCCCCTGATGTACCCAAACAGTACAAACCCCCCACAAGTGACCCCATATTGGAAACTAGACCTCCCAAGGAACTTATCTAGATGTGTTTTGAGAACTTTGAACCCCCAAGTGTTTCACTAAAGTTTATAGCGCAAAGCCGTGAAAATAAAAATTCTTTTTTTTCCCACAAAAATGATTTTTAGCCCCCCAAATTTTTATTTTCCTAAGAATAACAAGAGAACTTGGACCCCAGAAGTTGTTGATCAATTTGTCCCGAGTACGCTGATAACACATATGTTGGGGTAAACCCCTTTTTGGGCGCACGGGAGAGCTCGGAAGGGAAGGAGCACTGTTTTACTTTTTCAACGCAGAATTGGCTGGAATTGAGATTGGACGCCATGTCGCGCTTGGAGAGCCCCTGATGTGCCTGGACAGTGGAAACTCCCCAATTCTACCTGAAACCCTAATCCAAGCACACCCCTAACCCTAATCCCAACGGTAACCCTAACCACACCCCTAGCCCTGACACACCCATAATTCTAATCCCAACCCTAATCCAAACCGTAAATGTAATCCAAACCCTAACTTTAGCCCCAACCATAACTTTAGCCCCAACCCTAACCCTAACTTTACCTCCAACCCTAACCCTAACCCTAACCCTACCCCTACCCCTAACCCTAAACGTGACTGAAATACGTGGCACTGAAATACGTGGCACTGAAATACGTGGCACTGAAATACGTGGCACTGAAATACGTGGCACTGAAATACGTGATACGTGGCACTTAAATACGTGGCACTGAAACACGTGGCACTGAAATACGTGATACGTGGCACTGAAATACGTGGCACTGAAATACGTGGCACTGAAATACGTGCAACTGAAATACGTGCAACTGAAATACGTGCAAATGAAATATGTGGCACTTAAATACGTGGCACTTAAATATGTGGCACTGATATACGTGATACGTGGCACTGAAATACGTGATACGTGGCACTTAAATACGTGGCACTGAAACACGTGGCACTGAAATACGTGATACGTGGCACTTAAATACGTGGCACTGAAATACGTGGCACTGAAATACGTGATACGTGGCACTGAAATACGTGGCACTGAAATACGTGCCACTGAAATACGTGGCACTGAAATACGTGCAACTGAAATACGTGCAACTGAAATACGTGCAACTGAAATACGTGGCACTAAAATATGTGGCACTGAAATACGTGATACGTGGCACTTAAATACGTGGCACTGAAACACGTGGCACTGAAATACGTGATACGTTCTCACTGAAATACGTGGCACTGAAATACGTGGCACTGAAATACGTGGCACTGAAATACGTGGCACTGAAATACGTGGCACTATGACTGTCAGAAAATGTTCATTAAACGGTTAGGGGTGAGGTTAGGGGTAGAGTTAGGGTTAGGGTTTGGATCTCTTTATCACCTTGATGGTGGTGGGTGGCTTTTCAGTGTGTTTTCTGTTTTTTTTCGATAAAAACGAATGCGTTTTTAACGCAAACGCATGTGCTTAAAAACGCAAGAAAATACTGCAGGTTGTATTTCTGAAAATGAACGCATGCAGAAAAAAAACGCATGCGTTTGAAAACGCGACCAAACCCGTACAAAAAAACGCATGCGTTTTCAATGTTAAATATAGGGAAAAAACGCATGCTTTTTTTGTGCAAAAAACGCTGCAGACAAAAACGCAAGTGTGAAACCAGCGACGCTTTTTATAGCAAAAAAGTTTTTGCGTCTCCACATTTTGAGACCTAGAATTTTTCCACATTTTGGTCTACAGAGTCATGTGAGGTCTTGTTTTTTTGCGGGACGAGTTGACGTTTTTATTGGTAACATTTTCGGACACGTGACCGTTTTTGATCACTTTTTATTCCGATTTTTGTGAGGCAGAATGACCAAAAACCTGCTATTCATGAATTTCTTTTGGGGGAGGCGTTTATACTGTTCCACGTTTGGTAAAATTGATAAAGCAGTTTTATTCGACGGGTCAGTACGATTACAGTG
This sequence comes from Ranitomeya variabilis, assembly GCF_051348905.1. NCBI lineage: Eukaryota > Metazoa > Chordata > Amphibia > Anura > Dendrobatidae > Ranitomeya > Ranitomeya variabilis. The sequence continues at coordinate 407,175,613 of NC_135237.1, forward strand.
ATATCTCATTTATATCATTTTTTTATGTTTTGGCGCTTTTATACGATAAAAACTATTTTATAGAAAAAAATAATTATTTTGGTATCGCTTTATTCTCAGGACTATAACTTTTTTATTTTTTTGCTGATGATGCTGTGTGGCAGCTTGTTTTTTGCGGGACAAGATGACGTTTTCAGCGGTACCATGGATATTTATATCAGTCTTTTTGATCGCGTGTTATTCCACTTTTTGTTCGGCGGTATGGTAATAAAGCGTTGTTTTTTGCCTCGTTTTTTTTTTTTCTTACGGTGTTTACTGAAGGGGTTAACTAGTGGGACAGTTTTATAGGTTGGGTCGTTACGGACGCGGCGATACTAAATATGTGTACTTTTATTGTTTTGTTTTTTTTATTTAGATAAAGAAATGTATTTATGGGAATAATATATATTTTTTTATTATTATTTATTTAGGAATTTTTTTTATTTTTTTTTTACACATGTGGAAAAAATTTTTTTTTACTTTGTCCCAGGGGGGGACATCACAGATCGATGATCTGATAGTGTGCACAGCACTCTATCAGATCGCCGATCTCACTTACATCGGTGCAGGCTTACCAGTGTCTGCTCTGAGCAGACACTCGGTAAGCCACCTCCTTCCCTGCAGGACCCGGATGCCGCGGCCATCTTGGATCCGGGACCTGCAGCCAGGAAGGAGGTAGGAGACCCTCGCAGCAACGCGATCACATCGCGTTGCTCCGGGGGTCTCAGGGAAGCCCGCAGGGAGCCCCCTCCCTGCGCGATGCTTCCCTATACCGCCGGTACACTGCGATCATGTTTGATCGCGGTGTGCCGGGGGTTAATGTGCCGGGGGGCGGTCCGTGACCGCTCCTGGCACATAGTGCCGGATGTCAGCTGCGATATGCAGCTGACACCCGGCCGCGATCGGCCGCGCTCCCCCCGTGAGCGCCGCTGATCGGTGGTGACGTACTATCCCGTCGGTGGTCATACGGACCCACCCCACCTCGACGGGATAGTACGTCCGATGTCAGGAAGGGGTTAAAAGTTTACTAAAAAAAAAACATTTGCGCAATTTTCCGATAACGGTAGCGTCTCCATTTTTCATGATCTGGGGTCAGGTGAGGGCTTATTTTTTGCGTGCCGATGTTTTTAATTATACCATTTTGGTGCAGATATGTTCTTTTAATTGCCCGTTATTGCATTTTAATGCAATGCCGCGGCAACCCAAAAAATTAATTTTGACATTTTGATTTTTTTCTCGCTACGCCATTTAGCGATCAGTTTAATCCGTTTTTTTTATTGTTAGATCGGGTGATTCTGAACGTGGCGATACCAAATATGTGTAGGTTTGATTTGCGGCGAAAGGGGGGTGATTTGAACTTTTATATATCTTTTTTCTTTTTTTATATTTTTAAACACTTTTTTTTTAAATTTTGGCATGCTTCAATAGCCTCCATGGGAGGCTACAAGCATCCACTACTCGATCGCCTCTGCTACATAGAGGTGATGCACAGATCACCTCTATGCAGCAGAACTGCAGGCATGCTAGAAGCGCCAACCACAGGTTGGCACTCAGCAATCTGCCATCAACAACCATAGAGGTTTCAAAGAGTATTTCTGGTCGCGCGGCCGGCAGCGCTTGTTAAATGCCGCTCTCAGAGTTTGACAACGGCATTTAACTAGTTAATGGGCGCGGGCGGATCGCGATTCCGCTCGCACCCACTGCGCGCACATGTCAGCTGTTGAAAACAGCTGACATGTCGCGGCTTTGAGGTGGGCTCACCACCGGAGCCTACCTCAAAGCGGGGGATACTGGCAGCTGACGTACTATTCCGTCAGCTTGCAGAAAGGGGTTAAGGGTACAAAAATTAAAATGTTCAAAATTTTTGCCAAATTTTTTTTTTTTTCATAAATAAACGCATTATATCGAAGACATTTTACCACTAACATGAAGTACAATATGTCCCGAAAAAACAATCTCAGAATCAGTGGGATACATTTAAGGCTATGTGCACACGTAAGAAAAGAGGTGCAGAATTTTCTGCACAAAATCCGGACCTCCTGGCAGAATCCGCAGCCGCGGATTTGCCGCGGTTTTTATGCGGATTTAGTGCGGTTTTTGTGGGGAATTAATGCGGATTTTGTGCGGATTTTCTGCAGTTTTTCCCAATGCGGATTTCTATCATGGAGGGGTGCAGAAACGCTGCAGATCCGCACAAAATAAGTGACATGCACTTCTTTGAAATCCGCAGCGTTTCCGCACTGATTTTTCCGCACCATGTGCACAACTTTTTTTTTACATAGTACTGTAAATCACAGTGCGGATCTGCAGCGTTTCTGCGCGGAAAAAAACGCGGCGGATCTGCACTAAATCCGCATCGTGTGCACACAGCCTAAACGTTCCAGAGCTATAACTTCATAAAGTGACAGTGGTCAGAATTGTAAAAATTGGCTTGGTCATTAAGTAGCAATTGGCTCTGACACTAAGTGGTTAAGCCTGCGAGCAGGGCTCTCAGGCCAGGGTCACACTAGCGAGTTTTACGAACTTATGAGAGGCACAAAAACTACGCATTGCACACAGACCAATGATTTTCTATGGGGCAGCTCCTATCTGCCATATATTTCTCAGCTGTATTTTACAGGCATAGAAAATCGCAGCATGCTGCGTTTGTCAGCGTATTGCACAAAAAATCCACCAATGAAAGTCTATGGGGGCGAGAAAAATACGGATTACACACAGACCATCAGTGAGAAATACGCACCGGTGTTCTAGAGAAAAGCTGGTAATTCAGCGCAGTGTACAGTAAAATCACACTAACAGGTTAGAATAGAACAGATCAAATTAATGTCTTCACATAGTATAGGGAGATATACAGTATATATATACACTCACCGGCCACTTTATTAGGTACACCTGTCCAACTTCTTGTTAACACTTAATTTCTAATCAGCCAATCACATGGCGGCAACTCAGTGCATTTAGGCATGTAGACATGGTCAAGACAATCTCCTGCAGTTCAAACCGAGCATCAGTATGGGGAAGAAAGGTGATTTGAGTGCCTTTGAACGTGGCATGGTTGTTGGTGCCAGAAGGGCTGGTCTGAGTATTTCAGAAACTGCTGATCTACTGGGATTTTCACGCACAACCATCTCTAGGGTTTACAGAGAATGGTCCGAAAAAGAAAAAAAATCCAGTGAGCGGCAGTTCTGTGGGCGGAAATGCCTTGTTGATGCCAGAGGTCAGAGGAGAATGGGCAGACTGGTTCGAGCTGATAGAAAGGCAACAGTGACTCAAATCGCCACCCGTTACAACCAAGGTAGGTCTAAGAGCATCTCTGAACGCACAGTGCGTCGAACTTTGAGGCAGATGGGCTACAGCAGCAGAAGACCACACCGGGTACCACTCCTTTCAGCTAAGAACAGGAAACTGAGGCTACAATTTGTACAAGCTCATCGAAATTGGACAGTAGAAGATTGGAAAAACGTTGCTTGGTCTGATGAGTCTCGATTTCTGCTGCGACATTCGGATGGTAGGGTCAGAATTTGGCGTAAACAACATGAAAGCATGGATCCATCCTGCCTTGTATGGAGCATCTTTGGGATGTGCAGCCGACAAATCTGCGGCAACTGTGTGATGCCATCATGTCAATATGGACCAAAATCTCTGAGGAATGCTTCCAGCACCTTGTTGAATCTATGCCACGAAGAATTGAGGCAGTTCTGAAGGCAAAAGGGGGTCCAACCCGTTACTAGCATGGTGTACCTAATAAAGTGGCCGGTGAGTGTATGTCAGTGAGATATATATATATATATATATATATATATATATATATTTCATACAGCGCTAGATGGCAGAAAAGCCGGTAATTCAATTGCTGGCTTTTGCTATCTCCTTCCCAAACCTGACATGATATGAGACATGGTTTACATACAAAGAAATTTTTGGGTCACAGGGGCCCAAAAGAAACGACCTACACGTCCAATTAGAACAATGTATAAAACATGTATCTTTATTAATTCATAAAAATTGTAGAAAATACACAAATATACATCACATTACCAAGAACAGGTGAAGTACAGTGCTGCATGGTGTGCATGGACACCGCATAGGCATATAAGCATACTAAGGGCGCATGGAGCCGGGAACAAACACACCCGTGTTAATATAAGATCTTTGCAATATGAGCATAATTGAAGGGGCCATAGTCCCAAATATCTGATGTAAGTAACAAGTATCAATTACTTGCCCCCTGAAGAAGGTGTGACAACCGAAACGTGCGTCGGGGAGGGCACACGGACCCTGTGTACATCCCACCCGGTTTTCTACTAAGAGGTAATTGATACTTGTTACTTACATCAGATATTTGGGACTATGGCCTCTTCAATTATGCTCATATTGCAAAGATCTTATATTATCACGGGTGTGTTTGTTCCCGGCTTCATGCACCCTTAGTATGCTTATATGCCTATGCGGTGTCCATGCACACCATGCAGCACTGTACTTCACCTGTTCTTGGTAATGTGATGTATATTTGTGTATTTTCTACAATTTTTATGAAATAATAAAGATACATGTTTTATACATTGTTCTAATTGGACGTGTAGGTCGTTTCTTTTGGGCCCCTGTGACCCAAAAATTTATTTGCTATATTCTTTAGCGACTTGTCCTGATATGTAGTTTTTTGTTTTACGTGTTACCTTCAGTATAAGTAGCCAATTTGTCGCTGTGACAGCTAAATAAGGATTTGCTCTATCTATGCTTATTTTTGTTGTGTTTCTGGTCATGGTTTACATACAATAAACCATTTCATATCCCTTATTTTTTGCATATTTCTCACTACTAATGTTAGTAGTGTGTGTGTGCAAAATGTTGGGGCTCTAGCTGTTAAAATAAAGGGTTAAATCACGGAAAAAGCTGGCGTGGGCTCCCATGCAATTTTCTCCGCCAGAGTGGGAAAGCCAGTGACTGAGGGCAGATATTAATAGCCTGGAGAGGGACCATGGTTATTAGCCCCCCCTGGCTAAAAACATCTTCCCCCAGCCACCCTAGAAAAGGCGCATCTGTAAGATGCGCCTATTCTGGCACTTATCCTCTCTCTTCCCACTCCCGTGTAGCGGTGGAATATGGGGTAATAAAGGGTTAATGTCACTTTGCTATTGTAAGGTGACATTAAGCCAGGTTAATAATGGAGAGGTTTCAATAAGACACCTATCCATTATTAATCCAATAGTAGTAAATGGTTAATAAAACACACACACATTATGAAAAAAGTATTTTAATGAAATAAAGACACATAGTGTTGTAATAGTTTATTATACTCTCTATCCAAGTGAAGACTGTTGTCACCTGAAACAAAGTTAAAATAAAAAATCAACAATATCCCATACCTTCTGTCGTTCAGTCTTGTCCCACGCTGTAAATCCATCTGAAGGGGTTAAAGATTTTTACAGCCAGGAGCCTGCTAATGCAGCTGTGCTCCTGACTGTAAATCTGGGGAATGAATGGAAAGCAGGGGAATGTAGCTACCTATGTTGAGGGAGGATCTAAATTGATCCTTCACAGTTTACTCAGTGATTTCCAAATTAATCTACAGGGCGTTGCCGGCAACTGAAAATGACCAGATGGAGACGTGTGTCTCTGTTTGGGGGGGATCAAGCAGATCTCTGAGCCCCCGTTTATTGTCTATCACTTTTCATAGTCATAGAAATTATACTTCAACCAATCAGCATAAGAACACGCTCACAGTTCTTACCTATAAAAATGCAGGAAAAGTCTGTACGTCAAAGTCTCGTAGAACAATACACCCTCAGTCTCATGTCCTGTCCAGATTGCAACAATCAAGGTCTCATAACAGCTGTGAACTTTAGCCTAGTAGCAAAATTTATCTTAAAACAGCAAAATGGAGTCGAAAAGCACAAAATGGAGAATCTTTCTTAATTTGTTCCTTCACATTCCCCCCTAGATAAATTTTGTTAACTAATGTTCAGCATCAGAGGTACTATCCCAAGCTATAACTTCGAGGGGTACTGGTCTTCACATGACTGGTGCCATGTTACCAGCCATGGCTGTTGCGGAGTACCCGTCCCCCCTGTATGCTAGAATTTACGAATAACAATTATTGATAACAGTGGTGGGGATCTTTTGAAGATAGCCATGCGCTTGGCTTCAACATCTTCATCACGTAACTTTGTGAAATCGGTGTAGAGAAGAGCAGGGGTGGCAACGCTTTTGGTATCATTATTAGCTGTCCTAGTCCAGAATTTCCTAATACATACAGAAATACACCAAAGAACAAGGTTTAGCATTACATACATGACAAGGATAAAAGCAGCGATATGTAACAAACTTTGCAAGATTCCAGCTATCCAGCCCCCAAGTCTCTTAAACCAATTTGCTGGATTAAAAAAAGGAGAAGGTGTCTGCCCACCATCTGTCCTTATTACGGTCATTGTCTTTATCATATTAATCTCTGAGTCTTTGAATGTCTTCTAACTTTAACTTTAGAGTACTATTGGGATCTATATAATGACAGCAAGCGGGTCCAATAACCTGACACATACCACTCTGTGCTGCTGTTAAGTAATCCAGTACTACAGTATATTGATTAGTGACTATAATAAGTTGGTTTTGGACAGCAACAATAGTATTAAGTATATCCAATATATCCCAAATTTAATCATCTAGATAGTCTGTGGCCCTAAGCAATTTATCCCACATTTGTGTAATCATAGGGTAAATGAAAATAGAACTGACAATTTTATTGGCTATACCCATCTGTACTACTAATCTTTCATGATATTGTACAAACTTATTATTCAAGGATGTTGGGGAATTTAGGCTGTCCCATGCGGTTACCAATATTATTATATGGAAATACGAAAAACCAAAACATTATGCCCCTTTATCTGCCACTAGTCTGTTTAACCAGCTTGCAGTGCGATGCGTGGATCCACGTCGACCTTCCTTCCAGTTTTACTGACATAGGAGTAATGAGGAGGACTTGGTAGGGACCGTCATACAAGGGTTCTAGTCCGTGTTTTCTGACATGGCTTTTCACAACTACAAAATCACCAGGCTTCAAGTTGTGACAAGTGTCAGTTTCTGCTGAATCTGGAAGGGAAGAAAAAACTAAAGCATGGGTGTTAGCAAGATTTTTACTAAGCTGAATAACATATTGAACAGCACGGTCAGTTTCTTCTGACAACTACTGAGGCTGGAAATTTGCAACTGAGGGCCTAGCACCAAACAATATCTCATATGGGGACAGGCCATGTTTTGCAATAGGGGTAGTACGAATGTGGTACAGTACAATGGGTAGGAGCTCTGGCCATGGAGCTGTAGTCTCCTGCATCATTTTGGTCAATTGTCCCTTCAGTGTGCCGTTCAGCCTCTCAACTTTCCCACTAGATTGTGGATAGTACGGAGTATGGATGGCTACAGTGGATCCAAGCATTGTCAGAACCTCCTGATACACATGAGAAGAAAAGTCCGGGCCTTGGTCACTTTCGACGACTTCTGGAACACCATATCTGCATATGACTTCCATCACCAGTTTCTTTGCTGTGGTCTTTGCAGTCATGTTGGTAACGGGGAATGTTCCCGGCCAACTGGAGAACATGTCGACAACTACCAGACAATATTCATACCTTCCAGACTTAGGCAACGTGATGTGGTCCACCTGGAGCCTTTGGAAAGGATAGTCGGGCTTAGCAAGGTGCTTCGGGGGTACACGTTGAAGTTGACCGGGATTGCAGGTCTGACAGATATTACATGCACGGTTGAGTGTTGTCGGGACTGTAGAAATACCTGGAGCCCAGTAGAATTTTTGTACCTGGGCTAGGGCCTGTTTTTTTCCTCGATGTGTGGGCCCATGTGCCCACGTGGCAATAGCAGGGTACATCCGCTTAGGGAGACACACAAATTGGTCCTTTTTCCAGAGACCATTGTCCATACATGCTCCATCAGCCATCCACTGCTTCACTTCTTCCTTTGGGGATATTCTCTGTATCTTCATTAAGCGGTCTCGCGGGGTCCGACAGAAAACTTCAGTCTGTCGTGGATCATCAGGTTCCTGTAGAGTCAGTGTTTCTTGTAACTGTTTACGCTGAGAGCGTGTGGTCACCATAGTTGGTATGGTTAGTTCAACGGGTAGGAGAGCAGCAGCTTTTGCTTGCATATCCGCAAAGGCGTTACTAACAGTCTGTGGACTGTTCCTAGGACCGTGTTCCTTAACTTTGATAATGGCCACCTGGGTAGGTAATTTGATTGAGTCCATGAGGGTTTTAACAGCTACAGCATTCTCCACTGGAGTCCCGGCGGTGGTAATAAACCCTCGATTGGCCCATAGGGCTCCGAAATCATGAGCAATACCAAATGCATACTGTGAGTCCGTGTACTGTATATATTAGCCCACCTATCTTTGGCCAGAACACATGCAGTAGACAGAGCCTGAAGTTCTGCTTCTTGTGCTGACTGTGAGGGCGGGAGCACAGCTCCATGCACTACAGTGTCTTCCGTAGTAACAGCGTATCCGGTGTGGAATCTGCCAAACTCATCAGCATATCTTGAACCGTCTTTCAGGGCATTGTAGAAAGGTTGCATTATGCGGGATGCATCCGGTATCCACTGACAACAATAAGTACAAAGTCCAAGAAAACGCTGGAGTTCAGTCTCATCTTTTGGTAAAGGAAGGGAGCTGACGGCTATTTTTCTTTCTTTTGTGAGGTGTCTGACACCCTGAAGGAGACAGTGACCCAAAAATGTAACTTGACCAAGGCAGAACTGAAGTTTTGAGGCCGAAACCCGACAGTTCAGATCTGCCAGATACTTGAGGAGGCTAACAGTGGCAGCAATGGCTTCCTGCTCTGTTCGGGCAGACAACAAAAGATCATCCACATGCTGAAGCAGCGTAACTGGGTGTTCTAACTGCCAGGGTAAAAGACACTCGCCCATATTTTTTGCAAACTGATTGGGACTATTTTGGGCCCCTTGTGGCATAACTGTCCACGTCAATTGTCGTCCCTGATAAGTGAATGCAAACAGAAACTGGCAATCTGGGTGTAATGGAATGCTGAAGAAGGCACTGGCAAGGTCGATGACTGTGAACAAAGCAGCATCCTGAGGTATCTGGGACAAAAGAGTATGTGGGTCAGGCACCACCGGAGTTTCCAGAACAGTAGCTGCATTAACTGCCCGTAGATCTTATACCAGCCGGTACACAGAGGGTTGGCCGGGTGGGGTCTTTTTCTTAACGGGAAACAAGGGCGTGTTACATGGGGAAACACAGGGTACCAGGGCACCATTATCGAGTAACGTTTGTGTTTGCCCCTTGAGGCCCCGCTCCAGATCATGTTTCAAAGGGTATTGATGGACTTTGGGAAAAGGGGCACCAGGTTTGAGAAACACTTTTACTGGTTCTACAGGCATTATTGGGGTTGGATCTGGGCCTATCAGGGCCATCATCACAGTGGGAAGGGCGTGTAAGATACAGATCTCCTCATTATGTTCATCTGCATAGGGGTTATATAACATAAGTACCAATTGACCATCATCTTGGAATTGTATTCTGGAGCGGAACTGTGATAATAAATCTGCCCCCAGTAAATTTACCGGACATACGGGAGAGATTACGAACTGAGCAGTAACTTCAGGGAAAGGTCCCACAGGGATGGTTTTTGTAAGAGTATATTTATTGGGTCTGCCATCTACTCTAATTGAAACAAGCTCTTGATCTGAGAATTGACATGGCGGGGCTGGGGAGTGAGTTTCCCAGACATAGGGTTAAAAGGATATTGGAGTATGGGACTGGATTTGTGTATGGGAGGAGGGCTGGAGCTGCAGTCTGTTGCATGGACCACTGATAAGGAACCAGCTGCGTCCTTGTAGCTGTGGTGGGGGCTAAGGTTGGAGCAGGAATCGCTGCGGCTACTGGTTTAACCTTTGATTTCCCTGCTAATGCAGAATGGGCTAAGTTCTGAAAACCTTTTTTACTACTTTTAATGCATCATCCGGAGTGGAAGTCTCAATATCGGATCTGACTGACATTATTGCCTCTTTCAATTCAGATTTAAGGCCGGACATTAAAGCTACTACAAAAAGGAATGTATGGGCTTTATTTTACAATGAGAATCCCAGATCTTGAAATACTACCATAAGTCTCCCATAGAACTTCTCGGCAGTTCAGGATATATTGGTGCCTTGGGGTTAAGGGGCATAGGGCTTACAGTCGAGAGAAGAGGCTTAGGGACCACATTATCTAGCAGGGAGACCCCCTGTCCCAAATTTTTAATTGTTTGCTTTCCCGACACATTCATCTTAGTCACTTTCTCAGTTCTTTCTTGCACCACAAAACATCCAGTTTTTTTGTCATAGTAATAGATAACTTTCCTTTTTCAACGTGACAAAAACAATCAGAATTCACTTCCTCTGTTGATCCTCAATTTGCTATATATCAACCACTCAACTCGAAGCAGGTGAATCTTTTACCAATCTTTCAATCACACTGATAACCAAACAATCACTTACAAGTTTCCTTCTAAAACTAGGCAACATATTTCACTTTCAACTTCCAACTTCAACTTACAATATTTCTTTCCACTGCAAAACAATATTGTTGCTTTAAACAAAACAGATCTCCCAGGGCGTACTACACCAAGGACAGAAAATACAGAGAATCTTGAGAGCAGCCAAGTGCCCCCTCCATATCAGAGACACAGCAGAGATGAGAACAGCAAATCCCGCAGTGGTTTGATTCCCCCCTCCCATCAGGTATTTTAGAAATTTTACACAGAAACAGAATACAGCAGTTCTCAGACTAAATTAATTTCTACAAAACCTTCATCACACAATTCATGTGCCAGACCACATTAGAAAAACCCATGATTGAGAATATTTTTCCTGCATTCCTGACAGATTTCTTTCCCCATCTTTGGGCTAACAGTATCAGATTCATCACACAAATTCAGAGTCTTCTTTTTCTTCCAAACATGATTCTACTTTGGAGCTAAATATCCTTACTTTAGGCTAGTTTCACATTTGCGTTTAAATCCGCAGCGTTTAAAACGCATCTGTAAGTGGTGGAAAAACGCATATAAACGCGTACAAACGCGGCGTTTTTTAGACGCTTGCGGTATCGCATGCGGTTAAAAAAACGCCGCGTTTGTACGCGTTTATATGCGTTTTTTCCTGCGTTTCCGTTTTTGGTGCGCATGATGTGAAATTTCACAAGAGAAAAATCTAGACAACCAGACACCGCCAATGGGACTACAGAGGGGGTGTATTATGGAATCTCTATATATAGACCCTTGAACAGCTGAAATGTTCAGATTTTGCTCCTGTATGCTGTGTCATAATGGATCTTCGCATGGAGAGCTTTTATTTCAACCTGGATTTAAGCATCAAGCTGTTTCTTGCCTGTGCGTTTGCTTGGGAGCAAGACAGAAATCGCGAAAGATGGAGGAGACAACGTAGGCGTTTTTGGAGACACCCCATTATCGAACTACGTGAGAGCCGTGGAGCCTATCACACGCTGTATGCCAAGCTTAATGCCAACCTGGAAAAATTCCATGAATATACAAGGATGTTGCAAGACTCGTTCCGGGATTTGCTTGCTCGTGTCCGAGGAGCCATACGGCGACAGAACACCCAGCTCCATAGAGCGATTCCACCGAAGGAACGTCTGCTGGTTACATTAAGGTATGTTCCAAATCTAAAACAATGACAGTCCAAATTTTGTGTTTTCTGACATGTATGTTTTGGGTATTTTCCTTTCTTTCTTTAGCGTAACCACACCATAAATAAAATAGTTTGTAATTTTTGGGGGGTTTCTATTTCTTACAGATTTCTGGCAACCGGAGAGAGTTTATCATCCCTCCACTTCCAATACCGGCTTGGAATATCCACCCTGTCCGGAATAGTTGCGGATACCTGCCGGGCTTTGTGGAATGTACTCCGGGATGAGTTTATACCCCTACCCACCTTGGACATGTGGCTTGAAATTGCGGAAAAATTCTGGAGTGTGTGTGATTTCCCCAACTGTTTAGGAGCGGTGGATGGAAAGCACATCCGCATTATCAAACCTGCCAGAACAGGATCGGAGTATTTCAACTACAAAAAATATTTTTCTGTTGTGCTCATGGCAATAGCCGATGCGAACTGTCGCTTCATCGCCGTGGACATTGGAGCTATTGGCAGTGGCAACGATTCCCAGACTTTCAAGAACTCGGATATGGGCCGCCATGTGTATGACAAAAATTTCAAATTTCCACCGCCACAACCTCTCCCCAACACTCAAGGTCCACTGATGCCATTTGTTATGGTTGGGGATGAGGCCTTTCAGATGTGTGAAAACCTACTGAAGCCATATTCCAGTCGAGACTTGAACCACACTAGAAGGATCTTTAACTACAGACTGACCAGGGCCCGAAGAACAGTAGAGTGTACCTTTGGCATTCTGGTCTCTAAATGGCTCATTCTTGCATCAGCCATAAATCTAAAAGTGGAAACAGTCGACGAGGTGGTCAAAGCATGTGTGGTTCTACACAATTATATAATGGCTAAGGAGCAACCCAACATTGAACTGGATGAACCAGTTGCACACCCACTGCCCGATTTCCAGCATCACCCGCTGCGGTCAACTGCAGCAGTTGGTCACATGCGGGACCAATTTGCTGCCTTTTTTGATTCATATATTGGACGTGTGTCATGGCAGGACATTGTTGTGTAAATGTCCTGTTGTAATTCGATCTGTACCAGTAATTTTCTGCAACGATAATAATATTTCTCATTAATAAACTTTATTTTTGGTTGTGTTGACCGTGTCTCCTATGTATTTCCTCTACAAACCAAGGCTGTCCTAAAACTAGCAGTATTTGGTCTGTATTTAATATCAGTATTTGTAATCCAAAACCAGGAGTGGGTGATAGAGGCAGAGGTGATAGTTATTATATTAATATCAGAATTTACTTCTAATTGTTCCACTCCTTGTTTTGGCTTACAAATACTGATAAAAAACACTGGCCACATACTGCTAGTGTTATGGCAGCCATGTTGCTTTATTTAAGCTTGTTGACATCATTGCGTCCTGATTCTGTTCTGCTTTATCCATCGGACACAGACTGAAGAGACAATGACTGTCACACTAAAGAGATCTATACTCATCAAGTCAGGTGTCAGAAATAATGAATTCATGATGCACATATAAGCTTCATGAATTCACTACTTCTGACACCTGTGCAGGTGAGCATAGATATTCAGTGTGTGACCACCATCGTCCCTTCAATTTGTGTGTAATAGATTATGTACAAAGAAGAGAAAATGGTGGTTATACAAGGCAGTTCTATACTCACCAGGTCAGGTGTCCCAACTAATGAGTTTTTTGACACCTGACCTGTTCAGTAGAGGTCTGCACTGTATTTCCACCATTTTCTCTTCAGACTGCCACACTAGTCACAGATTAAGCAGAAAGAAGAGATTATGGAGATAATACATCTAATATTTTTGGGCCCACCTCCTATCTGTATACTAAAGACACACAAAGCTGCAGTCTTTTTTTTTATAACTACTGGAGATATGATGTGGCCCAAAAAGTAAGTGTGTGGCGAAGTTTCTTAGTTGGCGCACGGTGTGTGTTGCCGGCGGCGATAGATACAATAAACCAAACCTAATTTGGGCAAATCAAATTGTATTTATTTTTTTACAACCAAAAAACTTTATTTAACTGCACCGGCTTGGGGTAGAGTGATGTAAACGTGGAGTGTGAAGTGTGAGGCCTGGCTAACCGTGGACGACGCAGAGGTGGCAGGAGAAGGGGCAATGAAACTACTGGGGTCTGGTAGTTCGGGGATGGGGCTTGACACATGATAGGCTTGAGACGCACTGGAAGGGTGAGACAAACCTAACATTACAGACACATTGGGAGGTGAAGGGGAGGAATGCTAAGAGTCCTCTGTTTGTTTGTTTTTGTGTGTTTTTTTTTGGTTTGCCTGGTTGTGGGAGGTCTTGGTGGGCTCATATGGCGTGGCGTGGTGGTGGGTGACCTTTCAGGGTCTGGCTGCACTGTGTCAGAGTCCATTGTGCTTGTAGATCATGCAGCCATGCCAGAGTCCATAGCGCTCATAGAGCGGAAGGCCATGCCAGAGTCCATAGCACTTGTAGAGCGGAAGGCCATGCCAGGGTCCTGCTGCATCGTGGTGGTGGCTGTACGAAAGGCCATGCCAGGGTCCTGCTGCATCGTGGTGGTGGCGGTATGGAAGGCCATGCCAGGGTCCTGCTGCATCGTGGTGGTGGCGGTACAGAAGGCCATGCCAGGGTCCTGCTGCATCATGGTGTCAGTGGAGGAGGCCCAAGCAGGAGCAGCGGTTGTCATGGTGGTGGCGGTGGGATGTCCAACTGCACTCGGCATGGTGGTGTGTCATGGTTCCCAATGGCAAGGGAACGTAAGAAACATATAAGTAACGAACGAGCTCTCGGGTGATGGAAACTCGAGTTGACCGTGAGCTAAATCTACCACACAACTAACAGTAGCCAGGGAGCATACCTACGGCTTCCTATATGCCACGCGCCAGCCGGAGGACTAACTACGCCTGGTAGAGGAAGAAACAGACCTGGCTTACCTCTAGGGAAATACCCCAAAAGATGATAGCAGCCCCCCACATGTAATAACGGTGAATTAAGAGGAAAAGACATACACAGTATGAAAGTAGATTTAGCAAAGAGAGGTCCACTTACTAGATAGCAGAAGGATACAAAAGAGGACTTCACGGTCAACTGAAAACCCTTTCAAAAACCATCCTGAAATTACTTTAAGACTCCTGTGTCAACTCATGACACAGGAGTGGCAATTTCAGCCCGCAAGAGCTTCCAGCTACAGAGAATTACAAAAACTGCAAACTGGACAAAAGGTACAAAACAAAAGGACAAAGTCCACTTAGCTGATCAGCAGACTAGTAGCAGGAACATGCAACCGAAGGCTCTGGTTACAATGATGACCGGCAAGGAAATGACTGGAGAGCAAGGCTAAATAGGAAACTCCCAAACACTGATGGAAGCAGGTGAACAGAAGAAGCAAAGTGCAAACAAGTCACCAGTACCACCAGCAACCACCAGGGGAGCCCAAAAAGCTGATACACAACAGTACCCTCCCCTTAAGGAGGGGGCACCGAACCCTCACAAGAACCGCCAGGGCGATCTGGATGAGCCCTATGAAAGGCACGAACCAAATCCGAGGCATGAACATCAGAGGCAGTTACCCAAGAATTATCTTCCTGACCATAGCCTTTCCATTTAACCAGATATTGAAGTCTCCGTCTGGAAATACGGGAGTCCAAGATCTTCTCTACGACGTACTCCAATTCACCCTCCACCAGCACAGGAGCAGGAGGTTCAGTAGAAGGAACCACCGGTACCTCATATCTCCGCAACAACGACCGATGGAACACATTATGGATAGCGAAAGATGCCGGGAGGTCCAAACGAAAGGAAACAGGGTTAAGAATCTCCAAAATCCTATAAGGACCGATGAACCGAGGCTTAAATTTGGGAGAAGAAACCCTCATAGGGACAAAACGGGAAGACAACCACACCAAGTCCCCAACGCGAAGGTGGGGACCAACACGACGACGACGGTTAGCAAACTGCTGAGTCCTCTCCTGGGACAATTCCAAATTATCCACCACTTGTCCCCAAATCCGATGCAACCGATCCACCACCGCATCCACTCCAGGACAATCCGAAGATTCAACCTGACCAGATGAAAAACGCGGATGAAACCCTGAATTGCAAAAGAAAGGAGAAACCAAAGTGGCAGAACTAGCCCGATTATTAAGAGCAAACTCCGCCAACGGCAGAAAGGCAACCCAATCATCCTGATCCGCAGACACAAAACACCTCAAATAAGTCTCCAAAGTTTGATTAGTTCGCTCCGTCTGGCCATTGGTCTGAGGATGGAATGCAGACGAAAAGGACAAATCAATGCCCAACCTGGCACAGACTGCCCGCCAAAATCTAGACACGAACTGGGTACCCCTGTCAGAAACGATGTTTTCCGGAATACCATGCAAGCGAACCACATTTTGAAAAAACAGAGGGACCAACTCAGATGAGGAAGGCAACTTAGGCAATGGCACCAAATGAACCATTTTAGAAAAACGGTCACACACCACCCAGATGACAGACATCTTCTGAGAAACAGGAAGATCCGAGATAAAGTCCATAGAGATGTGCGTCCAAGGCCTCTTCGGAATAGGCAAGGGCAACAACAACCCACTAGCCCTAGAACAACAAGGCTTGGCCCGAGCCCACACATCGCAAGACTGCACAAAAACACGCACATCTCGAGACAGGGAAGGCCACCAGAAGGATCTAGCCACCAAATCTCTGGTGCCAAAAATTCCCGGATGACCTGCCAGAGTAGAAGAATGAACTTCCGAGATGACTCTAGTGGTCCACTCGTCAGGAACAAAAGGTCTACCAGACGGACAACGATCAGGTCTATCCGCCTGAAATTCTTGCAAAGCACGTCGCAAATCTGGAGAGACAGCAGACAAAACCACTCCATCCTTAAGGACACCAGCAGGTTCAGAATTCCCAGGAGAGTCAGGCTCAAAACTCCTAGAAAGAGCATCTGCTTTCACATTCCTAGAACCCGGTAAGTACGAGACCACAAAATTAAACCGGGAAAAGAACAACGACCAACGTGCCTGTCTAGGATTCAGGCGCCTGGCAGACTCCAAATAAATTAAATTCTTATGATCAGTCAAAACTACCACCTGATGTCTGGCACCCTCAAGCCAATGACGCCACTCCTCAAATGCCCACTTCATGGCCAAAAGCTCCCGATTACCAACATCATAGTTTCGCTCGGCGGCCGAAAATTTTCGCGAAAAGAACGCACAAGGTCTCATCACTGAGCAGTCGGAACTTTTCTGCGACAAAACCGCCCCCGCTCCGATCTCGGAAGCATCGACCTCAACCTGAAAGGGAAGAGAAACATCAGGCTGGCGCAACACAGGGGCAGACAAAAAGCGGCGCTTAAGCTCCCGAAAGGCCTCCACGGCAGCAGGGGACCAATTGGCAACATCAGCACCCTTTTTAGTCAAATCCGTCAGAGGTTTAGCAACGCCAGAAAAACCAGCTATAAATCGACGATAAAAATTAGCAAAGCCCAAGAATTTCTGGAGACTCTTCAGAGAAGTAGGCTGCGTCCAGTCGTAAATAGCCCGAACCTTGACAGGGTCCATCTCAATAGAAGAAGGGGAAAAAATATACCCCAAAAATGAAATTTTTTGAACCCCAAAAACCAGGGTGGATTGATTTAAATCACGCCGATTTAAATCATGATTTAAATCACGATTTAAATCAAAAGATTTTTTTCTATTTAAATCGGATCGATTTAAATCATGATTTTAATCATGATTTAAATCACTGATTTAAATCAAAAGGTTTTTTTTAATATAAATCACGATTAAAATGAGAAGTGAGAGCAGTGCGCATGTGCGCCCATAGTTACACGGACGAAACTAGGGGCAACGATCTAACGCCAGGGTGAGGGGGGGACCCCAAAGTAAGTAAAAATCTTTTTTGTTTTACTATATGGCAATAGGTAGGTGTTTAAAAGCAGCATGTCTTAATTGTATAAACTATTAATAGCCTCCACATTTTGTTCATACTGCCCCTTTAATTCCACACTTCTAGCTTGGTTTCACTTTTGGTTTAGTTTCTTTTTCCATTCAGTTGACATGCCCAAACTTGTTGGATAGTCAGCATCCTACAGAAACCTCTGGAAGAGCATGGCATTGTGAATGTTACACATATACAGCCTTTATTCTACTGAGTTAAACAACTCAGCTTTATCTCATGATGGAAGAACCTTTGGATGGTAAAATATTTTCCTCAAAAAGCAGTTTATTGAAAAAAATCCAATTTAAATCAAAAAAATCCGATTTTTTTGATTTTTTTTAAAAAACATTGATTTTTATCCACCCTGCCAAAAACACACTTTGAACCCTTTACACGTAAAGAATTCTCCCGCAAAACCTGAAAAACCCTCCTGACCTGCTGAACATGAGACTCCCAGTCATCAGAAAAAATCAAAATATCATCCAAGTACACAATCATAAATTTATCCAAATATTCACGGAAAATATCATGCATTAAGGACTGAAAGACAGAAGGAGCATTAGAAAGGCCGAAAGGCATTACCAAATACTCAAAATGGCCCTCAGGCGTATTAAATGCGGTCTTCCACTCATCCCCCTGCTTAATTCGCACCAAATTAAACGCCCCACGAAGATCAATCTTAGAGAACCACTTAGCCCCCCTTATGCGAGCAAACAAATCAGTCAGCAAAGGCAACGGATACTGATATTTGACTGTAATTTTATTCAGGAGACGATAATCAATACAAGGCCTCAAAGAGCCATCCTTTTTAGAGACAAAGAAAAAAACGGCTCCTAAAGGTGATGAAGAAGGACGAATATGTCCCTTTTCCAGGGACTCCTTAATATACTCGCGCATAGCAGCATGTTCAGGTACAGATAGGTTAAACAAACGACCCTTTGGAAATTTACTGCCAGGAATCAGATCTATGGCGCAATCACAATCCCTGTGAGGAGGGAGTGAACCAATCTTAGGCTCTTCAAAAATATCACGATAATCAGACAAAAATGCCGGAATCTCAGATGGAATAGATGACGAAATGGACACCATAGGAGTGTCCCCATGAGCCCCCCGACATCCCCAGCTTAACACAGACATAGCCTTCCAGTCAAGGACTGGGTTATGAGACTGTAACCATGGTAGTCCAAGCACCAAAACATCATGTAAATTGTACAACACAAGGAAGCGAATCACCTCCTGATGGTCTGGAGTCATACGCATAGTCACTTGCGTCCAGAACTGTGGTTTATTACAAGCCAAAGGTGTAGAATCAATACCCTTCAGAGGTATAGGGACTTCCAGAGGCTCTAAATCAAACCCACAGCGCCTGGCAAAGGACCAGTCCATAAGACTCAGAGCGGCGCCAGAGTCCACATAGGCATCCACGGTAATAACTGATAATGAACAAATCAAGGTTACAGACAAAATAAATTTGGACTGTAAAGTGCCAATTGAAATGGACTTGTCAACCTTCCTAGTACGCTTAGAGCATGCCGATATAACATGAGCAGAATCACCACAATAGAAGCATAACCCATTTTTACGCCTATAATTCTGCCACTCGCTTCTGGACATAACTCTGTCACATTGCATTTTCTCTGGCGTCTCTTCAGAAGATACCGCCAAATGGTGCACGGGTTTGCGCTCCCGCAAACGCCGATCAATCTGAATTGCCATTGTCATGGACTCATTCAGACCTGTAGGCGCAGGGAACCCGACCATAACATCTTTAACGGCATCAGAAAGGCCCTCTCTGAAATTTGCCGCTAAGGCGCACTCATTCCACTGAGTAAGCACAGACCACCTACGAAATTTTTGGCAGTATATCTCCGCTTCATCTTGCCCTTGAGATAGGGCTATCAAAGCTTTTTCAGCTTGAATCTCCAAATTAGGTTCCTCATAAAGCAACCCTAAAGCCAGGAAAAACGCATCCACATTGAGCAACGCAGGATCCCCTGGTGCCAATGAAAATGCCCAATTTTGAGGGTCACCTCGCAGCAAAGAGATTACAATCTTAACCTGCTGGACAGGATCTCCTGAGGAGTGAGGTCTGAGAGAAAGGAATAAATTACAATTATATTTGAAATTCAAAAACCGAGATCTATCTCCGGAAAACACCTCTGGTGTAGGGATTTTAGGTTCAGAAATAGGAGCATGTATAACAAAATCTTGTAAATTCTGAACCTTCGTAGCAAGATTATTTAAACCTGCAGCCAAACTCTGAGGATCCATCTTTAAACAGGTGAGCTCAGAGCCATTCAAGGATTATAAGGAGAGAAAGGCAAAGGCTGTAATTAAAGCTGAAATACAACAGATCCAACTATGGAGCAAGCATAGAGGAAAAAGGGAAAAAAAAATAATAATAATTTACAGACTTCTTTTTTCTCTCCTTTCTTCTGCCAATAAGTTTAACACAGGCCGGTCATACTGTCATGGTTCCCAATGGCAAGGGAACATAAGAAACATATAAGTAACGAACGAGCTCTCGGGTGATGGAAACTCGAGTTGACCGTGAGCTAAATCTACCACACAACTAACAGTAGCCAGGGAGCATACCTACGGCTTCCTATATGCCACGCGCCAGCCGGAGGACTAACTACGCCTGGTAGAGGAAGAAACAGACCTGGCTTACCTCTAGGGAAATACCCCAAAAGATGATAGCAGCCCCCCACATGTAATAACGGTGAATTAAGAGGAAAAGACATACACAGTATGAAAGTAGATTTAGCAAAGAGAGGTCCACTTACTAGATAGCAGAAGGATACAAAAGAGGACTTCACGGTCAACTGAAAACCCTTTCAAAAACCATCCTGAAATTACTTTAAGACTCCTGTGTCAACTCATGACACAGGAGTGGCAATTTCAGCCCGCAAGAGCTTCCAGCTACAGAGAATTACAAAAACTGCAAACTGGACAAAAGGTACAAAACAAAAGGACAAAGTCCACTTAGCTGATCAGCAGACTAGTAGCAGGAACATGCAACCGAAGGCTCTGGTTACAATGATGACCGGCAAGGAAATGACTGGAGAGCAAGGCTAAATAGGAAACTCCCAAACACTGATGGAAGCAGGTGAACAGAAGAAGCAAAGTGCAAACAAGTCACCAGTACCACCAGCAACCACCAGGGGAGCCCAAAAAGCTGATACACAACAGTGGTGGTGCTGTAGTGGTGTCCGGCTGTGGAAGGAATTGAGGTGGCCGTGCAGTGGTATGTAGCAGAGGTCGGCATTGAGGTCAATCGTGACAGTGAAGGCACAGGTGAATATGCCGACACTGTCTGCTGGAAATACCGACTCTGCTGCATAGCCTGCACATAAGCAGCATTGCAGGCCTGCATGACACTCAGCTGGAGATCAGGAGTAAGGTGTTCCGACATGCCCTGCTAAATTTGGTTAAAAAAATGATGTGCTGGCCCCTGGAGGTCGGCTTTCACTTGGTCAAGGCTTTTGCTGACCTCCTGGATACGTGCATTCAAGAGGCTATGTGAAACATCCATTCGGTCACCCAAAGCCTTGATTGCTTCGTGTAAAACCGAGCTCAAGTGCAAAAACTCGGGCATGAGTGACCTGTCCGAAGCCCTCTGCTGCTGCCGGGAGGAGCTAAAAAAAAAAGGGGCAGTGGAAGAGGACTGTGAAAGGGGAAGACTTGATAGACCAGCTCCCTGGTCTCCAGTTAGTGTGGTAGGCCCACTTGCTGCTGCGCTGCTGGATGGCTGGGACGGGTCCATGGCTGTCGGATGAAGGACCGCTCCAGAACCTGGGCCAACAGTAGTGCTGTATGTGCTGTGAAAAAAGGAAAAAGAAAATTAATACCAAATATTAACCAGACGCAAAATCCTGTGGAATATAAAAATACAGTTTATGGCAATACAATACAACCTAATGCACGTGATACTTACGTTCTGTGGGCAAGGACCGGTCTTAAAAATGCCAGAACTCGATGGTATTTGTGTTATGGTTCTCAATGGCAAGAGAACATAGCCCAGCAAACATACGAACTAGCTCTTGGAAGGATGGAAACTAAACTGACCATGAACTAAACCTGCCGCACAACTAACAGTAGCCGGGTAGCGTAGCCTGCGTTTTATCCCTAGACGCCCAGCGCCGGCCGGAGGACTAACTAATCCTGGCAGAGGAAAATATAGTCCTGGCTCACCTCTAGAGAAATTTCCCCGAAAGGCAGACAGAGGCCCCCACAAATATTGGCGGTGATTTTAGATGAAATGACAAACGTAGTATGAAAATAGGTTTAGCAAAATTGAGGTCCGCTTACTAGATAGCAGGAAGACAGAAAGGGCACTTTCATGGTCAGCTGAAAACCCTATCAAAATACCATCCTGAAATTACTTTAAGACTCTAGCATTAACTCATAACATCAGAGTGGCAATTTCAGATCACAAGAGCTTTCCAGACACAGAAACGAAACTACAGCTGTGAACTGGAACAAAATGCAAAAACAAACAAGGACTAAGTCCAACTTAGCTGGGAGTTGTCTAGCAGCAGGAACATGCACAGAAAGGCTTCTGATTACAATGTTGACCGGCATGGAAGTGACAGAGGAGCAAGGCTAAATAGCGACTCCCACATCCTGATGGAAACAGGTGAACAGAGAGGATGATGCACACCAGTTCAATTCCACCAGTGGCCACCGGGGGAGCCCAAAATCCAATTTCACAACAGTACCCCCCCTCAAGGAAGGGGCACCGAACCCTCACCAGAACCACCAGGGCGATCAGGATGAGCCCTATGAAAGGCACGGACCAAATCGGAGGCATGAACATCAGAGGCAGTCACCCAAGAATTATCCTCCTGACCGTATCCCTTCCATTTGACCAGATACTGGAGTTTCCGTCTGGAAACACGGGAGTCCAAGATTTTTTCCACAACGTACTCCAACTCGCCCTCAACCAACACCGGAGCAGGAGGCTCAACGGAAGGCACAACCGGTACCTCATACCTGCGCAATAATGACCGATGAAAAACATTATGAATAGAAAAAGATGCAGGGAGGTCCAAACGGAAGGACACAGGGTTAAGAATCTCCAATATCTTGTACGGGCCGATGAACCGAGGCTTAAACTTGGGAGAAGAAACCCTCATAGGGACAAAACGAGAAGACAACCACACCAAGTCCCCAACACAAAGCCGAGGACCAACCCGACGCCGGCGGTTGGCAAAAAGCTGAGTCTTCTCCTGGGACAACTTCAAATTGTCCACTACCTGCCCCCAAATCTGATGCAACCTCTCCACCACAGCATCCACTCCAGGACAATCCGAAGATTCCACCTGACCAGAAGAAAATCGAGGATGAAACCCCGAATTACAGAAAAAGGGAGACACCAAGGTGGCAGAACTGGCCCGATTATTGAGGGCAAACTCCGCTAAAGGCAAAAAAGCAACCCAATCATCCTGATCTGCAGACACAAAACACCTCAAATATGTCTCCAAGGTCTGATTCGTCCGCTCGGTCTGGCCATTAGTCTGAGGATGGAAAGCAGACGAGAAAGACAAATCTATGCCCATCCTAGCACAGAATGCTCGCCAAAATCTAGACACGAATTGGGTACCTCTGTCAGAAACGATATTCTCCGGAATACCATGCAAACGGACCACATTTTGAAAAAACAGAGGAACCAACTCGGAAGAAGAAGGCAACTTAGGCAGGGGAACCAAATGGACCATCTTAGAGAAACGATCACACACCACCCAGATGACAGACATCTTCTGAGAAACAGGAAGATCCGAAATAAAATCCATCGAGATGTGCATCCAGGGCCTCTTCGGGATAGGCAAGGGCAACAACAATCCACTAGCCCGAGAACAACAAGGCTTGGCCCGAGCACAAACGTCACAAGACTGCACGAAGCCTCGCACATCTCGAGACAGGGAAGGCCACCAGAAGGACCTTGCCACCAAATCCCTGGTACCAAAGATTCCAGGATGACCTGCCAACGCAGAAGAATGAACCTCAGAAATGACTTTACTGGTCCAATCATCAGGAACAAACAGTCTACCAGGTGGGCAACGATCAGGTCTATCCGCCTGAAACTCCTGCAAGGCCCGCCGCAGGTCTGGAGAAACGGCAGACAATATCACTCCATCCTTAAGGATACCTGTAGGTTCAGAATTACCAGGGGAGTCAGGCTCAAAACTCCTAGAAAGGGCATCCGCCTTAACATTCTTAGAACCCGGCAGGTAGGACACCACAAAATTAAACCGAGAGAAAAACAACGACCAGCGCGCCTGTCTAGGATTCAGGCGTCTGGCAGACTCAAGATAAATTAGATTTTTGTGGTCAGTCAATACCACCACCTGATGTCTAGCCCCCTCAAGCCAATGACGCCACTCCTCAAAAGCCCACTTCATGGCCAAAAGCTCCCGATTCCCAACATCATAATTCCGCTCGGCGGGCGAAAATTTACGCGAGAAAAAAGCACAAGGTCTCATCACGGAGCAATCGGAACTTCTCTGCGACAAAACCGCCCCAGCTCCGATTTCAGAAGCGTCGACCTCAACCTGAAAAGGAAGAGCAACATCAGGCTGACGCAACACAGGGGCGGAAGAAAAGCGGCGCTTAAGCTCCCGAAAGGCCTCCACAGCAGCAGGGGACCAATCAGCAACATCAGCACCCTTCTTAGTCAAATCAGTCAATGGTTTAACAACATCAGAAAAACCAGCAATAAATCGACGATAAAAGTTAGCAAAGCCCAAAAATTTCTGAAGACTCTTAAGAGAAGAGGGTTGCGTCCAATCACAAATAGCCTGAACCTTGACAGGATCCATCTCGATGGAAGAGGGGGAAAAAATATATCCCAAAAAGGAAATCTTTTGAACCCCAAAAACGCACTTAGAACCCTTCACACACAAGGAATTAGACCGCAAAACCTGAAAAACCCTCCTGACCTGCTGGACATGAGAGTCCCAGTCATCCGAAAAAATCAAAATATCATCCAGATACACAATCATAAATTTATCCAAATAATCACGGAAAATGTCATGCATAAAGGACTGAAAGACTGAAGGGGCATTTGAAAGACCAAAAGGCATCACCAAATACTCAAAGTGGCCCTCGGGCGTATTAAATGCGGTTTTCCACTCATCCCCCTGCTTAATTCGCACCAAATTATACGCCCCACGAAGATCTATCTTAGAGAACCACTTGGCCCCCTTTATGCGAGCAAACAAATCAGTCAGCAGTGGCAACGGATATTGATATTTAACCGTGATTTTATTCAAAAGCCGATAATCAATGCACGGCCTCAAAGAGCCATCTTTCTTAGCCACAAAGAAAAAACCGGCTCCTAAGGGAGATGACGAAGGACGAATATGTCCCTTTTCCAAGGACTCCTTTATATATTCTCGCATAGCAGCATGTTCAGGCACAGACAGATTAAATAAACGACCCTTAGGGTATTTACTACCCGGAATCAAATCTATGGCACAATCGCACTCCCGGTGCGGAGGTAATGAACCAAGCTTAGGTTCTTCAAAAACGTCACGATATTCAGTCAAGAATTCAGGAATCTCAGAGGGAATAGATGATGAAATGGAAACCACAGGTACGTCCCCATGCGTCCCCTTACATCCCCAGCTTAACACAGACATAGCTTTCCAGTCAAGGACTGGGTTATGAGATTGCAGCCATGGCAATCCAAGCACCAACACATCATGTAGGTTATACAGCACAAGAAAGCGAATAATCTCCTGGTGATCCGGATTAATCCGCATAGTTACTTGTGTCCAGTATTGTGGTTTATTGCTAGCCAATGGGGTGGAGTCAATCCCCTTCAGGGGTATAGGAGTTTCAAGAGGCTCCAAATCATACCCACAGCGTTTGGCAAAGGACCAATCCATAAGACTCAAAGCGGCGCCAGAGTCGACATAGGCATCCGCGGTAATAGATGATAAAGAACAAATCAGGGTCACAGATAGAATAAACTTAGACTGTAAAGTGCCAATTGAAACAGACTTATCAAGCTTCTTAGTACGCTTAGAGCATGCTGATATAACATGAGTTGAATCACCGCAATAGAAGCACAACCCATTTTTTCGTCTAAAATTCTGCCGTTCACTTCTGGACAGAATTCTATCACATTGCATATTCTCTGGCGTCTTCTCAGTAGACACCGCCAAATGGTGCACAGGTTTGCGCTCCCGCAGACGCCTATCGATCTGGATAGCCATTGTCATGGACTCATTCAGACCCGCAGGCACAGGGAACCCCACCATAACATCCTTAATGGCATCAGAGAGACCCTCTCTGAAATTCGCCGCCAGGGCGCACTCATTCCACTGAGTAAGCACAGCCCATTTACGGAATTTCTGGCAGTATATTTCAGCTTCGTCTTGCCCCTGAGATAGGGACATCAAGGCCTTTTCCGCCTGAAGTTCTAACTGAGGTTCCTCATAAAGCAACCCCAAGGCCAGAAAAAACGCATCCACATTGAGCAACGCAGGATCCCCTGGAGCCAATGCAAAAGCCCAATCCTGAGGGTCGCCCCGGAGCAAAGAAATCACAATCCTGACCTGCTGAGCAGGATCTCCAGCAGAGCGAGATTTCAGGGACAAAAACAACTTGCAATTATTTTTGAAATTTTGAAAGCAAGATCTATTCCCCGAGAAAAATTCAGGCAAAGGAATTCTAGGTTCAGATATAGGAACATGAACAACAAAATCTTGTAAGTTTTGAACTTTCGTGGTGAGATTATTCAAACCTGCAGCTAAACTCTGAATATCCATTTTAAACAGGTGAACACAGAGCCATTCCAGGATTAGAAGGAGAGAGAGAGAGAAAGGCTGCAATATAGGCAGACTTGCAAGAGATTCAATTACAAGCACACTCAGAACTGAGAAAAAAAAATAAAAAAAAAAAAAATCTTCAGCAGACTTCTCTTTTCTCTCCTTTCTCTGTCAATTAATTTAACCCTTTTAGGCCGGTCAAACTGTTATGGTTCTCAATGGCAAGAGAACATAGCCCAGCAAACATACGAACTAGCTCTTGGAAGGATGGAAACTAAACTGACCATGAACTAAACCTGCCGCACAACTAACAGTAGCCGGGTAGCGTAGCCTGCGTTTTATCCCTAGACGCCCAGCGCCGGCCGGAGGACTAACTAATCCTGGCAGAGGAAAATATAGTCCTGGCTCACCTCTAGAGAAATTTCCCCGAAAGGCAGACAGAGGCCCCCACAAATATTGGCGGTGATTTTAGATGAAATGACAAACGTAGTATGAAAATAGGTTTAGCAAAATTGAGGTCCGCTTACTAGATAGCAGGAAGACAGAAAGGGCACTTTCATGGTCAGCTGAAAACCCTATCAAAATACCATCCTGAAATTACTTTAAGACTCTAGCATTAACTCATAACATCAGAGTGGCAATTTCAGATCACAAGAGCTTTCCAGACACAGAAACGAAACTACAGCTGTGAACTGGAACAAAATGCAAAAACAAACAAGGACTAAGTCCAACTTAGCTGGGAGTTGTCTAGCAGCAGGAACATGCACAGAAAGGCTTCTGATTACAATGTTGACCGGCATGGAAGTGACAGAGGAGCAAGGCTAAATAGCGACTCCCACATCCTGATGGAAACAGGTGAACAGAGAGGATGATGCACACCAGTTCAATTCCACCAGTGGCCACCGGGGGAGCCCAAAATCCAATTTCACAACATATTTGTATCTTCTGATCCTTGCTCCTGAACCACTGGGAACACGGCTCTCTTGACGCAGGTCCTTGTTGAAGCGGTCTTTCATCGAACGCCAATGTGTTTTGACTTTGGCCACTGTTAAAAAAAAATTGTGGTCAGAAAAAGGACTTTTGGCCGTGCTCACACAACTGTGTGTCATGACAGAAACTCCAGAGAGTTTCTTTCATCACACACAGTCGAGTGAGCACGGCCAAGGTCTCTGCTGCTTCACACTGCAGTGCAATACTTACCAAATGCATTTCGGACCCGTGTCGGGGCATTGTCCCAGCCATCCCACATCTCTTTGGCCACCTCATTCCACAAGCGCCGGATCGTGATGTTGTTTGAGTGCAGTGGATCCCGGGTGTCCCACAACGGTACTCGCTCCTGGACCAGCGAGATGAGGAGGTCATTCTCAATAAGATCATCCTCCCGTTGTGAAACCTAAAAATTAAATAAAGTCATTAAAGTTTGCTCAATTAAGGAAAAGAAAGAAAAAAGATGCTGAGAAATGGCATGAATAGGAAAGTCAACATACAAAAGGATTCCAGAAGAAAAAAGTTAAGAAATATGAATGGAAAGAAAGTAAGATTCAAGATAACAGTGAGCCTTGTATACGTACCCGCTGCCGTCTTTCCACCGGACCTTGACTCCGCTGCTCCTGCCCTGTCTCTGCCGCAGTAGAAGAAGAGCTCTAAAAAAAAGAAAAATTCAAATTGTCACATGTGTAGATGTGACAGTGAATACTTACCAATCTGACGAAGCAAGTACTCACCTCACTGACATGCTCGACTTCAGACGGCCCAGGAAGAAACTCCTCATGGGAAAAATCCGAAGAAGACATTCTGATGCATGTAGAAAGAAAGAAATGGCAGAAATTAGGACATGTGGAGAAAGAAAATAGAAAATAAAGGCATTGGCTAGGATATACTCACATTGTTCAGAGGCTTGTTTTCTCCAAGGTGCTGTGGTCTGTCTGCTCTGCTTGGCTGTCTGCTGAGAAGTGACCTGCAACTGTCCACACCGTCCCTTTATCACCTTGTATATGGGGGGTGGTTTATCAGTGTCTAGACATGTTTTTCTCTTGTGGAACGCATGCGTTCATGAACGCAACCAAACGCATGTTCTTGTAAACGCATGCGTTCATATAGACAGCAATGCGTTTTTTTGTCGCAATCCTTGCGCAATCGACCGCATGCGTTTCCAGGCGGCAAATTGACGCCTCTAAAAATTACTACAAGTTGCATTTCTGTGCCAAGCCGCAAACGACGAAACAACGCATGCATCGTCAAACGCGGCAAAACGCGAAAAAGCAAAAACGCATGCGTCCCTAATGTTAAATATAGGAATACAAAACGCATGTGGATATATGTGGTACAAACGCTGCGGACACAACCACAAATGTGAAACCAGCCTTAGTCATGCACATTACCAGAGCGGCCGTATAGTCTATTCTACCGGGTCTACCTGTCCCCCACTGGGACAACCCAAAAAAACGCGGTACCCAGTGAAAGGAGGAGGGCGTCTCAAATTAACCCTCCGGACACCTCTGGAAATATACATATATCTATATATTCCTGAGTTACGCATCCTACCCATCTTCGATCACCTCACCGCGCCTGATTCTAACAGTGATCAGGAATTCAGGATATTTGGACTATAAAGAGAATTACATCACTGGTCAATCCGGGGTGTCCGTCCCTTATGAGGTATGGTTCAAGCACTGGGCTCCCAACGGAACTACACCTCTATATGATTCCACCCAAAAATCACCCCACCATTGGGGACAAACCTCAGATCCTCTTTGCAGCACAAACATAGGAAAACCACACCAAACGGTCAGTCTGGACAGTATAACTGCCAACTTACCGTGATTGTTGTGGGGGTTGATCAGTCCCATATTCCAGTGCCTGTGTCTTGTCCAAGGGTCCTTTGTCTTGTCCTCCGGGGGCAGAGGCATTCCTGTTTGGGGCCCCACGTTGGGCGCCAACTGTTGAGGGAGGATCTAAATTGATCCTTCACGGTTGACTCAGTGATTTCCAAATTAATCTACAGGGCGTTGCCGGCAACTGAAAATGACCAGACGGAGACGTGTGTCTCTGTTTGGGGGGGATCAAGCAGATCTCTGGGCCCCCGTTTATTGTCTATCACTTTTCATAGTCATAGAAATTATACTTCAACCAATCAGCATAAGAACACGCTCACAGTTCTTAACCTATAAGAATGCAGGAACTGTCTGTACGTCAAAGTCTCGTAGAACAATACACCCGCAGTCTCATGTCCTGTCCAGATTGCAACAATCAAGGTCTCATAACAGCTGTGAACTTTAGCCTAGTAACAAAATTTATCTTAAAACAGCAAAATGGAATCGAAAAGCACAAAATGGAGAATCTTTCTTAATTTGTTCCTTCACACCTAGACTTGCGGTGCTGCGCCCCCTGCTGGTATAACTTCATATGAACTCGAGGGTGAGAAAATATTCTGGAAAATTCCCACGCTCGAGTTCATATGAGGTTATGCCAGCAGGGGGCGCAGCACCGCAAGTCTAGGTAGCTACGATCCTCTGCTTTCCATTCATTCCCCAGATTTTACAGTCAGGAGCACAGCTGCAATAGCAGAGCTCTTGGCTGTAAAAATCTTTAACCCCTTTAGATGGATTTACAGCGTGGGACAAAACTGAACGACGGAAGGTATGGGATATTGTTGATTTTTTATTTTAACTTTGTTTCAGGTGACAAGGGTCTTCAATTGGATTGAGAGTATAATAAACTATTACAACACCATGTGTCTTTATTTCATTAAAATACTTTTTTCATAATGTGTGTGTGTTTTATTTACTACTATTGGATTAATAATGGATAGGTGTCTTATTGAAACCTCTCCATTATTAACCTGGCTTAATGTCACCTTACAATAGCAAGGTGACATTAACCCTTTATTACCCCATATCCCACCGCTACACGGGAGTGGGAAGAGAGAGGCTAAGTGCCAGAATAGGTGTGCCTTTTCAGGGGTGGCTGGGGCAGATGTTTTAGCCAGGGGGGCCAATAACCATGGTCCCTCACTAGGCTATTAATATCTGCCCTCAGTCACTGGCTTTCCCACTCTGGTGGAGAAAATTGCCCACGCCAGTTTTTTCGCAATTTAACCCTTCATTTTAACAGCTAGAGACCCAAAATTTTGCACACAAACACTTGGGACATTATTAGTGAGGAATATGTTAAAAAATAAGGGATATGAAATGGTTTACTGTATGTAAATCATATCTCTTATCCTGTTGGGTTTGGGTAGGAGATAGCAAAAGCCGGCAATTGAATTACCGCTATCTAGCGCTGTATTATATATTATTATGTATATACATATATATGTGTCTCACTGATATATATATATATATATATATATATATATATATATAGACTGTATATATGTTTTCATGAATATTTCAGCCTATGGATCCATTGTATGTCCGTTTTGCAAGCCGGCGAGAAAATCTCACTGTACGGATGCCATACGGATTACATACGGAGGTTTATATGTGCAAGATACGCTGTCACACCCTGCCTACGGATGACATACGGATCACTATTTTGGGATCATTTCTGCATATTACGCATGTAAAATACGGACCGTATTTTACTACGCTTGGTGTGACACCGGCCTTACTCTGTAATGTCTTGTACAAATCTCAGCTGAAATGTAAAGTGCTGTGGAATAGGCTGGCGCTATAGAAATAAAAATTATTATTATTATAACTGGGGCAAAATTTTTAATGAAACCCAACTGTGAACATTATCTTTAGCCCAAAATAAAGTATTAAAAGAATCATTCACATCAAAGTTTTTATCCTCTTATTAAATCATCCAGAGCCCGACTGGCCATCGGGCATTTCTGGCAAATGCCAGAAGGGCCGGTGGCAGTCGTGGGCCATTTGCCAGCTCCAACTTCCCCCCCCCCCCCCCGCCGACGACTCACCCCCCCGCCAGCGCCACCGCATTCAACTATACTGGCGTCTATGACGCCGGTAAAGTTGAATGCAATGATGGAGGAGAGAGCGTCTGCTGTCGCTCTCTCTCCCATCATTCCCCACTCTGCCTCTGACACTGCGGGTGCGCGATGACGTCATATTATCACGCACCTGCTGTGTGTCGGGTGGGCAGACTGCAGCTGCTGAGACCGGAGCCGGGAGCAGCGCAGGGCAGGAAGAGAGGTGAGAAGAGTGTTTTTTGGTTTTTTTTATATATCAATGAGTGATAACTGGATTGTGGGGCAATTGGGGAGGGCTGTATTACATTATATGGGGGCTGTGCTGCATTACATTCTATGGGGGGATGGCTGCATTACATTCTATGGGGGCTGGCTGCATTACATTCTATGGGGGCTGGCTGCATTACATTCTATGGGGGCTGGCTGCATTACATTCTATGGGGGCTGGCTGCATTACATTCTATGGGGCTGGCTGCATTACATTCTATGGGGGCTGTGCTGTATTACATTCTTTGAGGGCTGTGCTGCATTACATTCTATGGGGGGCTGGATGCAATACATTCTATGGGGGGCTGGCTGCATTACATTCTATGGGGGCTGGCTGCATTACATTCTAGGGGGGCTGGCTGCATTACATTCTAGGGGGCCTGGCTGCATTACATTCTATGGGGGCTGTGGTGCATTGCATTCTATGGGTGCTGTGCTGTATTACATTCTATGGGGGCTGTGCTGCATTACATTCTATGGTGGCTGGCTGCATTACATTCTATGGGGGCTGTGCTGCATTACATTCTATGGGGGCTGGCTGCATTACATTCTATGGGGGCTGTGCTGCATTACATTCTATGGGGGCTGTGCTATATTGCATTCTACGGGGCCTGTGCTGCATTCCATTCTATGGGGGCTGTGCTGCATTACATTCTATGGTGGCTGGCTGCATTACATTCTATGGGGGCTGTGCTGCATTACATTCTATGGGGGCTGACTGCATTACATTCTATGGGGGCTGTGCTGCATTACATTCTATGGGGGCTGTGCTACATTGCATTCTACGGGGGCTGTGCTGCATTACATTCTATGGGGCTGTGCTGCATTACATTCTATGGGGCTGTGCTGTATTACAATCTCTGGGGGCTGGCAGCATTACATTCTATGGGGGCTGGCTGCATTACATTCTATGGGGGGCTGTATAACATTCTTTGGGGGAGGGCTGTATTACATTCTATGGGGGGCTGTATTACATTCTCTGGGGGCTACATTATATTCTATGGGGGCTGTATTATATTCTATGGGGAGGTGGGCTGTATTACATTCTATGGGGGGGCTGTATTACATTCTATGGGGTGCTGTATTATATTCTATGGAGGGGCTACATTATATTCTATGGGGGCTGCATTATGCTCTATGAGGGGGCTACCATATATTATATATGCAGGGGCTGTATTATACTATATGAGGGGGCTGCATTATATTCTCTGGGGGGTTACATTATACTCAGGGCTACAATATATTCTGTGGGGTGGCTGCATTATACTCTGGGGTGGCATCATTATACTATATGTGGGATGCATTATAATGTATCGAGGACTAGGGGGAATACATTATACTATATGAAGAATTATGGGGTGCATTATACTATGGGAAGTGAATTGTACTACATGGATGACCATGGCAGGGCATTATACTATATGGACCACTATGAGGAATGTATTATACTATTTGGAGGACTGAGGAGTGTATTATACTATATGGAGGACTGTGGCAGTACATTATACTATATGGAGGAATGAGTTTATTATACTACATGGAGGAATTGCAGTGTATTTTAATATATGGATGACTACGAGGAGTGTATTAAACTATATGGAGGACTATGGGGAGTGTATTATACTATACGGAGGACTGAAGAGTGTATTATACTATATGGAGGACTGAGGAGTGTATTATATTATATGGAGGACTGAGGAGTGTGTTATACTATATGGAGGACTGAGGTGCACATTATAATATATGGAGGACTATGGGGTGTATTATACTAAACAAGCAAAATGTATGCATATTAGTCCTAAATCAATACATATGAACACATTCAACATAACATGAACATACAAAAACCTACCAATAAAATTAGATAGGCCACAAGAATGTAAAGTTCAAAACAGATAGATTTTATTAATACAAAAATGATTAAAACCCAACATTGGTATACAACCAATAAGAATATAAAAATGCCTCCGATCATAAATGACAGATCTAGATTAAACCCCCACAAAATGCCTAAATAAATGTAAATAACACTATAGGTGAAAATTAATAACCTGATGACAATGGAAATTATGGCTGAGAAATGTGAACCTATAAATATAACACAATTATTATGTAGATGTGCCACAAAATTGGCCAAAAGACTGAGTGAGCACAATAAGGCTAAATATATAATACTACTGACAAATCATATAATTATGCCAATATGCCTGATAAAAAGCTATCACAATCAATCTAATAAAAGGCCAATATAGTATGACGCTTGTGAAGGAAATCTCAGAACATAATTACCACAGTGGAGGCTGCACAAGATCTGCTAGGACCCCAACGCGCGTTTCGATAGGAATTCTTCTTCCGGGGGTGTGTAATAAGAAGGGAAATGGGAGTCTATATAAGTGGAGATCAGCCAATCACATGTACGCACCTAGACGCAATGAGTAGTGCCCATTATGACATCGCTAACCCACGTGGGACCGTTACCAAGATACAGAGAAACGCTATCCTAATGAAAACTTATATCAATAGTGCGCAATACCGGAAGTGCCCTTAATAAATAGTGCCATTCTAAGAGCCGTCAATATATAAACATGGCCAAACTAGTGCTGTGTATGACAGTGATAGTGAATACATAATGCGCCAAGATCGCGCTAGAGAAATAGCTAAACAAACAGGATCTAAGCGGCGCATGCGCTCTCGGTCCCACATGCCAAAGGATCCACCCCTCAGCGGCTGTGATGAGTCGGCGCACTGGCCCAGCAAAGCCAGGCGAGGTCGCGTGGCCAATCCTTACCGCCAGGGGGAAGAACCGGCCGTGAGTCCAAGGCGCATGCGCACCACCTGTGATGCCGCTATGAACCAAGGCTGAAGCTATATTGGGCAAATCTAAACCGAGCCATACAGCAAGGTACAAATAAGTCCCCTTGGGAGCTAAAAGTGCTATATAAGTGCAAATGTGTTAGATAATATAAAACCTTTATAAGTTCAACCTACATAGATTTAACACATACAACAAATACATAGTGAAACAACGAATACATTATATACATATAATACATTAAAAAGTGAGTAGTTGCTAAAAAGCTGAGTTCTGAGTCTTTAGTGAAGATCTTGAAACGGCTCCTTTACATGGGCAGACATGCACTTATCGCTCTAGGAGACCATCAGTCACTGGCAGATAACAAAGGCTGACGTATATGGAAAGCTGAAGTACTCTACTAAAATAAAATAATCAATTAATACAAATTTAGACAGATAAAACAAACTACAACCCAAACCCATAAAATCATATCGGATATATAATGCCAGCCCAGTATATACTAAACCCCATGATATACATAGATGGTAATAAGACAGCTCAAGGATACCTAGACAGTTACAAAAAAGCCCCAAACCCTTGGCTTTCATTTAACCCCTGTGGAGCCATGGTACCCAGCCTATAGATCCAACGACTCTCTATCTGCGCAAGGAGTCGACTTAGATTGCCACCACGTATCCTCATGGAAACTGAATCGATGCCCCTCACCACAAGGCCCGTGGGATTGCAGTTGTGGAACAACTTAAAGTGACGAGGTAAGGTTTTTAAACTCACATCATTCTCATCACTGGTTTTAGCCTTCACAATGTCCCTACAGTGTTCCCTAATACGGACCTTAAGTTCCCGAGTGGTGAGGTGGTAAAATTTATATCGGCCTCACCACTCGGGAACTTAAGGTCCGTATTAGGGATGTGAGTTTAAAAACCTTACCTCATCACTTTAAGTTGTTCCACAACTGCAATCCCACGTGGTGGCGATCTAAGTCGACTCCTTGCGCAGATAGAGAGTCGTTGGATCTATAGGCTGGGTACCATGGCTCCACAGGGGTTAAATGAAAGCCAAGGGTTTGGGGCTTTTTTGTAACTGTCTAGGTATCCTTGAGCTGTCTTATTACCATCTATGTATATCATGGGGTTTAGTATATACTGGGCTGGCATTATATATCCGATATGATTTTATGGGTTTGGGTTGTAGTTTGTTTTATCTGTCTAAATTTGTATTAATTGATTATTTTATTTTAGTGGAGTACTTCAGCTTTCCATATACGTCAGCCTTTGTTATCTGCCAGTGACTGATGGTCTCCTAGAGCGATAAGTGAATGTCTGCCCATGTAAAGGAGTCGTTTCAAGATCTTCACTAAAGACTCAGAACTCAGCTTTTTAGCAACTACTCACTTTTTAATGTATTATATGTATATAATGTATTCGTTGTTTCACTATGTATTTGTTGTATGTGTTAAATCTATGTAGGTTGA
This sequence comes from Ranitomeya variabilis, assembly GCF_051348905.1. Taxonomy (NCBI): domain Eukaryota; kingdom Metazoa; phylum Chordata; class Amphibia; order Anura; family Dendrobatidae; genus Ranitomeya; species Ranitomeya variabilis. The sequence goes on from NC_135237.1 coordinate 407,211,489, forward strand.
ACTTATAAAGGTTTTATATTATCTAACACATTTGCACTTATATAGCACTTTTAGCTCCCAAGGGGACTTATTTGTACCTTGCTGTATGGCTCGGTTTAGATTTGCCCAATATAGCTTCAGCCTTGGTTCATAGCGGCATCACAGGTGGTGCGCATGCGCCTTGGACTCACGGCCGGTTCTTCCCCCTGGCGGTAAGGATTGGCCGCGCGACTTCGCCTGGCTTTGCCGGGCCAGTGCGCCGACTCGTCACAGCCGCTGAGGGGTGGATCCTTTGGCATGTGGGACTGAGAGCGCATGCGCCGCTTAGATCCTGTTTGTTTAGCTATTTCTCTAGCGCGATCTTGGCGCATTATGTATTCACTATCACTGTCATACACAGCATTAGTTTGGCCATGTTTATATATTGACGGCTCTTAGAATGGCACTATTTATTAAGGGCACTTCCGGTATTGCGCACTATTGATATAAGTTTTCATTAGGATAGCGTTTCTCTGTATCTTGGTAACGGTCCCATGTGGGTTAGCGATGTCATAATGGGCACTACTCATTGCGTCTAGGTGCGTACATGTGATTGGCTGATCTCCACTTATATAGACTCCCATTTCCCTCCTTATTACACACCCCCGGAAGAAGAATTCCTATCGAAACGCGCGTTGGGGTCCTAGCAGATCTTGTGCAGCCTCCACTGTGGTAATTATGTTCTGAGATTTCCTTCACAAGTCATACTATATTGGCCTTTTATTAGATTGATTGTGATAGCTTTTTATCAGGCATATTGGCATAATTATATGATTTGTCAGTAGTATTATATATTTAGCCTTATTGTGCTCACTCAGTCTTTTGGCCAATTTTGTGGCACATCTACATAATAATTGTGTCATATTTATAGGTTCACATTTCTCAGCCATAATTTCCATTGTCATCAGGTTATTAATTTTCACCTATAGTGTTATTTACATTTATTTAGGCATTTTGTGGGGGTTTAATCTAGATCTGTCATTTATGATCGGAGGCATTTTTATATTCTGATTGGTTGTATACCAATGTTGGGTTTTAATCATTTTTGCATTAATAAAATCTATCTGTTTTGAACTTTACATTCTTGTGGCCTATCTAATTTTATTGGTAGGTTTTTGTATGTACAAGCAAAATGCTGCCTATTCATCGAGTGATTGGATTGTTTATGTGGGAACAGAAATCCTTGTTCTCAGCAGCATATTGCCGGTATAAACTGTAGTTGTGCTGCTGATACATGATACTGTATGGGGACAGATTGATCTAATTGTAATTGTTCTGTTCCCTTCATTCTTTCTCAGTTGGTGTAAAGAGGCCAGGAAACAAGCAAACGACTTCAGTACTGTCGATCACACTCGTTTAGTGTCCTGAGATCAGCGCATGTAAATACAGCAGAAATGCTTCGCAGGGAGACCAGGCAAGGATGACAGTTGTAGTTAGCACCTGGCGCCTGGGACTAGCGCAAACTCTACTGCTTTTCCCAGCCGCCAGAGCATTTAATTCTGGTATCTGTAATGATTTTTAGGGTTGATGTCAGCTGCGTAATGTCAGCTGCTATCAATCCCTGGTGTAAGTAATGGAGAGGTGTCTATCAGACACCCCCCACTACTAGCCCAGACCTGGTGAGATCCAGCGACTCTGAAGAGCAGTGACGGTAGTAACAATACCCCTCTTCACAGTCGCCTAGCTCAGGGCAAGACCCGGAATATCTGAAGAGCGGTGACGTTAATGATGTCACCGCTCTTCAGAGTCACCAGGTCTCGTGCCACGCAGCGGAACCAAAAGTGGCTGTAGGCAAAGTTTATGGAGCATCAGAATGAGGTTCCATAGCCTTTCGTCGTCTCATCCCTTCATTATCTACGAGATCCAGTTATGTAGGTAAAGTAGCGGCTTTTCTTGGTACTGCAACTAAAAGCAATAAATAGGACTGAGCTGTAATGTTGGATACAGCTGTAATTATATGTTATATAGTCGTGTTACACTCCCCTCACGTCTTGTAACCTACAAGTGTACAAAGATATTATACAGTCACCATGTGACAAGTGGGAATGTGTAACTTCAAATGCCAGGGCTGAATTTTAGTCCCAGTCTGGCCCTGCAATCATCATATTATATGGCACTGTGCACTTACAATTGCTCATTTTGCCTTTCTACCCCTGCCATAGACTTTATCAGTGACTTAGAAAGATTCAGCTAGCTAGTTAATAACCCCTTCATGACCCAGCCTATTTTGACCTTGCCATTTTTTGCAATTCTGACCAGTGTCCCTTTATGAGGTAATAACTCAATAACGCTTCAACAGATCCTAGCGATTCTGAGACTGTTTTTTTTCGAGACATATTGAGCTTCATGTTAGTGGCAAATTTAGGTCGATAATTTTTGCGTTTATTTGTGGAAAAAAATGGAAATTTGTAGAAAATTTAGAAAATGTTGCAATTTTCAAATTTTTAACTTTTATTCTGTTAAACCAGAGAGTTATGTGACACAAAATAGTTAATAAATAACATTACGCACATGACTACTTTACATCAGCAGCATTTTGGAAACAAAATTTTTTTGCTAGAAAGTTATAAGGGTTAAAATTTGACCAGCGATTTCTCATTTTTACAACAAAATTTACAAAACCATTTTTTTAGGGACCACCTGACATTTGAAGTCAGTTTGAGGGGTCTATATGGCTGAAAATACCCAAAAGTGACACCGTTCTAAAAACTACACCCCTCAAGGTGCTTAAAACCACATTCAAAAAGTTTATTAACCCTTCAGGTGCTTCACAGCAGCAGAAGCAACATGGAAGGAAAAAATGAACATTTAACTTTTTAGTCACAAAAATGAAATTTAGCAACAATTTTTTTATTTTCCCAAGGGTAAAAGGAGAAACTGGATCCCGAAAGTTGTTGTACAATTTATCCTGAGTACGCCGATACCCCATATGTTTGGGCGCATGACAGGGCTCGGAAGGGAAGGAGCGCCATTTGACTTTTTGAATTAAAAATTGGCTCCACTCTTTACCGGACACCATGTCGCGTTTGGAGAGCCCCTGTGTGCCTAAAGATTGGAGCTCTCCCACAAGTGACCCCAAGGAACTTATCTATATGCATAGTGAGCACTTTCAACTCCCAGGTGCTTCACAAATTGATCCGTAAAAATGAAAAAATACTTTTTTTTCACAAAAAAATTCTTTTAGCCTCAATTTTTTCATTTTCACATGGGCAACAGGATAAAATGGATTCTAAAATTTCTTGGGCAATTTCTCCTGAGTACAACTATACCTCACATGTGGGGGTAAACCACTGTTTGGGCACACGGCAGGGCTCAGAAGGGAGGGAGCGCTATTTGACTTATTGAATGAAAAATTAGCTTCAATCATTAGCGGACACCATGTCGCGTTTGGAGAGCCCACGTGTGCCTAAACATTGGAGCTCCCCCACAAGTGACCCCATTTTGGAAACTAGATCTCCTAAGGAACTAATCTAGATGTGTGGTGAGCACTTTGAACCCCCAGGTGTTTCACAGAGGTTTATAACGCAGAGCCGTGAAAAAAAATATATTTTTCTTTCCTCAAAAATTATTTTTTAGCCCGCAATTTTTTATTTTCACAAGGGTAACAGGAGAAATTGGACCCCAATAGTTGTGGTCCAGTTTGTCCTGAGTACACTGATACCCCATATGTGGAGGGGAACCATTGTTTGGGCACACTTCGGGGCTCGGAAGGGAAGTAGTGGCTTTTGGAATGCAGACTTTGATGGAATGGTCTGCGGGCATCATGTTACATTTGCAGAGACCCTGATGTGCCTAAAAAGCAGAAACCGCCCTACAAGTGACCCCATTTTGGAAACTAGACCCCCCAAGGAACTTATCTAGATGTGTGGTGAGCACTTTGAACCCCCAAGTGCATCACAAAAGTTTATAACGCAGAGCCATGAAAATAAAAAAATCATTTTTCTTTCCTCAAAAACTATTTTTTAGCAAGGAATTTTTTTTCCCAAAGGTAACAGGAGAAATTGGACCCCAAAAGTTGTTGCCCAGTTTGTCCTGAGTACGCTGATACCCCATATGTAGGGGTAAACCACTGTTTTGGCACACGTCGGGGTTCGGAAGGGAAGTAGTGACGTTTTGAAATGCAGACTTTGATGGAATGGTCTGCGGGCATCACGTTGCGTTTGCAGAGCCCCTGATGTGCCTAAACAGTAGAAACCCCCCACAAGTGACCCCATTTTGGAAACTAGACCCCCCAGGGAACTTATCTAGTTGTGTGATGAGCACTTTGAACCCCCAAGTGCTTCACAGAATTTTATAATGTAGAGCCTTGAAAATAAAAAATCATTTTTTCCCACAAAAAAAACGTTTTAACCCCCATTTTTTTATTTTCCCAAGGTTAACAGGAGAAATTAGACCCCCAAAGTTGTTGTGCAATTTTTTCTGAGTATGTTTATGCCCCATATGTTTGGGTAAACTACTGTTTGGGGCATGTCGGGGCTCGGAAGGGAGGGAGCACCATTTGACTTTTTGAACTCAAGATTGGCTGGAATCAATGGTGGCGCCATGTTGCGTTTGGACACCCCTGATGTGCCTAAACAGTGGAAACCCCTCAATTCTAACTCCAACGCTAACCCCAACACACCCGTAACCCTAATCCCAACTCTAGCCATAACCCTAATCACAACCCTAACCCCAACACACCCCTAACCACAACCCTAACCCCAACACACCCCTAACCCTAATCCCAACCCTAACCGCAACACATCCCTAACCCTAATCCCAACCCTAACCATAACCCTAACCACAAGCCTAACCCTAACCCCAACACACCCCTAACCCTAATCTTAACCCTATTTCCAACCCTAACTCTAATTCCAACCCTAACCCTAAGGCTATGTGCCCACATTGCGGATTCGTTTGAGGATTTTTCCGCACCGTTTTTGAAAAATCCGCAGGTAAAAGGCACTGCGTTTTACCTGCGGATATACCGCCGATTTCCAGTGTTTTTTGTGCGGATTCCTATTGAGGAACAGGTGTAAAATGCTAGGAGAATCCGCACAAAGAATTGACATGCTGCGGAAAATACAATGCAGCATTTCCATGTGGTATTTTCCGCACCATGGGCACAGCGGATTTGGTTTCCCATAGGTTTACATGGTACTATAAACATGATGGAAAACTGCTACGAATCCGCAGCGGCCAATCTGCTGCGGATCCGCAGCCAAATCCGTACCGTGTGCACATAGCCTAATTCTAACCCTAACCCTAATTGCAAACCTAATTCTAACCCTAACCCTAATTGCAACCCTAACCCTAATTGCAACCCTAATTCTAACCCTAATTGCAACCCTAACTCTAATTGCAACCCTAACCCTATTTCTAAAACTAATTGCAACCCTAACCCTAAATTGCAACCTTAACCCTAACCCTAATTGCAACCCTAACCCTAATTGCAACACTAACCCTAGTTCTAACCCTAACCCTAGTGGAAAAATAAAAATAAATATATTTTCTTTATTTTATTATGTTCCCTACCTATGGGGGTGATAAAGGGGGGGTTATTTACTATTTTTTTTATTTTGATCACTGTGATGGATTCTATCACAGTGATTAAAATGTACCTGGAAAGAATCTGCCGGCCGGCAGATTCGGCGGGCGCACTGCACATGCGCCTGCCATTTTGGAAGATGGCAGCGCCCATGGAGAAGATGGACAGACACCAGGAGGGACACAGCAGTTCAGTAAGTATGGGGGGTGGGATCGGACCACGGGGGAGTGAGATCGGAATGCGGGGGGAGCAGTCGGGAGGATTGAGGGGAGCGGAGGACAGCAGAGGACAGGACGGAGGATGGAGGGAAGGAGATCGGTGGCGGGGGCAGATCGTGGTCTCCAGCCATGGCCGATAATGTTGCAGCATCGGCCATGGTTGGATTGTAATATTTCACCAATTTTCATTGGTGAAATATTACGATTGCTATGATTGAAAGTGAAAGTGAAACAGTCACTTTCAACAGCCAATCAGAGCGATAGTAGCCACGGGGGGGGGGGGGGCAAAGCCACCCCCCTGGGCTGAAGTACCACTCCCCCTGTCCCTGCAGGTCAGGTGAAATTACAATTAACCCTTTCACCCAACCTGCAGGAACGCGATCATTCTGTGACGCAGCATATGCGTCACAGGTCGGATTGGCACCGACTTTCATGACACATACGCTATGTCACAGGTCGGGAAGGGGTTAATCATGTGATGCCATAGACCTAATGGAAAACAAAAGAAGTAGCTGGGTAGAAGGGCAAAATGAGCAATTGTAAGTACCTATTGCTATATAATATGATGATTGTAATATATTAAGATAAGAGGATACAAATTTTGATGGGAGTGCTACTCTAAGTGAAAAAAATATTCCCAAAGGTGTCTATATCCTTTAAAGGGAACCTGTCCCGGGAAAAAAAAAACAGGTTAACAGCATTATTAACCTGCCCGGTGCCAGCACTTAGCCGAATGCTAACGAAAATGAAGTTTATTCTTCCTGGCAGTGTTCGGCTATAGCTCATACAAGGCTGTTTAGTTTATACTGTCAGTTTGGGTTTGACTTCCTTTAAAGATCAGTACAGAACACACCTGAGCAGCGTCGGACTGGAGCACCTTGGGCCCACCAGAGAAAATCATTCTTGAGGCCCACTATGTAGCTACATAGAAATAAATTCAAGACTATCAATTGTCTGGTAAAACATGCTAATATCAGGTATAATATAAGGTAGTACACATCTTAGTTATGTAGCAGGGGTTGGGGTAGCCCCCTCATAGAATATAAAGTAGCCCCCCTCATAGAATATAATGTAGCCTCCCTCATGGAATATAATGCAGCCCCCCTCATAGGGTATAATACAGCACCCCACAAAATATAATGCAACCCCCTCATAAAGTATAATGCACCCCATAGAATATAATGTAGCACCCTCTTATGGCATAATGCAGCCCCCCTCATATAGTATAATGCAGCCACTCCACAGAATATAATGTAGCCCCCTCAGAGAATAATGCAACCCCTTCTTAAGGCATCCCCCCATAGAATTTACTGTAGCCCTCTCATATGGCATAATGCAGCTCCCCTCATATAGTATGATGTAGCCCCCTGAGAGAATGCAGCCCCCCACATAATTATAATGTAGCCCCCTCATAGGGTATAATGCAGCCCCCATCCACCACCATCATTGTTCTCTCCCTCCACCCCCATCATTGTACTCATCACCACCTCCATCATTGCTTTCTCACCCACCACCTCCATCATTGCCTCCTTCCCCACCACCATTGTCCTTTCCACCACTACTATAATTTTCCTTTACACCACAACCATCATTCCTTTCTCCCCCACCACCCCATCATTGCCCATTCCAACACCTCTGTCATTGCCTCCCCCCACCACCATCATCATTGTCCTTTCCACCACAACCATTATTGCCTTTTCCCCACCACCATCATCATTGCCTCCACCACCATCATCATTGCCTCCCCCACCACCATCATCATTGCCTTCTCCCCCACCACCATCATCATTGCCTTCTCCCCACCACCCTCATCACCCACATCATTGCCAATCTCCAATACACACACACACCACTGTCACACATACAGTCCCACACTACTCTCTCACGCACACACACAAAGCACTGCACCACATACACAAACAGCCGCACGCCGGCAGGCAGAGACAGACACACACACACAGCACCCACTCACCTCTCCACATGTTCCCAGCAGCTGCAGCACATCCCGGCAGCTTCCTCTCTGAAACAGCTGCGCTAAATGATGACATCATCCAGCAGTGTTGAGTCAGACAGGAAGTGCTGGGCAGGAAGAAGGACAGCGTCCAATCCCTGCAGCTCCGCTCTGGTCCCAAGCTGCAGGGATCGCAAATAAGGGTTCGCCGCCCTTTAGGGGCCCACCTCCGGGGCCCTGATTCAGCAGCACCAGCGGACAGTGTTAGCCTCAGCTTGCGGCTAATGCTGCCTGCTATTAAAGTGAAATGATATTCACTCCTCTCCACGCCCATGGAGGCATGTGGAAGCATGAATATTAATTTCTTTTTAGCAGTGGGGACAGGCTTCTGTCTCCAGCTGCAGCTCTCTGGCACAGGGAGGGCCCACTTGACTCAGGGGCCCCATAGCAGCTGGGTGTGCTGCTATTAGCAAAATGCCACTGGCTGGGGGTCCCCTGTAGCAGTTGGGGCCCTAGGCAACTGCTGGCCAATATGCCAGCAGATGTCAGTGCCTGGGCCCACCGGAGAATCCTCCGGTTTTCCGGTGGGCCAGTACGACCCTGTAAATAACAATAGCAGGGATGACAATTTCCCTGACACTAATGGACAATCACAACAGTGACAAAAAATAGAGATCTATGACCTAAACATCCTGATAGAAATATATACTAAAATAGTCATACGCACGCTCATGCTATTATACAAATATTAGCATAATAATAATAATAATAATAATTTTTATTTATATAGCGCCAACATATTCCGTAGCACTTTACAATTAAGCAATATAAATAACATAAATATCAGCATGTGTGTACGCATGTATATATAGTAAACTGGCTCGCAGTGCATGAAACAAATGCTAATTATTAACTACCAAGAGTACAATATGAATAGCTATCTATACTGATAGCTGAATTTGTGATCATCTACTATATAATTGTCTAAGGGTCACTTCAGTCTTTCTGTCAGTCTTTCTGTCTGTCTTTCTGTCTGTCACGGAAATCCCAAGTCGCTGACTGGTCGCGGCCAGCTGACCGCAACCAATCAGCGACGGGCACAGTCCGGCCGTGAAATGGCCGCTCCCTACTCCCCTGCACTCAGTGCCCCCTCCATACTCCCCCCCCCGGCCAGTGCCTGCCACCCACATTGCGTTGTAGCAGTCCGTTAAACCGACTGCGTTACACTGCGGCATAACACGTTGTAGCGCAGTCTGTTAACGCTGCTATTAACCCTATGTGACAAACTTTTTACTATTGATTCTGCCTATGCAGCATTAATAGAAAAAAGATCTAATGTTAAAAATAATAAAAAATATTTTAAAAATCGTGCTATTCTCACCTTCCGGCGCCTTTCCCGTTCCTCGCGAAGCTCCGGGCCATGCATTGTGGTCTCGCGAGATGATGACGTAGGGCTCTCGCGAGACCGCTACGTCATCATCTCGCGAGACCACAATGCATTCTTGGGACCGGAGCATCGCGAGGAGCATCGCTAAACGCCTCGCCTGGATCCGGGGGCCGCCGGAGGGTGAGTATATAACTATTTTTTATTTAAATTTTTTTTTTAACAGGGATATGGTGCCCACACTGCTATATAGTACTTGGGCTGTGTTATATACTGCGGGGCTGCTATATACTATGTGGGCAGTGTTATATACTACGTGGCAGTGTTATATACTACGTGGGCCGTGTTATATACTGTGTGGGCTGTGTTATATACTACGTGGGCAGTGTTATATACTACATGGGCAGTGTTATATACTACATGGGCAGTGTTATATACTACGTTGACTGTGCTATATATTACGTGGGCAGTGTTACATACTACGTAGGCTGTGTTATATACTGCGTGGGCAGTGTTATATACTGTGTGGGCTGTGTTATATACTATGTGGGCAGTGTTATATACTACTTGGGCAGTGTTATATACTATGTGCCTGTGTTATATACTACGTGGGCTGTGTTATATACTACGTGGACTGTGTTATATATAACTTGGGCTGTGCTATATATTACGTGGGCTGTGTTATATACTACGTGGCTGTGCTATATACTACGTGGGCAGTGTTATATACTAAGTGGCTGCTATATACTATGTGGCTGCTATATGTTATGTGGCTGTGCTACATACTACGTGGCTGTGCTATATACTACGTGGCTGTGTTATATACTACGTGGCTGCTATATACTACGTGGCTCCTATATACTACGTGGCTCCTATATACTACGTGGCTGTGCTATATACTACGTGGCTGTCTGTGTTACGTGGGCTGTGCTATATACTATGTGGCTGCTATATACATACATACATACATATTCTAGAATACCCGATGCGTTAGAATCGGGCCATCATCTAGTACGTAGTATAAATAGTTAGATAAATTACCTGCGGCCATGTTTAGAACAGCATGAAGGTCTGTGGCTACACCTCGACGAGCGTTTCACCGCCTCTGCAGTTTACGACCCCCCAAGGAATGTATCTAGATGTCTGGTGAGCACTTTGAACCCCCAAGGGCTTCACAGAAGTTTATAACATAGAGCTGTAAAATTAAAAAATCATATTTTTTTTCCACAAAAATGATCTTTTCACACCCAATTTTAAATTTTTCAAAGGGTAACAGGACCCCAAAAGTAATTGTGCAATTTGTCCTGAGTACGCTGATACCCCATATGTGGGGGTAAAACACTGTTTGGGAGCATGGCAGAGCTAGGAAGGGAAGGAGCGCCGTTTGACTTTTTTATTGCAAAATTGGCTGGAATTGAGATCGGATGCCATGTCACGCTTGGAGAGCCCTTGATGTGCCTAAACAGTGGAAACCCCACACACGTGACCTCATTTTGGAAACTACACCCCCCCCCCCAAGGAACTTATCTAGATGTGTGGTGAGAACTTTGAACCCCCAGGTGTTTCACTAAAGTTTATAACGCCCGGGCGTGAAAATAAAAAAATCATATTTTTTCCACAAACAAGACTTTTAGTCCCCAATTTTTTATTTTCCCAAGGGTAACAGGAGAAATTGGACCCCTAAAGTTGTTGTCCAATTTGTCCGAAGTACGCTGATACCCCATATGTGGGAGAAAACTACTGTATGGGCACACGTCGGGGCTCGGAAGGGAAGTAGTGACGTTTTGGAATGCAGACTTTCATGGAATGGTCTGCGGGCGTCATGTCCCATTACATCTGCCATGGAAGTAACACAGCATTTCAGAAAAGGAACATCATACCAACAGTAACATATGAAGGTGGTAATGTGATGGTCTGGGACTATTTTGCTGCATCGGGACCTGGATGTGGAACCATGAATTCTGCTGTCTACCAAAAAATGATGAAGTAGAATGTCCAGCCATCTGTTCACGACCTCAAGCTGAAGCGCAGCAGGGTTATGCAGCAGTACAATGATCCAAAAAACTCCAGCAAGTCCACCTCTAAATGGCTTAAGAAAAACAAAATTAAGACTTGGAGTGGCCCAGTCAAAGTCCTGACTTTAATCTGACTGAGATGTTGTGGGATGACCTTAAAAGGCAGTTTATGCTCGGAAACCCTCCAATGTGGTTGACTTACAACAAATCTGCAAAGATAAGTGGGCCAAAATTCCTCTAGAGCATTGTAAAAGACTCATTGCCAGTTATCGCAAACGCTTGATTGCAATTATTGCTGCTAAGGGTGGCCCAACCAGTTATTAGTTTTCAGGGGGCAATCACTTTCACACAGGGCCCTGTAGGTTTAGATTTCTTTTTCCCTTAATAATAAAGACATTCATTTAAAAACTACATTTTGTGTTTACTGGTGTTGTCTTTGTGTAATATTTACATTTGTTTGGTGAGCTGAAACATTTAAGAGTGACAAACATGCAAAAGAATAGAAAATCAGGAATGGGCAAACACTTTTTCACACAACTGTAACAGAATAAATTAGAGCAATTGTAAATTTTTTCTAGGAACAAGACACCAGTACAACAAGACTGTGTACGTTGTTTAATTTTAGGTTAATTGGTTGTAATCCTAGGAGGACTTGGCCAAGAATCAAATGCCCTGTAATATTCATTTGTTTTTTTTCTTTATGTAATAACTGAGCTTATTTGTAGGGGAGGGATGCATTTACACAGACAGCTACTGGTCTAGAGTCAGTATATGTTCACTCATCTACTATCAAGCAATTAATTTCCTAGCCTGAAAAAGTTTCACACAAGAAAATAGCACTGGACGATAGCCATAGAAAAATGCGGCAGTAAGCAGCTCCCTGGGCTCAGTTTTTTCAGAGTGACCATGAGATCATTTGTGAACTGAATTATCAGAGTCTAGAATACATGAATTTGAGGACAGGGATTGTCTGGTCAAAAGAAGTTATCACCTATCTATATAGGTGATAACATATAGATTGATGGGTGAATGGAGCAGCAATGTGGATGCCCAACCACCACTGTATTCATTCTCTATGGAGACTACTGGAAAAAGTTTAGCTCAGCACTCGGCAGTCCTATAGAGGATGCACTACCACTTCTTTGTAACAGGGACAAAAGTGCCCCATTTTGTTGGTCATGGGGGACTGAGCAGTTGGAGCTTCACTGATCTATAGTGGCATATAAAAATATTACGCACTGCCTTGGTACTGTGGCTCCTAACCAGATCCCTAGAACTAGGGGTGCCCTAGTCTATCCCTGTCCCCCGGATTACTCCTGAATGTGGAGACACTGGGTTCACGTGCCTTGCTATGCTCCTATAATAGTCATTATTTGTCCCCTCCCCCACTCATGGAAATGGGAAGCCGAAGTGTATAGGATAATATTAACCAAACAAGGGAAGAAGGAGAGGAATAAATGAAAATAACAATCATACAAAATACATTCACCAAACAACAGATTGGAACACAGAGGAGTTAAAGGAAGGATAAACCAAATAGGAGAGGATGAGTATGTCCACACAAACAAAACTACAAGCAACAATCTTCTGAACAAATCTCCAAACGCCAACTTGAACCATGAACTACAATTACTACTTTGTCAGTGGCAGGCATATATAGCAGAGGGGAGCGTCCAACAAGGAACAGCTGAGACAATCCAAGTAGGGAAGCTCCAGGAGAATCAACTGAAAAGATTAACCATTGCACTGCCAGGAAGGAAAAAAACTGCTTAATAAGATGGTGAAGTACTTCCAACCAGTGCAGGAGTACGTGAAACCAGATGCCACCATCGCTTGGCCCCTCTCTGTCGTGGTATCTACATGACAAAAAATGTGGGCACCCCAGCTCAAAATTAGTGTTATTCTGAACAGTAAAACAAGTTGAAGATGAAGTGATCTCTATAAGGGCTAAAGTTAAAGATGACAAAAAAGGCAAAAAAAAAATATATATATATATATATATATATATAGTTTCATGTTTTACATTTTAAAAATTGCAAAAACAAAAATAGGTTGATGCAAAAGTTTGAGTATTCCGCATGGTTACTACCTAGTAGCACCCCCTTTTGCAAGTATCACAGCTTGTAAACACTTTTGGTGGCCAGCCAAGAGTCTTTAATTTCTTGTTTGAGGGATTTTCATCCATTCTTCCAGTTCTGTGAGATTCCTGGGTCATCTTGCATGCACTGCTATTTTGAGGTATAGCCACAGATTTTAAATGATGTTCAAATCAGGGGACTGAGTGCCAATGTAAAACATTCAGCTGGCACCTTTAGAGGATTTTTGACTTGAGTTTAGGATCATTATCTATTTGTAGAAGCCATTCTCTTTTCAAATTCGGCTTTTTTGCAGATGGTGTTATGTTTTCATCAAAAATTTGTTGAAACCCTAAGGCTGTGTGCACACGTTGCGGATTTAATTGTGGATCCGTTTTTTTTCAGTGCGGAATTGCATTAAATCTGCAATGTAGTGCAAAACTAATGTTAGTCTATGGGAACCGCACACTTGATGTGCACATGCTGCGTAAAAATCCACACAGAAACGCAGCAAGTTTTTTTTCCGCAGCATGTCACTTCTTTTGTGCGGCTCTGCAGCATTTCTGCACCCATTGACTTCCATTGTGTGAGTCAAATCCGCAGTAAAATCACAGATGTAAAAACCATCTGCGGATTTAGTGCAGTTTTGGTGTCAAAAACGCTGCAGAGGGAAGTTATGTCATGAGTCAGGAGGAAGTGTGTGGGCGGAGTGTAGAGAAAATGGAGTCGTACCGTCGCATGGGGATAGATGTGAGGCGTCTGGTAGAATTGGTAAATATAGTGTCTGTGTATCAGTCTATGTGTCAATCTGTCAGTAGTGACTCATTGTAGTCATTCGTCAGATGGAACTACTTCTCCCATCCAAATATATTGATGGGAGAGTTGTCCCATCGTCAGGCGACTGACTACAATGGGTTAAAAACACAAACACATTACACACATTAACATACAGTACATACAACTTATAACATGTAGTACATACTCACCACATACGCCTTGTCCCCGAAGGCCTCCCTCGATCATCCATTAAAAATAAGAAAAAATGAAAAAAAAATCCTTGTCCGCCGTAATCCATTAATAGGCTGTCCCACGACGTCCTCTGGTGATACACTGCAAGAATTAATCGCTCCTGCAGTGTATCGGAGCTGCCCGGTCGTTTACTGGAGTTCAATGAACTCCAGGATCTCACTTAACGGCACTTGACCTGCTGAGAAATTTTCTCACGCAGCAGTGTCGTAAAGTGAGAGTCTCGGAGTTCATTGAACTCCGGTAAACTCTAGAGCATGCGCAGTCACATTGCAGGAGCTTTTGCTCCTGTCAGTGTGTTTTGGAAGCCGTGGAGAGCAGTCACATCTCCTGATGTGACTGTTCTCCATGGCAGATCGTCGTGGGACACTCGATATTTATTGGACTATGTCGGAAAAGGCTACAGCTGATCAAGGGATTTGTAAGTATGGTAAAATGTAGAATATTAAAATACTTTTTTCTGCGTCTGTTTTTTTAAATTTTCTACGGTAGGATTGATAATGGATAGACGTCTTATTGACGCCTCTCCATTATTAACCCGGCTTAATGTCAACTTACATTAGCAAGGTGACATTAACCCCTTATTACCCCATATCACACCGCTACTCGGGAGTGGGAAGAGAGAGGCTAAGCACCAGATTTGGCGCATCTTATAGCCAGGGGGGGCAATATCCATGGCCCCTTCCTCGGCTATGAATATCAGCCCACAGCTGTCTGTGTAGCCTTTTCTGGCTATAAAATATAGGGGGACCCCATGTCATTTTTTTGTGGGGTCCTCCTGTTTTAATAGCCAGTAAAGGCTCTGCAGACAGCTGCGGGCTGATATTCATAGCCTGGGAAGATTAACCCCTTCCCAAGCTACAAAATATCAGTACGCAGTCGCTGGCTTTCCCTTTCTGGACATGAAACTTGGGTGTGAGCCCACGCCATTTTTGTTTTTGGGATTAATAATGAATAGGCATCTTACTGACGCCTTTCCATTATTAACCCGGCTTAATGTCACTTTACAATGGCAATAGTTATTACACCATTTGCCACCGCTACCAGGCAGTGGAAAGAGAGGGACTAAGGCCGGGATCACACATGCGATAAACACGGCCGATTCTCGCATGTTAATACCCCGCATTGCCACCATCACTCAGGAGCGGAGCGTGCCGCAGCATAGCAATACATGGAGCCGCACTCTCCGCTTCCGAGTGCCGAGTATTAACATGCACGACTTGGCCGTGCTTCTCGCATATGTGATCCCGGCCTAAGGCGCATGTTACTGCTGCGCCTTTTCTGTGTTGTCTGGGGGCCGATGTTTTGAGTCCCGGGGTTTTCCTAAACCATGCTACCTTTTTTGGCTCATATCTGCCCTCAGTCATCTATCTCTCTCTCTATATGTATACATATGTATCTAGAATATATATATGTTATATATCTATATATAACATATATAGATGTGTCTAAATTTAATTTTTTTTTTTTTTTACTAAATACATTTTTTGTATGTTAACCTAATAAATATGGGTATGTTATTTAATTACATATTGGTATCCATTCTAGATAAGGGACATGCCAGCCATCTGGGACCCGTCCGATGAGGCCTAGAACGACAAATTTGCAAGGGATAACTGCTGGAAGAGAATATTCCGGGACCTATATCCTGATTATGATGGCTACAACAGTGCCCTGCAGCAAAAAATTAGTAATTACTTTTTTACAGCCTTTAAACATTACTACTATTCATTTTTTAATGGAATGTAATGATCATAGTGTTTTGTTTTTTTTAGATAAAGATGTCAAACAACGGTGGAGGTCGGTGCAAAATCGTTTCCACAAAATACACAACAACCTTGGGAAGAGTAGATCTTCGCCGGCCAAAGTGAACTTTACTCTATATGAAGATTTGAGTTTTTTGGTCACCAGCAGGACTTTGAGGAGGTGATTTGTTATAAATAATTAAATAATTTGAATGTAGTAATGATGAATATAAATTGAGTTAAGACTGAAGACTTCTTTTTCTTTGTTTTCACAGCACTGAAGGGAACATTTCTGCTCCTGAGTCCGCAGACAACGCCACCCAAGAGACATCAGGAACATCAGAGTCGGCAGATGATAGCTCTTCATTCGGCGGACCTGCCTCTCAATCTTCCCCAGTTGTAGCTGGAACATCTGAGGCGTTATCTTCAGGTCTGGCATCTTCAGGGACGGTATCTGCTTCTGCGGCCCAAAATGATGCCACCCCAAACATCTGTCAATCCGGTGCAATTAACTGAGCCCCCCCCCAAAAAAAAAAAAAAAAATCCCCCCAAAAAAGAAGATCATACAACTAAAAGGGTAAATAACACCATAGATCTCCTTAACAAGTCAGCCAGGGAAGATTATATGGATTTATTTGGTTCTAGTATATCCAGCAAGGCTCGGTTATTGTCACCGGATAGACAGACAAAGTTTATGACCAGTGTGCATGCTCTATTGTCTGCCTTTGAAGACCCTGCACCAATCGCACCACTAGCGGACATTGTGATGGGGTCACTCAGAGTTTGCGGGCAAAACCACCACCACCACAGCAGCATGACCAAGGTAAAGCATGAGGAGGTAAAGTGGCCGGGCGCAGAAAAAGTCACTTTATTGAACATTAATCCAGTTTAGACTAGGAGTAGTGTTTTGATTCTGTTGTTAAGGATTTTAGCTTACATTATAAACAAAAATTATGGTGTATCACCCTTGTAAAGTGAAGTTAGTAGTATGAAATATTGTGCTCCTGGAGAGCTCATAAATAGACCAATATATACAAAGATTCTTAAAAAGGAAAGTATTCTTACGTCAGTTTCCTTCCTACAAATAGATCCTTTTAAAAACAGACAAAGCAGACCCATAAGAAAAAAAGCAGCCAAGCAGAGAAAAACAAATATGATGTAAACTGATTCCCACATGAGCAGAATGATTGGAGTGTAAGCCATGATATGAAAGATGAAAAATACAAGTACATTAACATGAAATCATAGGATTTGTTCAAATACAAGTCCGCAATTACCTGTAGCAGTGAAACAACTGAAAGTATCATTGTGTTTGGTAGACATGAGAGTAGTATGTGCTAATAAACAAATACACGGTGGAAATTAATAAAGGATTCTAAAGAAACTATGATTTTAGTAAGGGGTTGGAATCCTCTTTTTTTCAGGAACACACCACCCTCCTACCTCTCAGCTTGCTCTTTGCTAGAAAGGGGATGGGTGAACGCAGAGCAGTACTGAAGACCAGTGGCATTGTCACACCACTGGTCCAATCTGTGCCGAGTCGGGGCGAGGGCTGGGCAGTGTAGGCACCTGCCTAGGGTGCTGCCTCCTCCCCCTCAGAGGGGGGCGCACTTGGGAAAAAAATGCCATGGCTGAATATCTGCGGCCGTCCATTATCTTTCTCAGGCTGCAGACATTCAATACAGTGCTCAGGCACGGATGTGAGCAGTGTCAGTCACAGACACTGCTCACCCCTCTCACCTGCGCCCCAGCCGTCACTCCCTTATGGCACTCAATTGCATTTGCATCTGTCGGACGCGAATACAATTGATGTTAGAGCCGCGCCACCTAGGACAGGAGCAGAGTAGCCATCATCAGCTCTCTGCCTTGCCAGGATCTTCAGCAGAACACAGGCCACTCCCGGCCTGTGCCCTGTTGGAGAAAGTGCACGCAGGGAATGTCGGATGGTGCGATACGGTGACGGCATCGCGCCACCCAGCGTCCACTTGTGTACGGGAAGCATGAGGAGATGGCGGGAGTGGTGTACAGGACACCTGGATTAAGTGAATATAAAGCTTTTTTTTAATTTTGCCAATGAATGGGGGATCTAAGAGGGACCGGCTATGAGGTACATATGTGGGGCTCGCTGTGGAGGACTGGATGTGGGGGATATAAGAGGAGCTGGGTGTTGGGGACATAAGAGGGGCTAGGTGTGGGGTACAAAAGAGGGGCTGGATGTGGGGGATATAAGAGGAGCAGGGTGCTGGGGACATAAGAGGGGCTATGTGTGGGGGACATAAGAGGGGCTGGATGTGGTGGACACACAAGGTGCTGGATATGGGGGATATAAGAGGGGCTGTATGAAGGGGACATAAGAAGGGCTGTATGTGGGGTACATAAGAGGCGCTGGCTGTGGGAGACATTAGAGGGGCTGGATGTGGAGGGCATGAGCGGCTGGATGTTGGGGACATGAGGGGCTTGTTGTGGGGGGCATGTGGGCCTGGCTATGAGGGACATGAGGGGCTGGCTGTGGGAGACATATGAGGAGCTAGCTGTGGGGGAACATAAGATGGGCTGGCTGTGGAGGAACATAAGACAGGCTGGCTGCGGAGACATACGAGTTCCTGGCTGTGGGAGCTATCACAAGAGGTGCTGTAGGGGACATCATATTATATCAGAGACTATGGGGAACATTATACTGGGAGCTGTGGGGAACATTATACTGGAAGCTGTGGGGTACGTTATACCTGGGCTATGAGTACATCATAGAATATGTGGGGGGCATCATTGCAAAGGGGGCTGTGGTAGGGGAGTCATACTGTATAGAGGGCTGTGGTAGACATCATAGTGTATATTGGGGGGACACTCTATGCACAGCTGTGATCACCATCATACCTGTAGGAGAACAGTGTGGGGTGGGCCACAGTTTGGAGATGACAACATGGTGGGCAGTATAAGGGCATAGAGTGGAAAGGGGCACAGTATGGAGAGAGGTTAGCATTGCGGGGGGACAGTGTGGAGATATAGAGACTGTAAGGGAAAACTAGAGAGGGGACAACCATGGTGTAGGCAGTGGTTCTCTTTAACTCCAAGACACATCCAGTCTCGCCAGCTTCCCTGAGCTGACTAAGGAGATCAACTAGCCTAACTATATGCAGGGCTAGTTAGGTGATCTGATCAGAACCTGTAGAGCAAGGATTTAACCCTATCCTACCTGGCTTTGCTACATACCCCCCTCTGGCCAATACCGTGGGCTGGGCACCATCTACCAACACACAGAGTCTACAGGGCTTTAAATTGACCTGAACATGAGGATCCTGCTTGTTGACACAACAGTAAGCAAGTACCTCCAAGAACCTGCCCCTATTTTGGGGTACAGATTTTTGGCCGTGCTGATTTTGGGAAAGCAGCAAAGTTTCCTCCACTTTCACATCTACCCTTTTGGCTCTGACCATGTCAACAACAAAGGGGTATTTAGTGGGTTTCTACCCTTCCAAGATTTTAGTAGGTTGCCATAATGTGTGGGAAAGGCCTTCCACTTCCCTAGCCGGTGTACTTTAAAGTATACCACCTTATCCACTAACTTATAGGGCCCCCTGCCACTGGGTAAGGAACTTGCTCTCTCCTGTGGGCACTAACACAAGTACCCAATCCGCAGACTTAAATTGTCTCACTGGAGCCGACCAATTATACCCCCTAGATTTTTACTCTTGGGACTTTACCTGTCCCTTCGCTTTATTCCCATGACCCAACAAATTTTTATGCTTGGCCCCTTGTGGAAACTGATTATCGACTCCCCATTCCTGGGGAACCACATTTACATTTTCCAGAGTATCTTTTGGAGCACCCCCAAGGGCTAAGGGGTACTCAGTACCGGGCCTTTTGGTTCTCAAGGGGGATGTCACGGTGGCTGACCTGGTCCGTGGCCCTCAGGAGGTCCGTTAATAAAAGGGGAAAGGTCTTTAAGGGGGAAATGTTCGTGACGCCACCTGTGGTATTCGGTCAGGGTGACCGACGCTGCTTAGGGGTCCACTGGGATGATGTTATGGCAGCTAGATGGTATACCTTCCCACAGGTGAAGTGTATCCCCAGGGCTTCCCAGAGTGTAGATGGTGGATGGTGAGAGGCGCAGTGAAGAACGAGGACACAAGGTTGAAGTCTCTTTACCTTTTTACTGAAAGCTTCAGCATCCGCAGTCCAGAGCACCGGATCACAGGGCAGGCAGAGTCCGGCCGGTCCGAAGGCAAATCCAGAGTCCCCTTATCCAGGTGGAAATCAGTAGCCTTCCTCTAGCGCGTGGATGTTGTAGTACCTTACTGCTGAGCTTCTCATAAGGTCCTCACAACTGTTGTAGATGTTATGTCTCTCTCTGTCCCCCAGATGGATAGGAACAACCCGTATGACTGGTGGCCTGAGGCTCTTTACAGGGACTCTAGCACGCCCCAGCCCCCACAAGTTGCCACCGTGCCTCCTGGGTATAGGTCGGGCAGGTGACGTGGAATTAGCTGTCCTGCCGGTCTCTGGAGCAAGGCATAGAGACTGTTGCTCCCTCGGTGTTCCGGCTACCGAATCCTGTGCCTCAGAAGGAGGCAGCCTTTGCAGGGCAGAACCCCTTCTGGTTTCCTCTCCTTTTGCTATGACTTTGTTTCTCACCCTCTACAATACAATTCGCTGTTCGTGTCTCTTTCTTAGGATGCTGCCGCACGTGAGGCAGGTGCAGCTCCGTGGCCTTCTGTCTAGGCCTCTGACAGGATCCCACCCGTGTCAGGGACCACCCTGTCGGCAACTGCTAGATGTTCCTCCTTCTTCTCTGTCTGCCTGACAGGTACTGCCTGAGTGAAGCTCAGCTAGCTTCTGACTAACTTTCTATCCAGACCACCAGTTTTACGTAATTGTGAAGAGTGCCCTAATAAATAGGAGCATAGCTCCCCCTGGTGGACTGGAGTATGAAGTGTGTTGTATGGTTTGTGATACCTGGTAAAGAGATCTCCTTTATTGCCCTCAGACGTAACATCACTCCCCTGGTGGAAGAATGACATTACTGCAACGACCAGGACCCTGGGGCACTGCACTCCCCCCCCCCCTGTTAAATCCAGTACTTCGGGACCGGGAAAAGAAAACAACAATACATTAGCAAAAAGACATGCATATTTTTAAATGCTATTAAACAAATTAATTTAACTGTGCTTCCCTTTATGGGAGGTGAGGACACTAGAACGTTACAAACAAGAACATATTTACATGGTGCGTATGACTTTAAGCCAAGTAGAAAACAGTCATTATCTAACTATGATACACAATTACCCATACAGGTTTACTATTTACTAAGTGCAAGTACCCTCTAAGGGTATACTAATATAGAACCTCAGAGTGCAAATCAACATTTTCTTTATTCTTCTACACATGCAGGACTATCTATCAACCCCACGGGCTCACTGCATTTTCCTTCAATTTATTCAACCTACCATTTATCTTAACTTCAATTTTATTCAAAGTACATCATACCAGATTATCTAACTTTAACTCTATGTAAACATTATTACTATCTGACTCTAAATTTTTAACTTTATTTGCTATATTACCCTGTAATATATTAACTTTTTAGCAAAGTGCAACGATTCAACATTCCCTTTAAGGGCGAACTCAAGTCTTCACATCATCAATATTCAAGTCAGTTTTAGCAATATGAATGACGTGAAGCGAGGGACCCGTGACGAACCCCCAACGTTGGGCTTGGGTGAGCTACAAGATGTGAATCCTGACCGAGAATTCTGCCACACCAATGGGTTTTTCTTCAGGTCTGTAAAACAAAGCAATTCTTACAACAAGATTAGTAGCAGTTTCTGTTAGAGGCAGTCTCCGTAAAAGCCTCCTTTGTAAAACCAGTAGGAAGCACCCTTAAGAAGGTGCCAACTATTTACAATGGACAGTTTCTGATCATGCGCAGTTCATGATTCACAGTTCTTTGAAACAATTACGAAACTTGTGCAAAACTGGTGCAAAAGTAAGGATCCCTTTAAGCATGGGACCCCTTTAAGAGTTAACCCCAGACGGGTTTTAAGTAGAAAAAGGAAAGTTTGTGAACTAATTACATTCTTCGGTCAACGTTTACTTACAGTAGGTTGCAAGGCACCAGCCGGTAACGAACACTTCCTGGCCTGGGAAGGTTTGTATCCGAGTTTTCATCTGATGCTGTATCAACGTCATTGGTTCGTCTCTCAGGTGTGGTCAAGTCATTAACCACCTGAGCACGGATGTCAGCTTTAGCATCTACCACAGTAGCAGGTTCAGTAGTAGAAATGATGCACACAGTAGTGGTGGTGTTGGTTTGAGGACCCGCTAGTTCAGAGACTGGAGGGGTAATGTCGTTAGTCTTAGTTGTGGCAGCAGGTGGCGCTACTGCAGGTTCACATCGTTTAATGTTCTTAGCGTACCAACCTTGCTCACTCCAGTGGCGGGTATAGGTCACATTATCCCCTCTACACAAGTTTCGGTTAGGGTGACCGTCCCGGAAATGGGCTTCCACGTTATAGCTGGTAACGAAGACTTCGGTTTGCAGTCCCGGCTCCTGTATGAAGCCCCAACCCCTTTTCGGGTGAAAGGCTAGTACTGTCCCCTGCATCGTGGGACGCGGTTTACGGTGTTTGGCCCTACCAGTCGGTGGTTTGCATGGGGCACACTGCTCCTTCTCCTTTCGGTTTTTCCAGTGTGAGAGCAAGCATTGTTTATACTCTTCCCAGGTGAGGATTGTGATATAGGACCCGTTCGCTCCATCTCTCGGGGCGTCCCAGCGAAAGATCACCCCCTCAGGGCTCACGTCCATCGGTATACCCTCGGTCTCTAGGCGCGGGAATGGTGTCTCATCAGTGGTGCGGGAAGTCGCTGGACCTGGGGCGACGGCTGGTGGTTGGTCACAGCCCAGGCGAGGAGCAGTCGCTGAAGCGGGATCAGCAGCTAGGAGGAGAGCAATCACTGGAGCAGGATTGGTCGGTGGGGCAGGGGCGTTTTCTGTACCTGCATCTGATGTGGTTCCACCGATGTCGATCCGCTCCGCTGATGAGGACGCTGGAGTCTGCTGCTGCTCGGACCGCGATTCTTCCAGTGCAATCTTCCTGCACAGCTCCGACTTCCATTTCCTCACTGCTGTCGGCTCTGCATCCGGGAGTTGATGACTCGGCTCCTCCACCTGCGGATCCAAGAAGCCCGGACCCTCCAGCAGCGGCAAGTTCGGATTCACTACCGGTCGCCGGAGATAGTCCTGGGTCACTTCGTCTTCGTTCAGGTACCCGCTGGTCGCCATCTCTGCTCCTGGATCTGCGGCCGCACATGCACGCTGCTCCTCCATTTTGTGGGGCTGGAGCTCTTTGGCTGCTGGGCACGTCATCATCTCGTAGCAGTGGTCGGAGGGGGCGGTTGTCACTTTTGGCGCCGCTTTGGTAGTCTCCTCCCATGTTGGCACGCCCTCCTTCTTCTCCTGCGCTCCTCGTGGCGCTGTAATGGCGGCAGTTTTGGCGGGAATTTTGGCGGTCTTTTGCAATACACAGTCTTTCAGCACAAACAGTTCAAATACAATTCTGGCACAGTTCTTAGGCGCACATGACCCGATTTTCAGGCTTAAGTAGATCCTGTTCGTGACGCCAAAGTATTTGGAGCGCCCCCAAGGGCTAAAGGGTACTCGGTACCGGGCCTTTCGGTTCTCAAGGGGGATGTCACGGTGGCTGACCCGAACCATGGCCCTCGGGAGGTCCGTTAATAAAAGGGGAAAGGTCTTTAAAGGGGAAATGTTCGTGGCGCCACTTGTGGTATTCGGTCAGGGTGACCGACGCTGCTTAGGGGTCCGCTGGGGTGATGTTATGGCAGCTAGATGGTATATCTTCCCACAGGTGAAGTGTATCCCCAGGGCTTTCCAGAGTGTAGATGGTGGATGGTGAGAGGCGCAGTGAAGAATGAGGACACAAGGTTGCAGTCTCTTTACCTTTTTACTGAAGGCTTCAGCATCCGCAGTCCAGAGCACCAGATCACAGGGCAGGCAGAGTCCCCTTATCCAGGTGGAAATCAGTAGCCTTCCTCTAGCGCCTGGATGTTGTAGTACCTTACTGCTGAGCTTCTCATAAGGTCCTCACAACTGTTGTAGATGTTATGTCTCTCTCTGTCCCCCAGATGGATAGGAACAACCCGTATGACTGGCGGCCTGAGGCTTTTTACAGGGACTCTAGCACGCCCCAGCCCCCACAAGTTGCCACCGCGCCTCCTGGGTATAGGTCGGGCAGGTAACGTGGAATTAGCTGTCCTGCTGGTCTCTGGAGCAAGGCATAGAGACTGTTGCTCCCTCGGTGTTCCGGCTACCGAATCCTGCGCCTCAGAAGGAGGCAACCTTTGCAGGGCAGAACTCCTTCTGGTTTCCTCTCCTTTTGCTATGACTTCGTTTCTCACCCTCTACAATACAATTCTCTGTTTGTGTCTCTTTCTTAGGATGCTGACGCACGTGGGGCAGGCGCAGCTCCGTGGCCTTCTGTCTAGGCCTCTGACAGGATCCCACCCCTGTCAGGGACCACCCTGTCGGCAGTGAAGCTCAGCCAGCTTCTGACTAACTTTGTATCCAGACCACCAGTTTTACCTAATTGTGAAGAGTGCCCTAATAAATAGAAACATGGCTCCTCCTGGTGGACTGGAGTATGAAGTGTGTTGTATGGTTTGTGATACCTGGTAAAGAGATCTCCTTTATTGTCCTCAGACGTAACATCACTCCCCTGGTGGAAGAATGACAATACTGCAACGACCAGGACCCTGGGGCGCTGCACTTTTACTGTTAAGTCTCTGAGCTGGGCAGTCCCAAAGTTGTCCTGAGACTCCTCCAGGTCAGGGATATTGGCTTCCTCATCCTCTGTTCTAGCCAGTAGTGAACGTAAATTCACAATTTACATCATGTGCCTTTGTTACCAACTACTGAGACTACTGGACTACTGAGTGCTCCGGGTTTACCCCATAAGTCCCAGACCAAAGGAAAATCTTGCCGGATAACAATAGCATGCAACAAGTCCATGACCACTCCCACTTGATGGGACACGGAACACAGTCCATGAGTATGTAAACGTGGGCCATGGGATATTTGTTGGCATCCCCAGGAATACACTTTACCTCCACCTGCTTCCAAAGGACTCGCACATGCAGAAATGTGGCCTTTCCCAGGGTCACCAAACTCCCTGAGTCCAGAAATTGCGTCACTTTGACTCTGTTCACAGTCATCTGGCATTCCTGAGGCCACCCACCAGGATTAGGAACAGCACTGCAGTCAGGGTATGCGAAAGAGGAGTAACGCCAGCCTATGCAGCAGTCCACGGCTCCAAGGTCAAGGGACAAATGACTGGCATATGACCCGGGACTCGACACCTTCAACAGATAATGGTACGAGATGTACCCTTTGAACCTGGCTCTGACCCTTCCTAGCTCTTTGTGTGCCCCTCATACGTGGCCTTAGGACCCTTCTTTTGGGTCTTCCAGAAATGTGACCTTATGATCCCTTGATTCCTCAGGAAGTTCTTCATGGCCAGGTATCTTTCCACCAGGCTTACTAAGTTATCGGCATTCTGGGGATCTCCTTCGGCAGCCCAGCTCTGCACAGATTTTGGGAGTGAGTGGATGAATCAGTCCATTACCACTCTTTCCCCCATCTGTGCTGGAGAACAGGTCTAGGGGTGCAGCCATTTTTTGCATCAGGTGTAACAGGTCGAACATTTGGGACCAGGAAGTTTTGTCACTTGGTAGCACCACAGGTGCACCCAGGCTCGGACTGGCCCATAGGGGAACAGGGGAATCCCCCGGTGGGCCCCTGTGCAGATCTGGGCCCCCAACCTCACTATATGGGTAGTACTTGGCATAATTCACATGATTTACTCTGTACAGAAAAAAAACAGCATCTCATCATTCATCAACCAAACTGCCCAGTTTATTATTATATAGAGATATAGGTACATTTGTGAACAAGGGTAGTGTAATATTTGTATGCAGGTGAAAAGTGGGCCCCCAAAGTCATTGTTACTGGTGGGCCCTTGGCACCCCAGTCCGACACTGGGTGCACCCCTTGTGTTTGGACTGCCAGGGTGATGCCCAAATGTGCCATGATCTCCACCTTCAGCTTGTCATTCTAATTGGCATCTTGCAGGGCAAGGTCGTAGTACTCTTTCTGTTGGTCCCCTGTAAGGTATGGAGCTAGGACCTCTACTCATTGCTCTGGGGACAGTTTGTCAGCCACCCTCTCAAATACAATCAATAAAGCCTCACTGTCATCCTCCAGGAGTGGGCATCTCATTTTCCACTTGAGAGACCGTGACTGTTGTAGAGGGCCGAACCAATAGGCTGAAATTAATTCTGCTCAATATCATTAACATAATAATTATAATTATTTGTTAATTTTACCACTTAATATTGTTCAGAATTAAGGATGCTGATATCCCCCTACATACCGCGTAAACCATCACAGCACACTAAATACCGTGTGAGCCCCCATACAGCCCCTACATACCATGTGAGCCTCCCTACATACCACATGATCCCCGATATACAGCATGTGCCTCCCACACAACCCCCGATATAATGCATGTGTCCATAAACAGTCAACGATATACAGCATGTGCCCCCACACAGCCCCTGATATACAGCATGAGCACCCACATAGCCTCCATATATACAGTGTGAGACCCACATAGCCTGCTATATGCATACAAATATTGATCAGAATTAAGTATGTTGACATCCCCCTACATACCGTGTGATCCCTCACACAGCTCCCATACATACCGCATGAACACCACCCCACACATCCCCCCCTACATATCGCATGAGCCCCCCCCCCACAGCCCTCAATATACAACATGTGCCCCCCACACAGCCCCAATATACAGTATGAGCCCCTCATGGCCTCCTATATAAATACATATATCCCATCGCATCTGCTGTCTCACACTTTGATTGGTGGAAGATGGAGCTGGTGTACCCATCCTCCACCAATGTACAGTGGCATGGTAAAGTTTGGGCAACCTTAATCAAAATTACTGTTCTTGTGAACAGTTAAGGAAGATAAAAAGATTAAATGATCTCTAAAAGAGCTACAGTTAAAGATGACACATTTCCTTTTTATTTTAGGCAACACAAATATGGTTTTTTAATTTATTTATTATTTTTTTCATTTTAAAAATTACAAAAATGAAAATGGGTCAATGCAAAAGTTTGGGCACCCTTGGAGATTTGTGTGCTCAGATAACTTTGACCAAAGTATCAGACCTTAATTAACCTCTTAGGGTCAGGACTTATTCACCAGCATCATTAGGATAGGTCAGGTGATGCAAATTTCTCAGCTTTATAAAAACCAAGCCTTCTGTAACCTTGGGCCAAAAAACAACAGCCATGGGATCTTCTAAGCAGCTGCCTAGCACTATGAAAATGAAAATGGTGGAGGCCCACAAAGCATGAGAAGGCTGTAAGAAGATAGCAAAGTGTTTTCAAGTTGCCCTTTCCTCCGATCGAAATGCTAGATATGGTCTGGAAGACCAAGAAAAATAGGATTTCTAGAAAGGCAAATCAGAAACCCCGCTTGACTGCAAAAGACCTTCAGAAAAATTTATCAGACTCTGGAGTTGTGCTACATTTTTCTACTGTTCAGAGACACCTGCACAAATATGGCCTTCATGGAAGAGTCATTAGAAGGAAACCTCTCCTTCATCGTCACCATTGAACTCAGCTTCAGAAGTATGCAAAAGAACCTCTAAACAAGTCTGATGCATTTTGGAAACAAGTCCTGTGGACCGAAAAGGTTGAAATAGAACTCTTTGGCCATGTTGATCAAAGGTACGTGTGGAGAAAAAAGGGTAATAAGTAACAAGTAACAAGACTGGAAAGCGACTCCATTGTTAGCATTCACTAAACATTACATTCTGAAGTATAAAAACAAACCATTGCAAAATGATATTAGAAACATGTAGTGCTGCTGAAAACATCCAATAACATAACCATTGCAAGGCATTGATAATCATGCATTTCAGGAAAAGAACATCTCGCCAACCATTAGGTTGATCAATCATGCTTTGGGGTTGTACTTGAGCCAATGACACAGGGAACATTTCACAGGTAGAGGGAAGAATGGATTCAAAGAAATTTCAACAAATTCTTGATTCAAACCACCTGTAAAAAAGCTGAAGTTGAAAAGAGGATGGCTTCTACAAATGGATAAGATCCTAAACACATCAACAGCCACAATAGACTACATCAAAAGGTGCAAGCTGAAGGTTTTACAATGGCCCTCTCAATCCCTTGATCTGAACATCATTTTGGACCTGCTTGACGACGGTGTGGAATCCTCTGCTATCCCCTATAAAATTAGGAAAGCTTTGCTGCTGGAACATCCCTTAGTTCCCACTATTTATCTGCTGCCTAAGGCCAGTTTCACACGTCAGTGGCTCCGGTACGTGTGGTGACAGTTTTCTCACGTACCAGAGACACTGACTCACGTAGACACATTAAAATCAATATGTCTCTGCACATGTCAGCGTGTTTTCACGGACCGTGTGTCCGTTTGAAAAACACGGAGACATGTCAGTGTTCGTGGGAGCGCACGGACCCATTAAAGTCAATGGGTCCATGTAAAACACGTACCGCACACGGATGCTGTCCGTGTGCAGTCCGTGTGCCGTGCAGGAGACAGTAAGCGCTGTCCCCCCAGCTTGTAGTGCTGAAGCCGCAATTCATTTCTTCTCTCCAGCAGCGTTCGCTGGAGAGAAGGAATGAAAAATCAATGTTTTTTTCTTTTTTTTGCGGTTGAAATAAAGTTCCCGGTAACCAACCCCCTCCCACCCCCTGTGCTCCCGCCCGCTGGAAATAAAATACTCACCCAGCTCCCTCAATGCTTCCTCTCAGCGCCGCAGCTTGTCCTGTATGAGCGGTCACGTGATGCCGCTCATTACAGTGATGAATATGTGGCTCCACCCCTATGGGAGGTGGAGCCGCATATTCAATTTTAATGAGCGGCACCACGAGACCGCTCATACAGGACAAGCTGCGGCACTGAGAGGAAGCATCGAGGGAGCTGAGTGAGTATTTCCAGCGGGCGGGCGCACAGGGGGTGGGAGGGGGGAGGTTGCCGGGAACTTGATTTTAACCAGAAAAAAAATAAAAAAACAATGATTTTTCATTCCTTCTCTCCAGCGAACGCTGCTGGGAAGAAGGAATGAATTCCGGCTTCAGCACCAGATGCAGGGGATAGCTCTTATCTCTAGCGCTGTCTCCTGCACGGTCCGTGTGGTCCTCAGTGGGCACACGGGCGGCACACGTGTTGTGGATTCTGTTTTTGGGCTCCCTCTGGTGGTTACAACTGGTACTGGGTGACTTTGGTGGGTTGCGGTCTCTGGTTTCCACCTGTCCATCAGTGGCTGGGTGTTTCCTATTTAACCTGGCTTTCCTGTCATTCCCTTGCCGGCTATCAATGTATCAGTGTGTGTCTCTGTTACCTGCTCCCAGGCCTTCAAGACAAGCTAAGTCTGTATTTCCCTGTTTCATGATTGCTTTCATGTTTTTTAGTCCAGCTTGCAGATATGTAATTCTCTGCTGCTGGTTGCTCTGGTGGGCTGAAATTACCACTCATGTACCATGAGTTGGCACATGAGTTTAAGTAATTTCAGGATGGTATTTTGAAGGGTTTTTCAGCTGACCGCGCAGTTCACCTTTTGTATCCTCTGCTATCTAGCTTAAGCGGGCCTCATTTTGCTGAATCTGTTTTCATAACTACGTTTGTGCCTTCCTCTCATTTCACCGTCATTATATGTGGGAGGCTGCTATCTCTGTGGGAATATTTCTCTGGAGGCAAGTGAGGTCTGTTATTCTTCTGATAGGGGAAGCTAGATCTCCGGCTGGCGCGAGACGTCTAGGGGCCCCCCAGGAACGTCCCCCGGCTACTGTTAGTTGAGTGTTGAGGTTCAGGATCGCGGTCAGCTCAGGTTCCATCACCCTAGAGCTCGTCCTGTTTTTGCCCGTGTTATGTTGACAAATTCCCTGCCATTGGGAATCATGACAGTATAGCCGGCCCACAAAGTGTTAATTGTTTGGGCTGAAGCAGGAGAAAAAGAAGTGTTGAAGGGAAATTTTTATTTTTTTTTCCCCTCAGAGTTTTGCTGCCTAGCCCTTAATTGCTGTCTAGCTGCTTCTTACCTCCTCTTAACCCTTGAATGGCTCTGACCTTAGCTGTTTATCATGGATGTCCAGAGTTTGGCTTCCAGCCTGAATAATCTTGCTGTAAAAGTTCAAAATATACAGGATTTTGTTGTTCACACTCCTATGTCTGAACCTAGAATTCCTATTCCAGAGTTTTTTTCTGGAGATAGATCTACCTTCCTGAATTTCAGGAACAATTGCAAATTGTTTCTTTCTTTGAAATCTCGCTCCTCTGGAGACCCTGCTCAGCAGGTCAAGATTGTAATATCTTTCCTGCGGAGCGACCCTCAGAATTGGGCATTTGCATTGGCACCAGGGGATCCTGCATTGCTCAGTGTGGATGCGTTTTTTCTGGCACTGGGATTCCTCTATGAGGAACCTAACCTGGAGATTCAGGCTGAAAAGGCTTTATTGGCCCTCTCTCAGGGGCATGATGAAGCGGAAGTATATTGTCAAAAATTTCGGAAATGGTCGGTGCTTACTCAGTGGAATGAGTGCGCCCTGTTGTGAATTTGGTTTCTGGGCTCCCCCGGTGGTTTCTGGTGGTACTGCACTTGTGTGCTTCATCTCCTCTGTTCACCTGTTTTCCATCAGTATGTGGGAGTTTTCTATTTAGCCTTGCTCCTCAGTCATTTCTATGCCGGCCAACAATGTTACCAGAAGCCTTTCTGTTGCATGTTCCTGCTCCTAGACTACTATCAGCTAAGTTGGACTTGTTGTCCTAAGTTTGTTTTGCATTTTTGTTCCAGTTCTCTGTGATTGAATATTTCTGAGGCTGGAAGCTCTTGTGAGCTGAAATTGCCACTCTGGTGTCATGAGTTGATGTTAGAGTCTTAAAGTAATTTCAGGATGGTATTTTGAAAGGGTTTTCAGCTGACCGTGAAGTTCCCTTTTCTGTCTTCCTACTATCTAGTAAGCGGACCTCAATTTGCTAAACCTATCTTCATACTTCGTATGTCATTTTCCTCTAAAATCACCGCCAATATATGTGGGGGCTACTGTCTGCCTTTTGGGGAAAATTTCTCTAGAGGTAAGCCAGGTCTGTATTTTCCTCTGCTAGGGTCAGTCAGTTCTCCGGCTGGCTCTGGGCGTCTAGGGATAAAACGTAGGCACGCTACCCGGCCACTGTTAGTTGTGCGGTAGGTTTAGCTCATGGTCAGCTCGAGTTCCCATCTTCCAAGAGCTAGTCCTTTTGTATGCTTAATTACGTTCTCTTGCCATTGAGAACCATGACAGCGCCCTGGCTGCAAACTTCAGAGATGGTCTTTCTGAGGCCATTAAGGATATTATGGTGGGGTTCCCTGCGCCTACAGGTCTGAATGAGTCTATGACTATGGCCATTCAGATTGATCGGCGTTTACGGGAGCGCAAACCTGTGCACCAGTTGGCGGTGTCTTCTGAACAGGCACCTGAGACTATGCAATGTGATAGAATTCAGTCCAGAAGTGAACGGCAAAATTATAGGTGGAAAAATGGATTGTGTTTTTATTGTGGTGATTCAGCTCATGTTATATCAGCATGCTCTAAACGCACAAAAAAGGTTGATAAATCTTTTGCCATTAGTACTCTGCAGTCTAAGTTCATTTTGTCTGTAACTCTGATTTGTTCACTGTCATCCATTTCCGTCGATGCCTATGTGGATTCGGGCGCTGCCCTGAGTCTTATGGATTGGTCTTTTGCCAAACGCTGCGGTTTTAGTCTGGAGCCTCTGGAAGTTCCTATTCCTTTGAAGGGAATTGACTCTACACCATTGGCTATGAATAAACCGCAGTACTGGACACAAGTGACCATGCGCATGACTCCCGTTCATCAGGAGGTGATTCGCTTCCTTGTACTGTATAATTTACATGATGTACTAGTGCTTGGTCTGCCATGGTTACAAACTCATAATCCAGTCCTGGATTGGAAAACAATGTCTGTGTTAAGCTGGGGATGTCAGGGGGTTCATGATGATGCACCTCTGATTTCAATTGCTTCATCTACTCCTTCTGAGGTCCCTGCGTTTTTGTCTGACTATCGGGATGTTTTTGAGGAGCCTAAGCTCAATTCGCTCCCTCCTCACAGGGATTGTGACTGTGCTATAGAATTAATTCCTGGCAGTAAGTTCCCTAAGGGTCGTTTATTTAATCTGTCAGTGCCAGAGTATACTGCTATGCGGAATTATATTAAGGAGTCCTTGGAAAAGGGACATATTCGTCCATCTTCGTCCCCTCTGGGAGCAGGTTTTTTTTTGTGGCTAAAAAAGATGGTTCCCTGAGGCCTTGTATAGATTATCGCCTTCTGAATAAGATTACAGTCAAATATCAGTATCCATTGCCATTATTGACTGATTTGTTTGCTCGCATTAAGGGGGCTAGGTGGTTCACTAAGATAGATCTTCGCGGTGCGTATAATCTTGTGCGGATAAAGCAGGGTGATGAGTGGAAAACCGCATTTAATACGCCTGAGGGCCATTTTGAGTATTTGGTAATGCCTTTTGGACTTTCTAATGCTCCTTCAGTCTTTCAGTCCTTTATGCACAATATTTTCCGTGAATATCTGGATAAGTTTATGATTGTGTATTTGGATGATATTTTGGTGTTTTCTGATGACTGGGAGTCTCATGTTCTACAGGTCAGGAAGGTGTTTCAAGTTCTGCGGGCCAATTCTCTGTTTGTGAAGGGCTCAAAATGTCTCTTCGGAGTCCAGAAGATTTCTTTTTTGGGGTACATTTTTTCTCCTTCTACTATTGAGATGGATCCCGTCAAGGTTCAGGCGATTTGTGACTGGACACAACCTACATCTGTTAAGAGTCTTCAGAAGTTCTTGGGTTTTGCTAATTTTTATCGTCGGTTCATTTCTAATTTTTCCAGTGTTGTTAAACCTTTGACTGATTTGACTAAAAAGGGTGCTGATGTTGCTAATTGGTCTCCTGCGGCTGTGGAGGCCTTTCAGGAACTTAAGCGCCGGTTTTCTTCTGCTCCTGTGTTATGTCAACCAGATGTTTCACTTCCTTTTCAGGTTGAGGTTGATGCTTCCGAGATTGGAGCGGGGGCGGTTTTGTCACAGAGAAGTTCCGATGGCTCGGTGATGAAGCCATGTGCGTTCTTTTCTAGAAAATTCTCGCCCGCCGAGCGCAATTATGATGTGGGTAATCGGGAGCTTTTGGCCATGAAGTGGGCATTTGAGGAGTGGCGTCATTGGCTTGAGGGTGCTAGACATCGTGTGGTGGTCTTGACTGATCACAAAAATCTGATTTACCTTGAGTCTGCCAGGCGTTTGAATCCTAGACAGGCTCGTTGGTAGTTGTTTTTTTCTCGTTTCAATTTTGTGGTTTCATACTTGCCAGGTTCAAAGAATGTGAAGGCAGATGCTCTTTCCAGGAGTTTTGTGCCTGACTCTCCTGGAGACTCTGGGCCTACTGGCATCCTTAGGGATGGGGTAATATTGTCCGCCGTCTCCCCAGACTTGCGACGTGCATTGCAGGAGTTTCAGGCGGATAAACCTGATCGGTGTCCACCAGAAAGACTGTTTGTTCCGGATGATTGGACCAGTAGAGTCATCTCCGAGGTCCATTCTTCTGTGTTGGCTGGTCATCCTGGAATATTTGGTACTAGAGACTTGGTGGCCAGGTCTTTTTGGTGGCCTTCCTTGTCAAGGGATGTGCGCACCTTTGTGCAGTCTTGTGAAGTGTGTGCTCGGGCTAAGCCTTGCTGTTCTCGGGCCAGTGGGTTGTTGTTATCCTTGCCTATTCCGAAGAGGCCTTGGACGCACATTTCCATGGATTTTATTTCAGATCTCCCTGTCTCACAGAAAATGTCCGTTATCTGGGTTGTGTGTGACCGCTTTTCTAAGATGGTTCATTTGGTACCCTTGCCTAAGTTGCCTTCCTCCTCTGAGTTGGTCCCTTTGTTTTTTCAGAACGTGGTTCGTTTGCATGGGATTCCGGAGAATATCGTTTCGGACAGGGGATCCCAGTTTGTGTCTAGATTTTGGCGGACGTTTTGTGCTAAGATGGGCATTAATTTGTCTTTCTCGTCTGCATTCCATCCTCAGACGAATGGCCAGACGGAGCGAACTAATCAGACCTTGGAAACTTATTTAAGGTGTTTTGTTTCTGCTGATCAAGATGACTGGGTTGCCTTTTTGCCACTGGCCGAATTTGCCCTTAATAATCGGGCTAGTTCTGCTACTTTGGTTTCTCCTTTCTTTTGTAATTCGGGGTTTCATCCTCGTTTTTTCTCTGGTCAGGTGGA
Organism: Ranitomeya variabilis; assembly: GCF_051348905.1. Taxonomy (NCBI): domain Eukaryota; kingdom Metazoa; phylum Chordata; class Amphibia; order Anura; family Dendrobatidae; genus Ranitomeya; species Ranitomeya variabilis. The sequence continues at coordinate 407,245,861 of NC_135237.1, forward strand.
GCCTTCGGATTGTCCTGGAGTGGACGTGGTGGTGGATAGGCTACATCAGATTTGGAATCAGGTGGTGGACAATTTGAAGTTGTCTCAGGAGAAGGCTCAGCAGTTTGCTAATCGTCGTCGCCGCGTGGGTCCCCGACTTCGTGTTGGGGACTTGGTGTGGTTGTCTTCTCGTTTTGTCCCTATGAAGGTCTCTTCTCCCAAGTTTAAGCCTCGGTTCATCGGTCCTTATAAGATCTTGGAGATTCTTAACCCTGTATCTTTTCGTTTGGATCTCCCAGCATCGTTTGCTATTCATAATGTGTTCCATCGGTCGTTATTGCGGAGGTATGAGGTGCCCGTTGTTCCTTCGGTTGAGCCTCCTGCTCCGGTGCTGGTGGAGGGAGAATTGGAGTATGTTGTTGAGAAGATCTTGGATTCTCGTGTTTCCAGACGTAAACTCCAGTATTTGGTTAAGTGGAAGGGTTATGGTCAGGAGGATAATTCCTGGGTGGTCGCCTCTGATGTTCATGCGACTGATTTGGTCTGCGCCTTCCATAGAGCTCATCCTGATCGCCCTGGGGGTTCTCGTGAGGGTTCGGTGACCCCTCCTCAAGGGGGGGGGGTACTGTTGTGGATTCTATTTTTGGGCTCCCTCTGGTGGTTACAACTGGTACTGGGTGACTTTGGTGGGTTGCGGTCTCTGGTTTCCACCTGTCCATCAGTGGCTGGGTGTTTCCTATTTAACCTGGCTTTCCTGTCATTCCCTTGCCGGCTATCAATGTATCAGTGTGTGTCTCTGTTACCTGCTCCCAGGCCTTCAAGACAAGCTAAGTCTGTATTTCCCTGTTTCATGATTGCTTTCATGTTTTTTAGTCCAGCTTGCAGATATGTAATTCTCTGCTGCTGGTTGCTCTGGTGGGCTGAAATTACCACTCATGTACCATGAGTTGGCACATGAGTTTAAGTAATTTCAGGATGGTATTTTGAAGGGTTTTTCAGCTGACCGCGCAGTTCACCTTTTGTATCCTCTGCTATCTAGCTTAAGCGGGCCTCATTTTGCTGAATCTGTTTTCATAACTACGTTTGTGCCTTCCTCTCATTTCACCGTCATTATATGTGGGAGGCTGCTATCTCTGTGGGAATATTTCTCTGGAGGCAAGTGAGGTCTGTTATTCTTCTGATAGGGGAAGCTAGATCTCCGGCTGGCGCGAGACGTCTAGGGGCCCCCCAGGAACGTCCCCCGGCTACTGTTAGTTGAGTGTTGAGGTTCAGGATCGCGGTCAGCTCAGGTTCCATCACCCTAGAGCTCGTCCTGTTTTTGCCCGTGTTATGTTGACAAATTCCCTGCCATTGGGAATCATGACACACACGGCTGCCGCTCGTGTGCCACACTGATGTGCCACGTGAGCACACGGACACGGATAACTCCGGTACCGGAATTATCTGGACGTGTGAGACTGGCCTAAGGTTCACAAGGACAACCTATGCTCACCAGGCAGACCTATATTTTCGGGCATGGGGAGTCTTTGTGAGCTGGCTTACAAATGTATTGACTTTTACCTGCAGAAATGCGTCAAACACTTCCTTCATTTGTGAAGGACACTACTGATGTTCTGAGAAGACTCGACGGCATAACACTTGACAACGACATGTGTCTTGTCACCTGTGACGTGGAGTCCCTGTACAAATTGATACATAATTACAACGGGACCCAACCAGCTAAATTATTTTTTAATATGACCAATCTTGAACCAGAGCTGGTTGAATTTTTGCCATTGCTACAATTCATACTAACCCATAACTTCTTTGTGTTCAAGGACCGTCCTTTCCTACAGCTCCTGGGGATGGCAATGGGGGCCACTTCCTGGGGCTGTGGGAAATGGGCATGTCCTTGGCACACCTGGTCATGACTGTAATCTCGTGGTCCAGGTATATTGATGAGGTACTGTATACATGCCAGTGCTCCACGTCACAGCTTGACTGTATTTCTTAATCATCTCAACATCAACGATATGAACATCAAGCTCACTTGGAAATATAGTCAAATTGACTTTTTGGACCTTCTTATTTCTAAATCACCTGACGGCACTATTAGTATGGATATTTTCCAGAAAAAAAACGCCACAAATGCGCTTTTGCACATTTTGCATCATCTCACCCGCTTAAACTTAAGAACTTTATTTCAACTGGCCAATTCTTGAGGGCCTATTGGATCTGTTCAGACGATAAAAATTTTTGTAATCGATTTAGGGTAAGTTCACACAGGAAGTTTTTGCTGCTTTTTTTAATGCTAATTTTCAGCTGCTTTTTACAGTACCGGCAAAGCCTATGAGATTTTAGAAATCTCATGCATACAGATTGGTTTTTTGCTTGATCAGTATTTTGTGCTTTGCTGTGTTTTTTTGACATAGAGCATGTCACTTCTTTCAGGGTTTTTGCTGCGTTTTTTCACCCATTGACTTGAATGGGTGTTGAAAAAAACGAAGCAAAAACGCAGGTATCAATATTTGCTGCGTTTTTGCTGCTGAAAATCCAAGGACATTAGCCTGGACAAAGAAAAAAAACCCGCACCAAATACGCAACAAAAAACGCACCTAAACCTGCGTTTTTGACGCAGCTTCTTTCCTGCCAAGATGATCAGGTTTTGCTGCAGAAAAAAAATACGCAGCAAAAACGTCCTGTGTGAACTTACTCTAATTCTGCAGATTTCAATTTAGGGAATATAACAATCATGACACTAAAAAAGGCTTCATACGAGTCAAAAATAAAGACAGGCAAACTCTTTTAATGAGCTTGAAAAAACCCAGGGTGACTGCATCAGAGTCTACAGCAAGGTTTATCACTACCTTTAATGCACATTGGATTCATATTAAAAAGATTTTTTCTAGACACTGGCCTGTTCTTCTCACTGATAGGGATCTGCAATACCTACTTACAAAACATCCCCTAGTGACTTGGCGTAAATCACGTACACTTGGCGATATACTATCTAACAGTAACTACGTCTCCCTTAAGAGCAACTTTCTTTTGGGGAGTCAAGGTTCCCCTTGGGGATGCTTCACCTGTGGCAGATGTTCTGCTTGTACATATATTTTGAAGAAAATGTATCTTCTAACTCTAAAAAAGACAAAATCTTTAAGATCCTCCACCACATCACTTGCAAGACAGAAGCGGTGATTTATCATGCGAGTTGCCCCTGCAGTCGGATATGCATAGGCATGACGACCAGACCATTTAAAAGACAAGTCCAAGAACACATTAGAGACATAAAAATGCAGTCGATTGCCTCACCTATTAAAAACTATACCTAAACATTTTTTTGAAACCCACAACTGTAATCCCAAGGGATTTTCAGTGTGCAGGATCTGCCATGTTTACATGGGCATATGGGGTGGTAATATTAAACAAACTGCTGCAGAAGAGACACGTTGGACGGTCATGTTGGATGCGTTAACACAAATGGGCCTTTTTTTTTAAATGATTGTTTTTTTTTAATTTTATTTGGGCAGGGCAATGTGTGTTTTTTTATCATTATTCATGAAATGTGTTTTTAAATTATATACACTTTAGTCCTTTCATTATTACTTTTTAATTTTCTATATTTATCTAATCCGTACCATTCGGCGTCTATTCATCATACTCCACATGATTCCCAAGCTTCCAGATCTGCATTAGTTATACCTTGTGAAGAAAGACTTCCATTATTATTATTATTATATTTGTCCTCCTTTTTGTTATCACCATCATCAGTAATTTCTCTTTATACTATTGATATACCGTATTTATAATAAATATATATATTTATGACTCGAAAGGATGGACTTTTATGGCACTTATATATTGTGCCATCTCTTATTTTGACCATTTTGTGCCATGATCCATTTGCTTTCTCCTGCTTCGACTGATGGGTCTCATGGCCACGTTGCTGTGGTGAGTGGGAGATTGTCCGCCAATGGCGGTGTGATTTCATATGCTCCATCTTGAGGCAGGTAATTTACAGTATGTGATACATCTTACATCCTGGTCATAATAGTTACTGGCTATAATGAATATACAGGGTGGGCCATTTATATGGATACACCTAAATAAAATGGGAATGGTTGGTGATATCCACTTCCTGTTTGTGGCACATTAGTATATGGGAGGGGGGAAACTTATAAAAGATGTTTAAAGTGCTGCCCATTGTGTTGGATTGTCAATGCAACCCTCTTCTCCCATTCTTGACATTTTATAAGTGGTCATAAACTTGTAAATAACTCATGAATGAATAAAAGTTACGTTAAAACCAAGCAGACCATTGTTTTTCTTGTGAAATTCTCAATAAGTTTGATGTGTCACATGACACTCTTCCCATTGAAAAAATAAAGTTGGATCCAAAATGGCCAACTTCAAAATGGCCACCATGGTCACCACCAATCTTGAAAAGTTTCCCCCCTCCCATATACTAATGTGCCACAAACAGGAAGTTGATATCACCAACCATTCCCATTTTGTGTGTATCCATATAAATGGCCCACCCTGTAGATTCATTATAGCCAGTAACCATTATGACCAGGATTTCAAGCCCGCCATAGTGACTGATGGGCTTCTCCTCTCCACGCTGTGGGTGGCGCGGCTCTATCCGCGTCACCACGAGGCTTTACGTTTTTGTGACTCATTGTTATTTATTCCTGTGGGCTTGTACTCAGAGGCCCCACCTTGATCGGTGGTGCAGTTCTGCCACGTCACTTTGGTGACCAGGGGGTGTTGTCCTCCCTCCTCGCCGTCTGATTCACTGCAAGCCCTACCATTCAGGGTATCCATCTGTACACTGCTGGGAGCCCCAATCTTTGGATTAGCGCAGACGCGCCCCACACAAGCGCTGCTCGGTCCCAGTGGCGTTGCAGGCCAGGCATGTAATGGTGATGGAGGCGATGATGCACGCCCGCTCCCCCAACATGTGTGGGACAGAGCAACATGATGGGTTGCACGCCAATTCGCTGTGGGTCTGGATTGTTTCATTTACAAAGCACCCACCTTTTATCTTAGACCACGCCTCCTGACAAAGTCTAACAGGTGAAACACACGTCGAGACTTTTGCACTATCCCTCTTGTGCTCCTCCATTATTTGACATCATGTCTCAAGGAAATCTCTGCCATACATCTGACCTGCTCTATAGGGTTTAGTTTGTCCTATTATGGTGACTGGCTTATGTAGTTTACATCAACTTCTGGGTCCACGGGTTATGGACCTGTTTAAATGCATTTTCCACTTATAACCTGCGATCTACCATATTGGTCTCCCTCTGGTTCCCTCCTGTTGCTATATTTAAGAAAATATATGTTAGTGTGGAACCACTATTTTTGTATATTATTTATAAGTCATCTTATGTCAGTATATAGCATTCATTACGCCTCTGTAGGGGTATTCGGCACATTCCTTTTAGGAGCACATACTATGAGGGATTTGTTTGTCTCCTCTTGATATGGTGATGCTTTCCACCTCTCCTCATGTCTGTGTTTAGCTGTACTTTTCCTACTCTATGACACTTTACCCTTTTTTGCAGGTTATTGTAATTTCTGGTTAATAAGATTTATTATTTTTCTAGTTAACCCCTTTGCATTTCTTGTTTCTCTATCACCCCTAATTGGATATACAATTTACATTTTTGTAGTAATATTGCCTGTTTTTGCTGGGTGGGATTCTGATGTAGATCCCCTCTTCTTGGTTGTACATCATTGAAATTCTGTGGCTAGACCTCAAAATAGCAGCACATGCAAGGCGACTAAGGAATCTCACAGAACTGTAAGAATTTTCCAAGAAAGAATGGATGATAATCCCTTAAACAAGAACTGAAAGACTCTTGGCTGACTACAAGAAGTGTTTACAAGCCGTGATATTTGATGTCCTACTAGGTACCAACCGTGCACGGTGCCCAAACTTTTACAAATCGGCCCATTTTTCTTTTTGTAAATTTTTAAGATGAAAATATATAATTTTTTTTTTGCCTAAAATAAATGAGTCATCTTTAACTTTAGTCCTTTTAGAGATCATTTCATCTTCCAACTTGCTTAATGGTTTACAACAGTAATTTTGATCAGGGGTGCTTAAAATTTCACATGCCACTGTATACATATCTGATGATTTAGATAGCGGCGACAGCAACGGATGGACGGCAGATGGGGGAGGGTACGGTACAGCCAGGGGGCCACAGTTTCAGCCCTTTGGCTGTCTCGGTTTGTGGGACAGGCTGAAAAAGCCAGAGGACCGGATGTGGCCTGCAGGCTGCAGTTTGCCCAGGTCTGCTCTAGAGTCATCTTCTGTAAGGCCTTCCGTACCATTCGCATCACACGGATACCTTTACTTGGGCAGGCGCATGGTGCAAATCTCCTTGATCCAGACACTTTCTGCCCAGAGAGCAATGTGCTGCTTCTGTTGTAACTGCTGCCAACATCCTGCTGATGTTGTAACTGTTTCTGCTGCTGTATTTGCTGCTGCACATCAACTAATTGCTTAAAGGGAACCTGTCAGCAGGATTGTGCACAGTAACCTACACACAGTGTCAGGTCGGCGCCGTTATACTGATTAAAATGATACCAGAGTTGATGAAATCCGTCTTATGGTGGTTCTTTAATCTTTATTTTCAGTTTTGGGTTAATGAGATTCTCGTGCCCTAAGGCAGGGTTGGTGTATGAGGTGCTCGGATTATATAATCATAATGCAGACTGCTGATAGGTCACTACTCCCTCACTGACCTGCCCTCTAGTTTGCTTAATTAATATATGTACATAGTGAAGGGAAAAAAAAAACCTATTCTGCAGGTAAAATCACGTTTTGTGTGCCAATACTACTTTTTTTTCAGGTTATTCAGCTAGAGGAAAAAAAATAAATAAATAAATAAATTTGAAAATGGCACCCGCCGGGCCTGCGCAGTAGCTGCCATCGGTGTCTGCTTTGGTGATCCAATAGCTGCGACTGCGCATACACCAGTAACGTCATCTTACTGGAGAAGAAAAAAATTCCTCATCCAAGATGGTGCTGCCCACGCCTGCTCGGTAGCAGCTCGGAGATAGCTCTCTCTCTAGCTCCAAGACACATCCAATCTGGTCAGCTTCTCTGACTTGACTGATTAAGAAGAACAGCTAGCCTAGGTATATGCAGGGCCAGCCAGGTGATCTAATCAGAACCTGTAGAGGTAGGTTTTAACTCTAGACTACCTGGCTTTGCTACAATTGTTATAATTATATACTTAGCATTTCCAGTGTTTGTAGTACACTAGCTAGCTAATTACTAAAATAGACCTCTTTTCACACAATTATAAAAGGAACAAAACACAAGATGCAAAAAAGTAAGTAAAATTGATTTATGAAACATTTCAAAGTGTTGACCAAAAGTGCGACAAATTATAAAAAAAAATCCCAAAATTAGAGGAATAACATCAAGAAAATTATACAAGTTACATAATATACTTTTTCAGTAAACAATGCGTTTGCCTTTAAACTATTTCAGGGAACAGCCATTTAAGTCATAATATCACAGCAAACCTTTTTTCTGTTACAGAAACTTTGCTCTCCCAAATGTAAAGACATTATAAATGGTACAGATATGGTAAATTACCGTATATAATAAAATTTAATTTTACATGGTTTATAAAAAATACAAATCTGAAATGGTACACAGCAATCTAAAACATTTACAAAAATCTAGAGTATAAAAACAAAAAATTTTGTCACCAAAAATTGAATGCTCCTTTCTATGCGACATTTTCTTCTTTACCATTTTCTCCAAATGGACAGTGTCATGTACTGCTGTAGTTCAGCAGAGATTATACAACAGCTTAGTGGCAGGAATGCAGTTCTATACAGTGGGCAGAAAAGAGCCTGGGGATAATGGCTCAGAACATACAGTTCATACATTTCACTGCCTTACTGCCATAGTCTATACATTCTGGACCAACACACTCACAACATGCGTTGTGAAACCACCGGTACTTTGATGCGCCCATAGACTCACAGGAAACTTTACACTGATGGATAGACATGCAGTCATCAAAGTACACCACTGTGCACATATGCTCTGCAAAATAAATACAGAAATACAATATGTTATTAATCTGAAAAGTTTTGATTAAAATGTAAATAGCACAGAATGAAATAAAAATAAAAAATAAATAAAAAAAGTGTGTCATCTTGAATTCACCATTTCTGGCTTTGTAGCCCTCATCTATGGAATGTTAGCCAAATGTGAAGCTCCGGGAACCATGTTCAAATTTGCCATTTCTAAAACCCATGGATGTACTACACAGGACTGATTCAATAGCCATTCCAATGTCTTCCAACGTGAAGCCCTACAGTTAATGCAAAACTAAAGCTATGTAGAGCTTTTTTCAGGCATAAAAAAAAAAAAAAGTTTAGTTTCAGGGAACATTCTTTTTTCTTTTCTTTTTTTTTTCTGGGGGAGGGGGTGGGAGGGGATGTGGTCAAGTTAGCGGGATTTTTGGAAGAGTTTTTCTTTTCCTGAAAATTTTTCTAATGTTCTTTAAAGAAGTTTGGAAGAGTGTTTTCTTCCCCCCTGCATTTCAAACAAATTCCAAAGTTTTTCTCATTTCTACCAGGCATTTTTAAAACCCTCTCAAAAAGCCAAATGAAAAATCTTGTAAGAATAGCAAATTTGGTTAGTTATTGATGGAGTTTTCAGGTAGGATTTTAGAGAGGTTCTATTTCAAAATACTCTTCAAAAAAATGTGTTAAACATATAGAATAATCACTCAAAATGAGCCAACAGCCATGAAAACCATATGAGAAAATCTATTGGAAGGTTGGATAGATTAGGGGCTTACTACTGTTTTGGGGAAAATGTTGTTCGTGGCCATTCCCATTATTTAAACATCACACATTTACACTATACAGACATGTGATACTACCAATGATTTTTCTTTAAAATTTTGCCCATATGAAAGCAGCGTAGTCTTCGCAAACGGCATACATATGAAAAATAGGGCGTGTGGTAACTTGGCAGCAAAACACAAGAAACCAAAAATCCTCAGTAATTAAACATAATAGTGACTTTACCGCTGGAAAATATGACCATTTCCAAGGAGAGACACTTGGCAGCCCCTAAATACTGTGGGTGGCTAACACACTTCCAACATTCTAGGCTCGTGTGCAAGTTTATTTAGACAATAAGGAAACCAATAGTGGATGTACAGACATAAAATTATAACCGTTTCTAGAACCAGGACATGTTTGTCTTTCCACTTTTGCCAACCATTTTTTAGGAAGTTCTCTTCTGACACTTTTAAGATGTTTATCCTTTAACTACATCACCTCTGGAGTCACAGATCCGATTTAGACTTTGGGTTATACAAGGACATCCTAAAAACACACATCTGTACTGCCAAGCTCAAGGAGGTCAGGTTTGGTAAGGAGAAATTAAATGGAACATACTGACCATTAGTCATACAGTAAACACCAGATTCTCAAAGAAAACACAGCTTTATAGTTTATAATCCTTGGGAAAGTCTTAATAATCCTTCCAGCACAACAGAGATGTTGTTGAAGACTATTGGCTCTTCTTTATGGCTCACCTTAAACTCATAATGGACCTGCATTATCCTACTATATCATAATCAGAAAACAAAACAAACAAACAAAAAAAACCCAGCATCCATCTCTCCCAACCCCCATCTCATATACACGAATGCTCAGTTAAGCCGTGTGTACATACATTTGCAGTGAGGACAGGCAAGTAAGCTGCTGCTTTCAACATTGACAATCCTTTTTCCTAACATCATATGTTGGTGGAGAGTGGGGAAAGACCCATGCATATTAAATTAGAGATGCATTGGCTTTTCAGGCCAAGGACCATATTCTATTATATGGCTACTTCAAGATGCCTAATGAAGCAATACAAATTTTTCACCTCAATATATGTTGTGTAAGGCTACGTTCACATTTGCGTTGTGCGCCGCAGCGTCGGCGCCGCAGCGCACAACGCAAACAAAAACGCAGCAAAACGCATGCACAACGCTGCGTTTTGCGCCGCATGCGTCCTTTTTTTAATTGATTTTGGACGCAGCAAAAATGCAACTTGCTGCGTCCTCTGCGCCCGGACGCGGGCGCCGCAGCGACGCATGCGGCGCAAAACGCAAGTGTGACGCATGTCCATGCGCCCCCATGTTAAATATAGGGGCGCATGACGCATGCGGCGCCGCTGCGGCGCCCGCCGCTAATGTGAACGTAGCCTAAAAGAGGAAAAATCCCAACATAAGCATTGCTAAGACTATCTGGTGCCTCAAAGTGCCTACAGGTCTATAACACTGGTTTGTAGAAAGTATTTTAGGAGGGTCAGTGTGGGAGTCTGGACTTTTATTGGGAAAATTTAGAATGGCACCCTCAAGAGAATCTTACTATTAATGGGGGCAAATATCTGGCATTATTAATTCATTAGTGTGCATGCCACTGAAATGATTGAAGTGGGAACTTTTCCAGTACTATTTAAGGCACTGTGCTATAACAATTGATGAAAACCCATGCACACTCCACTAGCAGTATAAATACGGTGCACTCTGCTGGCTCAATTAATGCTGGGTATTCTGCACTAAATTTTATCCATAAGGGCGCATATAGATGACAGAATTGCTCATGCGAGGATTGCATCGCAGTGCACAGACTGGCTCAACACTTTTCCTGACCTGATCGTGACAGCATGATGTATTTCTATGCAGCTGTTATGCTCAGGTCAGGAGAGCCGATGGTCAGTCCGAGGATTGCAATGCGATCCTCACACGAGAAATACGGCCGTCTGTCTGCGCCTTATCTTTTTTTATTAGAGCCAGTGGTCCCGATTACCACTAATGCTCATGTGCTTTAACTATAATGACGATCCTTCCCACAGTAATCTAGGATTGAGCAATTACGTCAATTTGGTCCCTAGACGGCTAAAGTTTGTTAATGCTTACGATGTATAGAACTCAATTTGTCTTTTAGACTTTGTTCATTTGTCTGCTGCCGCCTCTGACTTCAGCCTAATTCCTGCCAGTTAAACTTTTTCTGACTAAAATAACCGTTTTATGTTCTGGCACCACTGAGCTAATGGGAAACACTCCATAAAAGCAGAAACCTAGGGAGTCCCACGATAAATTTGATGCTACCTTGTAGGGATTAAGGGAACATGTAAATCACTTAAACTCTACTCCTTGCTTTAGCTTTAAAGGGGTTGTTCTCTACTGGAAAAACCCTCATCAGCAGGTTCTGGAAATTCAATAAAAAAAAAAAAATTGATGCTTCTGGACCAGTACCACTTTTCTAAAATCAGTGCAGTGTCTCCAGCAGGTCTGCTGAGATCAACATCTGACAGGGACATCATGTAGACCCATCCCTGAAGCCAATCAGCCGCTGATTGTCTGCAACACTCAACTTTTGCTCTAGCAGAAGAAACAAAATGTGAACACTTCCACTGATAAGCAACTGCTGACTGGCCATAGAGTCCACATGATACCTTTGCCGGATGTTGAACCCAGCCGGGAATGCAGCACCGAGAATGGAGGAGCAGCACAAGTCACTTCCCTGAGCTCATTAAAGGGACCGATGGGTGGTGTTTTCTGTTCTTTCTGTTCTTTCATGCACCCCTTCCTTTCCCACTGGCCGCAATATTGTCTTGAATTTGATTAGGTTTCCTCCGTAGTACACGCGTGCGCAATGCAATCTTGCCTTGCGCACGCGCAGTATGCTTTGTCCAACTGCGGGCAAAACCGAAAAGCATTAGTGCGCATGCGGCGGCGCACTATGTCCCGGAAGTATTTCGCTGTGTTCCGGGACATAGTGCGCCGGCACATGCGCACTAATGCTTTTCGGCTTTGCCCGCAGTTGGGCAAAGCATACTGCTGCAGGCAAGATTGCATTGCGCATGCGTGTACTACAGAGGAAACCTAATCAAATTCAAGACAATATTGCGGACAGCGGGAAAGGAAGGGGTGCATGAAAGAACAGAAAACACCACCCATCGGACCATAAACAGGCCCGCCAAATTCAGGTGATAGAGTCCCTTTAATATGAGGTTATCCAACAGTGGATAACTCTTAAGGCATGACCACTAGTGACTTAAATGGGCAATTAGAATACCACCTGCAATCCACGGCATCCATCTTTGCAGAATTTGGTTCCAATTCAGGATAAAATTGACAATCAAATTTCTTTATAAAATAAATGGATAGTATAAAGATTGTTTGAAAAACATGTTATGTTGTGGGGAAGGCTAGGCACCATTTTTTTCTATCTTTGTTGCAGCTAGGGTTTGAATAGAACGAGCTTTATAAAATCTTGTCAAAAACGATGTACAATGCATATGACATTCTGGAACCAGATGTCAAGTCAAATATTAAATCAATAAGATTTAGGCAAAAACATTAAAAAAAAAAAAAAAAGTATCCAGAGATGCAATCCTTCCCCCAAAGCTAGTTTATTGGTTGGTATCCTTTCTCCATCTGTATTACATGTCATTGGTTTATCTGGTCATTTCTACGGTTTTTGTCTTTTCGTTGTTTTAGAATCCACCAAGTTATACCTCCTTCTTTAGACACTTTTCAAAACCGTTCAGTAAGATACTAAAATTGTCTGGCACACTAAATCTCCACCTTAGTATTTAGCCACCATATTTTGTTTATGCTTCAACCTTTTGGAGACGATTCAGCCATTTATCGCACATATGATTTGCTGACATTGGACAGGAGCACAGTGTAAACACATACTCCTGTTCTTCCTGTCCTCAGGATTTTATTTGTTCATTTAAGAGGGATGAAAAGGCAAACATTTCCAATAAATTAGTTTAATATGACACATCTGCTTTTCCACTTCCTTTATTATAAGAACTTGGGCTCTGTGCATCTTGCTGTGAAGTAATGTAACACAGAAACATGGCTGAAGTTAAAAAAAAAAAAAAAAAAAAAAAAGGGGGAATATCCTGGAGCGAAACACAGTGGGACTTTGATCTAATGACTTAATTGAAGTTATATTAAACTTTAAATTAAAAAAAAAAATCACGTAGGAGCAAAACTCTTCATGGAGTTTCCATAATTTGTGCCTATTTTAACATTATTAAATATAACCATTAGTGCAGGACTAAACTTGCATCATTTTGATAGTTACCAAGCCAAATAGATCTGTGGTTAATAGGTCTTGTAGAATAAGAAGTCAGAAATTAAGAATGTCACTATTAAGGGTGGAAACATCAGCAAAATTTACCAAGGCATCTGCACAAATGAGTCGCCCGCCAGGGCCGTGGGGTACCCGGTACCGGGTCCGGTGTTCACAGGGGGATGTCACGGTGGCGGCGACACCCATGTAAAAGGGAAATTGAATTAAGTTTATGTTCGTGACGCCACCTGTGGTATTCAGTCAGTGGGGACCGACGCTGCTTTAAGGGGTCCTCTGGGGTGATGTTATGGCAGCTAGATGGTATAACGTCCCACAGGTGAAGTATATCCCCAGGGCTCCCGGTGTGTAGATGGAAGATGATGAATGGTGCAGTAAAGAACACGGACACAGGTTTGCAGTCTCTTTACCTGGTTTACTGTAGGCCTCAGGCAACTGCAGTCCAGGGTACCAGATCACAGGATAGGCAGAGTCCGGCCGGCTTGGAGGCAAGTTGGGAGTCCCCTTACCCAGGTGGAGTTAAAAGCCTTCCTCTAGTGCAGTGGTGTTGTAGTCCATTACTGCCTATGGCTTCTGATAAGGTCCTCACAGTTCTTCTCTGTCCCCCATATAGGATAGGACACAAACCTGTATGACAGATGACTCGAGCCTTTTTACAGGATCTCTATCATGACCCGGGCTCTATGCGTCACTGTGCCTCCTGGGTATTGAGGCGGACAGGTAACTTGCAGTTCAGCTGTCCTGCCGGTCTTTGCTGTAAGTCTTAAGAGTCCCTTACAACCTCAGTGTTCCGGCTACCGGTTATCTGAGCCTCAGAGGGAGGCAGCCCATTCGCAGCTGGTCTCCCCTGATATCACTCTCCTGTGCTTCGCTCTCCTACACGCTCGCTGCAATCTGTTCTGCTTTCGATATTATCTCTGTCCAGGAGCTGCAGCACTTTCTCGTGGCTGCACGGCTCCTCATACGTTCTTCCTGCCTCAGACTGCTCCAGTCTACTCTCCGGCACTCTGACTCACTTTCCCTCCAAACCACAAAGTTATCCTTCCTTGCCTCCAAGCATAACATCACTCTCCCCGTGAGGAAAGCAATGTCACTGTGATGACCAGGACCCAAGGGCGCCACACAAGTATTTTTGCCAACCAAAAGGTAAGGGCACACATTACATTTCTGCAGATTTTTCTGCTGCAAAACCAAGAGTGTGGACCTGTGGTGCAGGTCCTTAGAGTGGCAACCTCCATGATGTGTAGGTTAATAAATAGGTAAAATTAGGGAAAGACCATCTACCCCTAACCTTTCCCTCTTCCCAGCTATGGAGGTTGGCCGTGCTGCTTGAGAAAGGTAAGATGTCATTTAATTTGAATCTATTTCTAACTTTCTCCCTGAGCAGCTTTCGAGTCTAATCAATATTTGAGAATCTTTCTCATAAGTGTATCTCTCCCTTGCGCTACTTTGACTCTAAGTGTGATCTGAAAATTCCTCATAATGATATCCGAGTCCAATTTAGATCTGGGAATTGTTTCTCCCCTGTGCACAATTGACTCTCATTGTGATCTGAGAATTTCTCATTCTTACAGTGGGTACGGAAAGTATTCAGACCCCTTTCAATTTTTCACTCTGTTTCATTGCAGCCATTTGGTAAATTCAAAAAAATTATTTTTTTTTCACATTAATGTACACTCTGCACCCCATCTTGACTTAAAAAAAAACAAACGAAAATGTAGTAATTTTTGCAAATTTATTAAAAAAGGAAAACTATGTGATATGCTATAGATGCTGAGATGACAAGAAAGTTGTAGGAGACCACATAGTATCCTCTATCTCCCGCTAGGAATTTCCGAAAAAGGGTCAGGTAATATGTACATATATCTAAAGATTAGGTTCCCAGAATCAATATTACTGGTGGGCCTGTGTCACCCAGACACTGTATGGCGCATGTATGACACTGTATACCTGTAATAACATTGAGTAGAGATGGCTTTCATTGCTGCTGTTTAACCATTTAAATTATGCTGTCAATCACTTACAGCAGGATTTACAATAAAATGATTCACAGAGGACCGATAGGCTGTTATGGCAGCCAGGAATCTGCTGAAAACCCCCCATATTTGCCATTTTAGTCCATCGGTGAAGCCCAGCCTATGACTGAGCTTCATAGGAGGACACCATGTTCATAGAAGTACAACATCCGAATCACCCCCCATCCTTTCCAGATTACACATTTAAAATGAAATAAGGGTAAGTTCACACAGGGCGTTTTTTCTGCTTTTTTATGCCAATTTTCAGCTGCTTTTTACAGTACCAGCAAAGTCTATGAGATTTCAGAAATCTCATGCACACACATTGGCTTTTTATGTAATCAGTATTTTGTGCTTTGCTGCGTTTTTTGGACATAGGGCATGTCACTTTCAGCGTTTTTCACCCATTGACTTGAATGGGTGTTGAAAAAAAACGCAGCAAAAACGCAGGTATCATTATTTGCTGTGTTTTTGCTGCTGAAAATTCAAGGACATTAGCCTGGACAATAAATGTAAAGGAAAAAAAAAATCATTGCAGATTTTCAATCAACACACCTGCGTCGAAATACAAGAAAAGAAAAGAAAATCTAGTTAGTTATCAAATATACCCCAAAATGGCATCAATAAAAATGTCAGGTCACCTTGCAAAAAAAATAAGTCGTCAAAGATCCATCAATAGAAGAAAAAGCCCCCACCCCCACAAAAAAAAACAAAAAAAACCAAAAAAACAAACAAACAGACAGCACTCAGAATATGGTGAGACAGAAACAACAACAAAAAAATCAACTTACAAGTTTGAGAACACTCTAATCATACGGACCTGCGAAATCATACTGCCAGGTCATTTTTACTGCATAATGAATGCAGTAAAAGCAAAACTAAAATCTATTGTGGAATTTCTGATTTATTTTTTTGTTTTATACAATATCTTCCAATCCATTGAATGAAAATCAATCATGTCATTCAAGGTCTCAAAAAAAAAAAAAAAGTTTTATTTTTATTATTTTATTTAACTAAAACGGATTGAAATTGTGAGAAATCCAATGTGTGAATAAGAAATTCATAAAACTACCAAGCTTACACAACATATACCATTGTGTAATCTCAGTAGAAAGAGGACATAAGGACATAAAACATTGTGTTTCCCAGAGGAGAAAAAAAACCTTTTAGGGAAGTGGCAGCCGCCTGCATACGTTAGTATATAAACAAACGCGGAAGCGAATTTAAGAAGGTATAACATAAATCACATAAAGCTAAAAATTCAAAACGCTTAAACAGAAATTAGAATGGGTGACCAGATAAACATGGATCAGAGGTAGGTGCTGCAAATTGTGCACAGTTGCTTTATAAAGGGTGACAAAGTAAATATTTCATTATGGTAATACTGGAAGAATTTCTACACGAGGGAATGGATCCTCTGCCAAAAAAATAACATACAATATAACTTTCATAAACTTTCATTCAAAAATCTGCAGGAATTATAGGGCGGAGGGTGATGCTGTGGTTTTATAAAAACAAAAATCATTCTGGCCATATTCCCATGTAGTGTAAAGACTGCATTTTTTTTCTGTTTGTTTTTTGTGTTTAAATTGTACAAATGATGTGGATATGATTTTATTCTAACTGCAGCACACTGTGTCGAAAGTACAGCTGTGCATTTTGTTTTTTTTCTCTATCGGCTAGAGCCTGAATAATTAATTATTATTATATATATATTTATCTGTTTAGAAAAAAGTGCTGAATCAAAGCTTTTCTGTACTAAAAGAAAATAAAAATTAATAGCAGCAGCAAAAATGCAATATTCAGTCCATATATTGTTATTGTACATTATGGTACGGACATCTGCAGAAAATATGCAGATGCAAAGCAGCAGAAAAAAACCCAAAAAAGTAGCGTTTGTGTGTACTGTAACACACACAAACAAAAAGAACTTTATCAAAGAAGAAAGATTTATATCGTAGCTTTTGCTATTCGTTATCAGAGATCTCAGATAACAAATGGCGATACATACAATAAAAATCTTTGTATCAGCGTGTGTGAACAGGACTTATATTTAGTCAATTGTTTCTCGCTATGGGAAGAAATCGGCCAAGTACGCAAACCATAAAGATGACAGTCTTTCACTGCTCCTGTCTCCTGTTGATTAAACTGGTAATTACATACATTTTTGTAATTACAGAAGTAAAAGAAAATATCTAAATTGCAAGTGCAGATGTCTCGTAATGATTTAGAACTCATTTATTAGAATAAGAATATTGTAATATATGGTAGTAATGCAGTCATGTAATCTTTGCAGAAAACATTCATGAATGCAATAAATAGGTAAAAGTACTCAACTTACCAGAGTAGCAGTTGTGCTCCAGAGCTGCACCTCGCTCTGCAATAGGACAGAAACTGCCACAATGATCAGTCACTGCAGCGGACAATAGCGCCAGGGGTGGAGATATAAAGCAAACGCAGAAACCTCACATATTAGACTTGAGGTGTCAGGGGTGTGTACCCACAATCCGGAGTTGCTGCGAGTTTGACGCTGCGTAGTTGTAGTGGATGGGATTTCTAGAAATCCCATGTCCACCACTATGCATCCAGAGACGCCTGCGAATCACCTGCGGAGACTGACATGTGGCGCATCTTTCCAGACTACAGCAGGTCTATTTATCTTGCGGAGACACTGGTCTCCACAACAGAAATTACAGCACTAGAACCTACTGGACACGGTGAATCCGTACATGCATATTTACCTTTGCTCAACAGACCGCAGTGCTTTGGATGCTGCAAACATGAACATCCAAAGCACTGCTAGTTCCAGATCATGGAAGCCCAGCCAACATTACTAGCATTCAGTTTAAGGTTTCTTCAATTTAAGCAAATGTTACATTCTTCGTTTCCTTAAGGTACCTTCACACTAAGCGACTTTGCAGCGAGATTGACGACGATCCGTGACATTGCAGCGTCCTGGATAGCGATCTCGTTGTGTTTTACACGCAGCAGCGATCTGGATCCTGCTGTGATATCGCTGGTCGGAGCTAGAAGTCCAGAACTTTATTTCGTCGCTGATCACCCACTGTCATCGCTGGATCGGTGTGTGTTCACTTGTAACCAGGGTAAATATCGGGTTACTAAGCGCAGGGCCGCGCTTAGTAACCCGATATTTACCCTGGTTACCATTGTAAAAGTAAAAAAAATAAAAAAAAGACTACATACTCACCTTCTGATGTCTGTCACGTCCCCCGCCGGCGGCTTCCGTGCACTGAATGTGTCAGCGCCGGCCGGCCGTAAAGCAGAGCACAGCGGTGACGTCACCGCTGTGCTCTGCTTTACGGCCGGCCGGCGCTGACACATTCAGTGCGGGGAAGCCGCCGGCGGGGGACGTGACAGACATCAGAAGGTGAGTATGTAGTGTTTTTTTTTTACTTTTACAATGGTAACCAGGGTAAATATCGGGTTACTAAGCACGGCCCTGCGCTTAGTAACCCGATGTTTACCTTGGTTACCCGGGTGCTGCAGGGAAGACAGTTTCAACGATGCCGAAGTCGTTCCCCTGATCGTTGGTCGCTGGAGAGAGCTGTCTGTGTGACAGCTACCCAGCGACCACACAACGACTTACCAACGATCGCATCGCTGGTCGTGATCGTTGGTAAGTCGTTTAGTGTAACGGTACCCTTACGCTTCAGTAAGAAATCAGTACTATTAGCCCTATTAACTCTTTTGTGCCTTCATGACCGGGTCAATTTTTACAATTCTGACCAGTGTTACTTTATGTGGCTATAACTCTGGAACGCTTCAATGTATTCCAGCGATTCTGAGATTGTTTTTTCCTGACATATTGTACTTCATGATAGTGTTAAAATTTGTTAGATATAACTTGCGTTTATTTCTGAAAATATCAGAAATTTGGCAAAAAACTTTTGAAAATGTCACAATTTTCTAACTTTTAATCTTTATGCCCTTAAACCAGAGAATTATGTCACACAAAATAATTCATAAACATTTCCCACGTGTTCACTTTACATCAGCACAATTTTTGAAACCGTGTTTTTTCTGTTACGAAGTTAGAAGGGTTAAAAGTTGATCAGCAGGTTCTTATTTTTCCATAAATCTTATAAAACCATTTTTTCACATTTGAAGTGACTTTGAGGGGCCCATATAACAGAAAATACCCAAAAGTGACACTTCTAAAAACTACACCCGTCAAGGTGCTCAAAACCAAATTCAAGAAGTTTATTAACCCTTCAGGTGCTTTACAGGAATTAATGCAATGTGGAAGGGAAAAAAAAATGAACATTTAACTTTTTCCCACAAAAATTTTACTTTAGTGCCAAATTTTTCATTTTCAAAAGAGTAACAGGAGAAATTGCACACTGAAATTTGTTGTGCAATTTCTCCTGAGTACGCCAATACCCCATATGTGGTGGAAAAACAACTGTTTGGGTGTATGGTAGGGCTCCGAAGGGAAGGAGCAGAGTTTTGGAATTTTGAAATGCAAAATTGGCTGGAATCAACAGCTGATGCCATGTTGCGTTTGGAGAGTCCCTGATGTGCCTAAACAGTGGAAACCCTCCACAAATTACCCTTTTTGTAAACTAGACCCCTCAAGGACTTTATCTAGGTGTGTGGTGAGCACCTTGAAACCTCAGGGGCTTCACAGAATTATATAATGTTGAGCGGTGAAAATTAAAAAAAACATTGTCCTGACAAAAATGTTGTTTCAGCCCCAATTTTTATTTTTATTTTTATTTTCACAAGTGTAACAAGAGAAAATGGATGTCAACATTTGTTGTGCAATTTCTCCAACGTACACCAGGTACCCCGTATTTGTTGAAAAACGACTGCTTGGGGGCATGGTAGGGCTGGAAAAAGGGAATGAGCACCATTTTGGCTGGTATAGGTTGCGGATACCATGTCACATTTGAAGAGCCCCTGTCATGCCAAAACAGCAGAAACTCCCACAGGTGATCCCATTTTGTAAACTATACCTTTCAAGAAATTCATCTAGTGGAGTAGTGAATATGTTTAACCCTCAGGTGATTCACAAACTTGTATAAAATTGGGCTGAGTAAATTAAATATTACTATAAGGCCGGCGTCACACTAGCGAGTTTTACGGACGTATGAGCGCAGAAAATACGTCCGTAAAATACGCATTACACACGGCCCAATGAATCTCTATGGGGCTGCTCCTATCAGCCGTATATTACGCATCCGTAATATACGGTATTGTACGGCTGTAGAAAATCGCAGCATGCTGAGTTTGTCAGCGTATTGCGCAAAAAATACGCCAATGAAAGTCTAGGGGGCGAGAAAAATACGGATTACACACGGAGCAGCAGTGTGACTTGAGAGAAATACGCAGCGTGTTCTATAGAAAAGCCGGTAATTCAATTGCCGGCTTTTTCTTTCTCCTTCACAAACCCGACAGGATATGAGACATGGTTTACATACAGTAAACCATCTCATATCCCTTTTTTTTTTTGCATATTCCACACTACTAATGTTAGTAGTGTGTATGTGCAAAATTTGGGCGCTGTAGCTTGTAAAATAAAGGGTTAAATCGCGGAAAAAATTGGTGTGGGCTCCCGCGCAATTTTCTCCGCCAGAGTGGTAAAGCCAGTGACTGAGGGCAGATATTAATAGCCTAGAGAGGGTCCATGGTTATTGGCCCCCCCTGGCTAAAAACATCTGCCCCCAGCCACCCCAGAAAAGGCACATCTGTAAGATGCGCCTATTCTGGCACTTGGCCACTCTCTTCCCACTCCCGTGTAGCGGTGGGATATGGGGTAATGAATGGTTAATGTCACCTTGCTATTGTAAGGTGACATTAAGCCAGATTAATAATGGAGAGGCGTCAATTCTGACACCTATCCATTATTAATACAATAGTACGAAATAGTGTGGAATACGCCAAAAAGTCTTAGTTACTCACCGGTTAACGGTGTTTTTCGGAGTCCATGACAGCACTACGGAGAGAGGGGATCCGCCCTTCAGGAACAGGAAACCTACAGATACATAAGGGCGGCACCTCTCCCACGCATCAGTTGGTTTACAGAGCACAAGAGGACCACCAAGGTTAATAGCATACATAATAAACAATGATACAAATAACTAACTATTCACTACCCGTGAATTATATAAATAAAGGAAGAGGTGTACACCCAGAACTTAAGAAGACGGGAGGGTATGTACAGGTGCTGTCATGGACTCCGAAAAACACCGTTAACCGGTGAGTAACTAAGACTTTATCGGTCGTCCATGACAGCACTACGGAGAGAATTACAGAGAGTAACTAACTAGGGAGGGACTACAGCTTGCAGCACCCTTACACCAAACGAAAGGTCAGAAGAGGCACCCAAGTTCAATCTATAATGGTTATAGAATGTGTGTGGAGAAGACCAAGTAGCAGCCTTACAAATTTGGTCGATCGACACCTCCAATCTTTCCGCCCACGAAGCCGCCATAGCTCTAGTGGAATGCGCTTTCAGACCTTCAGGCGCCGGCTTGCCCTTTGAGATGTATGCCAGCGAGATAGCCTCCCTGATCCATCTAGCTAAAGTAGATTTTGATGCCCTGTGACCCTTCCTACTACCCTGATAGGACACGAATAGGGCGTTATCTATCTTCCAGGGATCAGTTACTGCCAGATATTCCAGGATACATCTTTTTACATCTAAAGTGTGTAGCTTCCTTTCCTTATCGTTAGTAGGATTGGGGAGGAAGGATGGAAGAACTATTTCCTGTGTTCTGTGGAACCTGGACACTACTTTAGGAAGATATGCTGGATCAGGGGATAGTATCACTCTATCATCCCTAAGCTGCATGTAAGGGGGAACCCTGGATAATGCTTGGATGTCGCCTATCCTACGCGCCGATGTTAGGGCCACCAGGAAGGCTACTTTAAGTGATACATTTTTAATAGAGGCTGATGCAATTGGCTCAAATGGGGCCTCTGTCATGGCTGAGAGGACTAGGTTCAGGTCCCATGGCATGACCCTATTCTTCACCATTGGCCTGGACCGTTTTGTCGCTCTGATGAATCTGCTGACCCAGTGATTCTCAGCAATGTTGCAGCCAAAGAGGGCCCCTAAGGCTGATACCTGCACTTTAAGTGTATTTGGGGATAACCCCATATCTAACCCTTTCTGTAAGAATTCTAAAATCTGGTCTATTGGTATTGACTGACCAGCTATTACCCCCGAGTTTTGAAGGAACCTCTTCCAGATCCTAACATAAATCTTTGTGGTGATTATTTTTCTGCTCTTCAGTAGAGTGTTAATGAGGCCCGGAGAGAACCCCCTATCCTTTAACAGCGCCCGCTCAAAATCCACGCCGTCAGATGAAGGCCAACCGCCCGAGGATGGTAGACTGGGCCCTGGGACAGGAGATCCGGGATGTCTGGCAAGACCCATGGGTCGGATATCGACATAGCCCTCAGGCATGGAAACCACGTCCTTCTGGGCCAGAAGGGGGCAATTATTATCACTGTGGCTTTGTCCTTCCTGATTTTCCTCACCACCAGAGGAAGTAGAGACAGGGGAGGAAAGGCGTAGGCTAGCCTGAAGTTCCAGTCTATGAGGAGGGCGTCTACTGACAGAGGATTTTCTCTGGGGTTGAGAGAGCAGAATTGTGCCACTTTCCTGTTTTCTTTTGTGGCAAACAGGTCTATTTCTGGTTGACCCCATCTTTCCACGATGAGGTTGAAGATGGAGTCGTTCAGGGACCACTCCCCCTCCCTCAATGTGTTGCGGCTTAAGAAATCCGCTGTAGTGTTTTCTGCCCCTCTTATGTGAAGAGCCGTCAATGAGAGAAGATGTTGCTCTGCTAGATGGAATAGACGATCTGCTACGCACATTAGGGATTTGGAACGAGTCCCGCCTTGGTGATTTATGTATGCCACGGCGACCCGATTGTCCGAGAATACCCGCACGTGGTGGCCCTGTAGATAGACAAGGAGTGATTTAACTGCCTGTTCCACAGCCGTTAACTCCTTTAGGTTGGAAGACATTTCTATCTGATCCCGATCCCAAAGCCCCTGGATCAATGTATCCCCCATGTGAGCCCCCCATCCAGAAGGGCTAGCGTCCGAGGTGACTATACGAGTTACATTATATTCCCAGGGGACCCCTGTGGACAGGTTCTCTTGGACTAGCCACCATCCGAGGGATATAATAGCGTCTTGGGATAGGGTCATCAGGCTCTCCAGACATCCCCCCAACCTTTTTTGTTGTAACAGCACCTCGCCCTGAAGTATCCTCGTATGATACTGGGCCCATCGGACCGCTGGAATACAGGACGAGAGAGAGCCCAACAGAGACATGGCTCTTCTAAGGGACATGGTGGGGTTTTTAGAGGCATTCAGCACCTGAAGGTGCAGGCGATCAATTTTCTCTTGAGGCAAACGGCATTCCTGAACCTGGGAATCCAGGATCAGGCCTAAAAATCGCTGCACCGTCATGGGCTGTAAGCGTGATTTTTTGACATTTAGCATCCACCCCAGACGCTCCAGAGCAGACATCACTTTATGTAACTGTTCCAGACAGTGATCCGCCGTTTTACCTACGATAAGGAGATCGTCCAGGTAGGGGATTATTAGAATGTTGGACTCATGCAAGTGAGCCATAACCTCCGCCATAACTTTGGTAAACACTCGAGGGGCGACCGATATACCAAAGGGGAGGGCCCTATACTGGAAGTGTCTGATTACCCCATCCAACCTTACCGCCACCCTCAGGTATCGTTGGTGACCTGCATAAATGGGGATATGGTAATAGGCGTCCTTCAAATCCAATACTACCATAAAGCAGTTTTTAAACAGCAGCTTTATTGCGGTGTTAATAGTTTCCATCTTAAATGATTGGACGGTCAGGAAATTATTAAGAGCCCTAAGGTTAATAATTGTTCTGAAGGAGCCATCAGGTTTACTTATTAGAAATAGAGGAGAGTAGAATCCTCTACCCTGTTCTCCTTCCGGAACCTCTGACAGGACATTCTTACTGAGCAGGTCGTGAACTTCTGCTTCCAGGGCCGCCTGTTCTGCTGGAGAGGACCTGAGTGGGGTAACTCTGAAGAAGTTCTGAGGGATGGAGGAGAACTCTAGCCGCAGACCCGTAGCTATTAACCCCAAAATCCAATCACTACTGGAGATTTTGGACCAGGCCGGGTAGAAGGCAGATAGTCTACCTCCCACCGGGGCGACTAGTCATTGGGGTGGTTTTTTGACCTCACGGGATGGCTCCTGACGTCCTCCACCTCCAAACATAAATCCAGTACCTTTCTTCTTTTTCTCATCCCATCTGCTCTGGTCTCTGGCTGGTCTCCTCCGAAAGAATCTTTTCCCTGTGAAGGGACGCCTGTAAGAGGTAGCTGGTAGATTGGGAAACTTTTTCTTCTCGTCTCCAGCTTTCTCCAGCAGTTCGTCTAGGACTGGACCAAACAGGTATTCCCCTTCGCATGGGATAGAGCACAGACGGGATCTGGATTGAAGGTCACCTGGCCAACATTTCAGCCATAGGGCCCTGCGTGCTGCGTTTGATAGTCCGGCCGCCCTAGCCGCCATTCTTGCCGAATCCGCAGATGCGTCCGCGAGAAAGGCAGCGGCATTCTGAATTGTTGGCAGGAATTTCAACATAGAGTCTCTGGAAACACCGCCTTCCAACTTAGACCCTAGCTGATCCAGCCAGACCATCATCGATCTGGCTGCACATGTCGCCGCTACAGCAGGTCTCAGGGCACCCGCCGACATCTCCCATGTCCCTTTAAGGAATGAGTCAGCCTTCTTATCGAGAGGGTCCTTTAGGGAAGCCATGTCGTCGAAGGGGGATAGATGATTTTTTAGACGCCTTAGACACCGCTGCGTCCAATTTCGGCGCCTTATCCCATGTATTCACCATGGGGTCCTCAAAGGGATATCTGCGTTTAAAGGCAGGTGGAAAAGAGCCTTTCTTCTCCGGTTTTTTCCATTCCCTTTTGATGAGGTTCTGGACCTTGTCATTGAGCGGAAAAGACCTACGTTTTTTAGGGTCTAGACCGCCAAACATTAGGTCCTGTGTAGAGAGTTCTGGCCTTTCATCAGCCACCCCCATGGTGGATCTAACTGACTTAATAAGTTTGTCCATTTGGTCCAATGGGAAACAGAACCGGTTAGACTCCTCTTCCGAAGAGGACGCTGAGGAGACAGAGGCGTCTGACTCATTCTCCCTACTAGGGCCAGCGGACAACTCCGACTCTGAGGCGCTAGGCTCCCTTCTTCTTTTTGAAGACTCCCCCCGGGACAGGGATTTCAGGGAATCTTTCACCTCCTTCCTGATAATCTCCCTAAGGCTTGATGTGAAATCAGGAGACTCTTCCGCCACCTATGGGAGCGGAGAAAAAGGCTATGTAATTTATCTGGCGCTACCGCTATCAGTGTTCCCATCAATTTATTTCCTACCGTCTGCCGTACACACGACTGACAAAGTCTCTTAGGGTAGGCGTCTGGCAAAGGGCAAGCGCATAGCGCGCACTCCTTGTTTTTTGATTTACCAGCGCTTTTTTTCCCCTACGGAAATAAACATAGGAAAAGACTGCATCAGGCTACATTCACGAAGATCTCTTACCCAGGCAGTAGCGGTAGGTACCGGATTACTGGGGGGTCGGTCCAGATCCTTCTGCTTAGATCTGCGACTGGTCTGGTTACTGCGTCCGCGGGTCTTCAGCTGGGGGTTCGCATGGGACTTCTCCGAGGATCCATCCTGCTCCTGCTCCAGCAGACCGACGGCAGCTTCCGGCTCATCCATAGCTGCAGATGGGCTCACAAGCAGTGCTGCAGCATTCTGTTTGGCTATAAATAGCCCTCCCCCGGATCCGGAATCAGTGCAGGTGTGTGGCCAAATCCACCCCCCCGACTTGCAGGTGACTGCTCCACCCCCCCCTGCACCCAAACGCCCCCCCCCGCCCCCGCCGCATGCAGGACAGCGGCGTTTTTAGAAAAAAACCGGCCGGCGTTTGACTTCCGGTTTTGGCCCCGCCCCCTGCGCGTCACTTCCGGTTTCGGGCAGAACGCTCAGAAACGTGCCCGGAAGCTGGGGAACGGTGCCGCCGGACCATCCAGCCGCCCCCCCGCTACGCCACCGCCGCTTCCACGGCCGCAGCCCAGCGGTGACCGCGGCAGAGGCCGGCGTCCGACCCCCAGCTCCGGTCCCGAATCAAAAGGAGCACACAGGACGCCGCGCTGCACCGCACCGACGGGGATCAGAGTGGGGAAGACCGAGGCCCAGGGGGGAGAGCGGACCCCGGGGGGGGACATACTCACCTGCTGACCACTGGGGATGGACCTCCTCCGGACGTCGCTCCACACTGCACCGCTCACTGTCGTGGAGCCCTACCCGGACCCACCGTGGCGCTTCCAGGGACCCGCACTGCCCGAGGTAGGAGACCCCCTCGCTACCTGGGTCGGACAGCCGGCCTGGGTATTGATAGGAGAAACGAAGTCGTATCTGCAGGGAATCCTGTCCTCCAGGAACAGGAAACCAACTGATGCGTGGGAGAGGTGCCGCCCTTATGTATCTGTAGGTTTCCTGTTCCTGAAGGGCGGATCCCCTCTCTCCGTAGTGCTGTCATGGACGACCGATAAAAAAAAAAAAAAGGGATATGAGATGGTTTACTGTATGTAAACCATGTCTCATATCCTGTCGGGTTTGTGAAGGAGAAATGAAAAGCCGGCAAGTGAAAATAAATTATATATATATATATATATATATATATATATATATATATATATATATATATATATATATATATATATATATATATATATACACACACACACACACACACACACACACACACACACTGTATATATGTTTTACCGAACATTTGAGCCCATAAATCCATTAGATGTCAGTTTTGCAAGCCTGCGAGAAAATATTGCAGTACGGGTGCCATATGGATTACATACGGAGGATGCCATGCGCAAAATACGCTGCCACACCCTGCCTATGGATGGCATACGGATCACTATTTTGGGAACATTTCTGCGTATTACGGCCGTAAAAAACGGACCGTATTGTCTTACGCCTAGTGTGACGCCGGCCTAAGAGGTAATAGGAGGGAACGAACAGTACATGCTTCTGGAGACGCGCACTGCTAAATTTGGCGGGCTCTCATCGCTACAGACATACCAAACATGTGGACACTAAATGTGGATTAAGCACACTGGGGCTCAGAAGGAGGGAGGGGGGCATTTGGATTTGGGAGCGCAGAATTTTCTGAATTTCTTTAAGGGGGGGGGGGGGGGGTGAGGAGCCATAGCGCTTTTCCAGAGCCTGTGTACTACCAGTAACGTGGAAGCGACCTATATTTCAGATGACAGACCTGAGTGGGGACTTGCTTTTTGTGGATTGAATTGAAGCTATTATTGGGTACATTTTACATAACGTTTGGGATCACAGTTATCCGGCGCTCTACGCTGAGCATTTACTTTGTGGTTTCTATCTAAATCTCAGACTGACGTGATTCAGATGAAAGCCCCAAGGGATCCATTCACTATAATGAGTCAGCAGCGTTACACTGTCCGTCTGGCTTCTGTTCAGCGGTGTCCTTTTCAGAGGTGC
Organism: Ranitomeya variabilis; assembly: GCF_051348905.1. Taxonomy (NCBI): domain Eukaryota; kingdom Metazoa; phylum Chordata; class Amphibia; order Anura; family Dendrobatidae; genus Ranitomeya; species Ranitomeya variabilis. The sequence goes on from NC_135237.1 coordinate 407,273,569, forward strand.
ACAAAACTGGTGGACCGCGCTTTTATGCATGACTAAATAGAGACTGTACACCACCAGATCACAGGTAAGACACCATCTTTAGTGCCTCCATTTGCCTCATTATAGGGAGTCTTCAGCCGTGGGTTCCATCTGAATCACGTATTTCAGAGATTAACAAGGAAACCCAGATGTAAGCGCTCAGTGCAGGATAAGCGTGAGCCGAGCTTTACTGCGATCTTTGTGAGGCAAAATGTACAAGTCAACAGCAGGTGAAGAATTAGTTTTATTTATTTATTTTTTTATGCCGTTCTTTTCGGTATAAGTGATTAGGCGACTTTATTCTATTCTTTATTGTGCAATTACAGCGATACCAGATTTATATCGGGTTTTTATGTCTCACTGCTGTCACACACAAAGACTTTTTATTGCGAAAACTAGTTTTTGCATCACCGCATTTTGAGAGCTATAATTTTTCCATATTTCATCTGACAGTCATGTGATGGCTTGTTTTTGCCTGGACGAGTTGAAGTTTTTATTAGTACCATTTTTGGGCACATGACATTCTTGATCGCTTTCTATTCAGATTTTTGGGAGCCAGAATGAACAAAAAACAGCAATACAGGAATTGGTTTTTTTTTTTGTTTTTTTTTTTAATGCCGTTCCGCGTATGGTAAAATTGCTAAGGCAGCTTTATTCTTCAAGTCCCATTTATATTTTTTATGTTTTGCTGCTTTTCCACAATAAAAACTAAATTATTAGAAAAAAATAATTGATTTTGTATCGCTTTATTCTGAGAGCTATGACTTATTTTTCCACTGTCGGAGCTGTATGGCAACTTGTTTTTTGCGGGACAAGATTATGTTTTCCTTGCTACATTTTTTATTTAGATTTGACTTTTTGATTGCGTTTTATTCTGCTTTTTGTTCAGTGGCATGATGAAAAGCAAAGGTTTTTTTTGTTGTTTTTTTTTTACGGTGTGCACTGAAGATTTTGAATTTTTTTATTTCTCTGATCACTGGTCTCATGCAATGCAATACACATGCATTGCATTGTATGAGAGCTGACAGTTTTACACTGTGAGATTGCTTGTAAGGGTACCGTCACACTCAGCAACTTTCCAACGATCACGACCAGCGATACGACCTGGCCTTGATCGTTGGAAAGTCCTTGTGTGGTCGCTGGAGAGCTGTCACACAGACAGCTCTCCAGCGACCAACGATGCCGAAGTCCCCGGGTAACCAGGGTAAACATCGGGTTACTAAGCGCAGGGCCGCGCTTAGTAACCCGACGTTTACCCTGGTTACCATTGCAAATGTAAAAAAAAAACAAAAAAAAAACACATACTCACATTCCGGTGCCTGTCACGTCCCCGGGCGTCCGCTTCCCTGCACTCCTCCTGCATCCTGTGTAAGCGCGGCCGTAAAGCAGAGAGGTGATGTCACTGCTGTGCTCTGATGTACGGCCGGCCGGCGCTGACACAGGATGCAGGAGGAGTGCAGGGAAGCGGACGCCCGGGGACGTGACAGGCACCGGAATGTGTGTATGTAGTGTTTTTTTTTTTTTACATTTACAATGGTAACCAGGGTAAACATCGGGTTACTTATCGCGGCCCTGCGCTTAGTAACCCGATATTTACCCTGGTTACCAGTGAAGACATCGCTGCATCGGCGTCACACACGCAGATGCAGCGATGTCAGCGGGTGATCCAGCGACGAAATAAAGTTTCAAACGATCTGCTACGACGTACGATTCTCAGCGGGGTCCCTGATCGCAGTAGCGTGTCAGACACAGCGAGATCGTAACTATATCGCTGGAACGTCACGGATCGTACCGTCGTAGCGACCAAAGTGCCAGTGTGAGACGGTACCCTTAGACTGAGCTGCTGATGGAATCTAACAAGCCACTGTAGCTGGCAGACACGGAAGTCATAACGTGGCTGCTGGGACAATGCTGGATTCCCCGTGATGTGATCAAATCTTATCAAGGGGGCGTAAGCGAGGCGAGTATAGCAGTCGTCTCCCTCTGCTATCTTTCAAATGCCGTGATCGTGGCATCTAGAAGATAGCAAAGGTTTAACATCATTGGGACCTGATCCAATCATGTCCCGATGATGTCACCTGTCAGAGCTACCGCTCTGCACAGGAATTGCAGCGCTTGCAGAACCCTGGGGGTCTTGAGCTCTGTGAGACCGCTGATCGTTCATAAACGTCGGCACTACACAAAGCCCAGCAAGCGCTGACTAAATGTATGGTGGGCGGTCTCGAAGCGGTTGCAAAAAAAAAAAAAATGCTTTTCTGTGTTGCCGTATTGAGTCATACATTTTTCATGAGACTCAATTTCATTCAATTTACCTATTTATTTTTAAATGAAAAGGTTCATAAAACTGCAATTCTGTATTTATTTATTGTTTAAAATGTTGTTCACTGGGAGAGCTAAGTGACAAGGTGAGATTTATAGATTGGGTTGTTACAGACATGGCGATGTCCAATATCTGTAGGTGTCCCTCTGCCACAACCCAATAAAAGGACTTGTTGGTAAAAAAAAACAAACCATAACCCTGCTGAAGTGTTTGTTTTTTTTTCAACTTACTTTGCAAGTGCGATACACATTTAGCATTACCCAGGGACAGGAAGGGATCACAGATCATCACGCTCCTTGACCTGCTGCAGCCTCCCTCTCCTACTGCATTGGGGGCAGAGTGGCATCATTTTAGTATGTTAGAAGACTACCTCAGACTGGATCGCAGCTACACAAGCGATCTAAGGTACATATTAAGACAGATTCTCAAAAGGAGAACAGAATCGTCACTATAGACACTGTCATCCGAGATATCACGAGTCAGACCTCATGCACACGTCAATATTGCATCCGTTTTGTTTTCTTCACGGATAGAACACATACTCATAACCTAAGCGTGTAGTCACATGTCCATGTTTTTTTTACGGATCATGTTCCTGTGCAACACAGAGATATGTCCATTTTTTTCCTGTATGAGGCCTTAAAAAGTGAGTTGGGAGGGGAAGCTACAGATATCTGCAGCTCCCAATTTAACCCCAAATATCTTAGGCTAGATAGCAACTGCAGGAACTCTGGACTAGTTTTTAAGTTGAAAATTTCACTTTCAAAACCAGCCCGGGGTCATTTCTGTAGCTGCAATCCAGGCTAAGAAATGGCCATTAGTAGCCAGGACCTCTCTCAAATTACTGAAGTGTCACTCTGCAAAGGCGTAGGATATATGTCCTTGGCAGAGGAAGGTAAAAATGAGCCTTCTGTTACTACAAGGGAAGTCACAGTCAGGTATACTGCCTCTGCTGGAGGTAAACTGGTGCGCAGCACATTTTTTTTTTTAAGTTTAGGTAGGGCCTACATGGCAAATTTGAGACATGTGAACCATCATGTAAAATACAAATGTGACGCAAAATGTTAAAATTTAGAGATAGAAAAAAGTAAAATTTCTTCCAGAATAAATAACACTGCTCACTATTTCTTTTGCATAAAGCGTTTAAGCTAAAGTCAACGGCTATTCATCTGCAGTTATTACTGCATGCCTCACACCGCCAAGGAAAACCGGATGATCCTGTGGAAGAACAGGAAGGACACTGGAGTTTATACTGGCATCAAGCTATTGCAGGAAGAGTGAAAATTGGCATCTGCTCATTGCTGGAAACAAGCAATGGTGGGAAACTGCAAACACCCATAAAATATTAAATGGAGGAGAATTTATTTCCAGGATCTATGAAATAATAATATTGAAAAGAAAGTTAACTTCACAGTTCTGCAGAAGGTAACGAGTTCAGTGTATCAGAGTTTTGGCAGATTTGAAGAGACTCAGATTGTAAAGATTATAAATGTGTTGAATGTTAACACTACTTTTCTACGGCAGCATAGAGTGAAAGCAAGTTAGTATGGATATTGCCAGACTTTCCCCTGCAGATGGAGGACTGTTATAATATTGTGGTGGACAATCCTTGTATCTTACAAAGTCCTGTGAGCTTTAAAGGAGAGAAAACAAAGTGTACACTCATCTTCTGGTCCCCCTTGTGTTCCTCTTCACCCCACTGACCATGTTCTCCACTATTTTTTGCTCCTGCTTGGACTGAATTTCATGGTTGTAGAAAATCAGTGGTTACCGATTGGCTGTGGTGGTCACCTGATGCCCTCTGCCAGAAGAAGACGCAAGGAGACAAGTGGGGACATGGCCAGCAGTGAGGAGGGACACAAAAGGCCTAAATTTTCAACAAATCCACAACATTTTGAAAAGCTGCACCAATTTTTGTCAGAAAAACAAAAAGTTATCCGGCAGATGAATAAGCAAGCTCATTAATCTCAGATTCCGCATGGAAAGCTGCAGATTAGCTCCATTGAATGACAGTATGGTAATCCTCATGCAGGTCCACATCCACAGAAGAAATGTGTCCAGGCAAATTCTGAACACAACCACTATATTGGTTTTGTGGGGAACCTGAATTGTGACTTTTGGCATAGCTTTCCGATGACCATTTAAAAAGGTGAAGTAAGAGACTCTGCAACTGTATTAAAAATATCAACATGGATATAGGACAGAAAATTGCAAACAAAGCAATGTTGAAAATAAAAAACATTGCTCACATACCTTTATCACCCGAGTGTGACACGTGTACTCCATTTTGAGGAACCGACACATTCTGGTGTTGTTGCTGATTTACCGAGTCAAGGAAAGATACAAGGTTTTCATGATGTGAGAGTTCCTCTATCACCGGGAAGGACACAATGTTCCAATTGAGCTGATTCAGGCTCTCTCCTTCAGTTAGTGCTCGGAAAAGGGATGGAATAGGCTCATGAAGTTCCTCAACCGTACTCTTAGAAGTCGGAGGAGTGTCACTATAATTCCTCGGATTGCACATTCCTACAAATGTAAACAAGCTGCTTTTATCAGAGTTCTATCTAGAGAGATCTTTCTCATATACATCTCTTAATATAGATTATATAGTTGTATATACGTGTTTATTCCATGCCTAGAAGACTTTCATGGGAGGTCATACAAAATATTAGATGTAGTTTCTGATGTGGGGTGTATTCATTTTTGCATCAACTAATTTGAGTAAAACTGGATATTTTTGTATTGAAGTTTTATAAAATCTTACCTTTCAAAGAGTGTGTACTCATTTATTCAGAGTCTAATTTTTCATTTTTAATGTATTTATCTTCCTCACATCTTCTAACATCATTAATTCCACATTACCTTACATACAAAATTTATAATATGTATCACACATACATACTATATTATATACACACATACAGTTGTGGCCGAAAGTATTGGCACCCTTGAAATTGTTCTGGAAAATGAAGTATCTCTCCCAGAAAATTATTGCAATTACACGTGTGTTATACACATGTTTATTTCCTTTATGCATATTGGAACAACACACACACAAAAAAAAAAAAACACAGTAAAAAAAGCTAATTGGATATAATTTCACACAAACCCCCCAAATAGTCCGAACAAAATAAATGGCACCCTCAATGTAATATTTGGTTGCACAATATTTGGAATAAATAGCTGTAATCAATTGCTTCCTATAAACCATCAACAAGCTTCTTACACTTCTCAACTGGAATTTTGCAATCTACTCCAGGTCTCTCATATTTGAAGGGTGCCTTCTCCCAACAGCAATTTTAAGTTCTCCCCATGGGTGTTCAGTGGGATTTTGACCCAGAGTCACTGCTGGCCACTTCTGAACTCCAGCGCTTTGTTTCCATCCATTCTTGGGAACTTCTAGAAGAATGTTGTCATTGTCCTGCTGGAAGACCCATGACCTAGGACGTAAACCCAGCTTTCTGACACTAGGCACTACATTGTTACCCAAAATATTTTGACAATCTTCAGATTACATGACGCCTTGCACACAGTCAAGGTACCCAGTGCCAGAGGCAGCTAAACAATCCCAAAACAGCTTTGAACCTCCACCATATTTTACTGCAGGTTTACTTTGTAGGCCTCAGTCAGTTTTTGTAAATCAGTAGAATGATGTGCTTTACCAAAAATCTCTATCTTGGTTTCATCTGTCCACAAGATGCTTCCCAGAAGGATTTTGGCTTACTCGCGTACATTTTGGCCAACTCCAGTATAGCTTTTTGTCTCTGTCAACAGTGGGGTCCTCCTGGATCTCCTGCAGCCAGGGCTGGTTTTAGGCAAAGTAGGGTCCTGGGTTAAAGTTTAAAGTGGGGTCCCAAATGCTAATTTATTGCACCATCACACAAACATTTTGGTTGTATTTACATGTGCTGAGTTCAGGTGTTAAACGAGTGTGATCACAATATTTTATTTATTTGATGCTTACTTCCTGGCCTCTTTACACCACCTGAGGAAGAATGATGGGCACAGAATGATCATTAGTAGAGCAATCTGTCCCCATACAGTATCATGTTATCAGCAGCATATCTGCAGTTTTCACCTGATGGTGTGCTGCTGAGAACAAGGATTACTATTTCAGCATAAACAATCCAATCACTCGATGAATAGGCAGCATTTTGCCAATTTAGTATAATGCACCCCATAGTCCTCTGTATAGTATAATGCACACCCCATAATATAATGCACAGCATAGTTCTCCATATAGTATAATGCATACCACATTGTCCTTCATATAGTATAATACACTCCCCATAGTCCTCCACATAGTATAATGCATTCTCCATAGTCCTCCATACAGTATAAAGCAGCCCCAATATAGTACACATAGTATAATGCACTCTCCTTAGTCCTTGATGGAGCACAAAAAGGAAAATAGAGGGCACCACTGTATAAAGATTCGGGATCACCTATAGCATTCAATGAGAGTAAACAAAGAACAGGAAAAAAAAGATCACGCTATACAAGGGATAACCAGAATAAAACAAACATTCAAAAAGCTTTATTAGCGCAGGCTACCAACAACAATTAAAAGTCACACATGTCACTGTACACAGCCACCAAATGAGGGTGATGGACCCTGTCACACAGTACATGTATAGTATATTGACCTTTAACCCCTTAGTGACGGGGCCACCAAATTTTTAAAATCTGACCAGGGTCACTATGTAGTAATAACTCTGGACCGCTTCAACATATCCCAGTGATTTTGAGACTGTTTTCATGGCATATTATACTTTATGATAACGGCAAATTTAGGTTGATATTTTTTTTATAAATAAACACAACATATCAGAAATTTGACAAAAATGTAAAAAAAAACAAACAAACAATTTTTAAACTTTGAATAATTATCTCTTTAACCCAGGTAGTCATACCACACAGAAACATTAATAAATAACAATTCCCTCATGTCTGCTTTAAATCAGCAATAAATTAAATTTATTTTGCTGCATTTTAGGAGGTTTAAAAATGTAGCAGTCATTTTTCATGGAAATTTACAAAATGTATTTTTTTTTTTAGAGACCTATCCAGGTTTGAAGTGACTTTAGGGGTCCTATACATTGGAAAAACCCCAAAAGTTATACCATTATAATAACAGCCCCCTCTGACATTTTGAAGACTGCTGTCAGATAGTTTATTAACCCATCAGGTGATTTTCAGGAATTAGTACAAAGTGGCATGATAGGAATGAAAAAGTTTATTTTTACCACCTAAAATGTCGCTAACTTCTGAACAGGCCGCTGTAGCCGGAAGACTCTAAGGCCGCTATTTGGCCGTGAATTGCCATGGCAAACATCAGGACCACACAATCATGATCTCAGGGTGCCAATGGGGATAAACAGGGACTCCCCACACTGTTAACCATTTATATGATGTAGTCACTATTGACAGCAGCATCTAAGGGGTTAAACAGATATGGACGGTGCCAACACTGATCGTGGCTGATGCAGCAAGTTGTCAGCCATATTGTACAGCTGACAGCTGCTGGATTGTCACCTGTATGGGGAGGCTATTCTCTTATATTGCAAGTCAGTAAAAAGATGTATTGGCTGTCATTAAGGGGTTAAAAATATGTTCAACAAAATTGTTTTACAATCAAGAAAACATTATATCAATAGCAAGTTCTGGCATAATAAACAGAACAAATGAACAGATAGACAACCAAGCAAGGCATGGTATATGTCTCAATACTTAACACTGTCCTATGGCTAATAACCAAACAGCCTTCTGAAAAAATTCATCAGTATAAAAGCACATACAGCAAAAAAGGGGGGTAGGGAGGATGGGGGCAACAAGATGTAAATAAAGCAAGAAAAAATAAAGTTTGCTGCCCAAATTCAAGAGAAAAATATAAGTATAAAGTGCATAGTGCACATGTAACAAGGTGCTAGTAGTGCGATAGAGCCCCTATAATGGATTAAGAGGCATTTATGCCTACATGCAGAAAAACAGATGCCAATGGTATTGGATCCTAGAACAAGCATGGTGGTCTGGGTTAGAAAAGGTCTGGTACAATCACAGGGTGCAACGCCCAACGTGTGTCGCCACCGAAATGTGGCTTCTCAGGGGAAGCTTTTTGAATACTTTATTCTGGTGATCCCTCCTTGATGGAGTACAACAAAGCCCCCCATAGAGTACAAAGAGTATAAATGCAGCCTCTATATGGTATAATGCAGCCCCATAGTCCTCCAGTATTATGGCCACTATGTACTCACCGATTTAAAAAAAAATATATATATTCCTCGCTCCCCGTTTCCCCCAGTGCTACCGGGCCTGCAGCTCCACTGCTCGGCAGAGCGTGGCGCGTGATAAAGTGAAGTTGCGTCAGAAGCAGGTGGGGAATGATGAGAAAGGGAGCATCACCTGACGCTCTCTCCTCCATCATTGATTTCAACTGTATCAGCATCTATAATGCTGATACAGTTGAAAGTGCGATGCAAAGTAAGGTGGATTCGGTGCTCGCACCGGGCGCCGACTTATGGGTCCAATAGCAGCAGCATCGTGTGCCGCTATTAGCAGCATGCCACTGCTTGCTTGCCCTGGGCAAATGCTTAGTTTGCCTGCCCTTAACGTCGACCGTGCCTAGTTTGCACTGACACTGATGCACCCTGAGGCTACAGGATAGCTTGAATTTCTTTAAAACTTGATTGGGATTGCTTAGCCACCACCTGGACTATTCTACGCTGCAATCTTTCATTAATTTTTATTTGCCATCCACGTCCAGGGAGATTAGCTACCGTGCCATGGGTTGTAAACTTCTTGATTATGTTGAGCACCGTGGACAAAAGAAACATCAAAATCCTTGGAAATTGACTTGTAACCTTGAGATTGTTGAAAAATATCAACAATTTTGATTTTCAAGACCTCAGACAGTTCTCTTCTTCCTGTTCTCCATGCTTAGTGCGGCACACACAGACAAACAATGCAAAGATTGAGTCAACTTCTCCCCTATTTATCTGGTTTCAGGAGTGATACTTGCCAAATGAGAGTTTGAAGGAACATCACATGCTTGAAACAAAGTTGCTTGCTCACAATTTTGGGAAGGTGCCAACAATTTTGCCCTGCCCATTTTTGTGGATTTAGTGTGACATTATGTCCAATTTGCTTTTTATTGTTTTTTTTGTGTGTTTTTCCAATGCACACAAAGGAAATAAACATTTTCTCTGTTCTGGTCAGATGGAGAAAACTTATTACAACTGTAAGCACATAGATGGAGGGAGCAAAATAAACTTTGATGTTTCACAAGTAATTTCTGGTTATTTCTACACCTACATCACTTTTGGTCAAAATTGAAGAGTAAACATTTGTAAAACGTATAATCTTTGCTGCATCTACTTCTTAAAGAAGGAGATGTGAAGCAGTTTCTTATTGTTTTAAGAAAATAAATCAAACAAGTAGTTGAGAGTGTTGGGGAGAGGAGGTGTAATGAAAGTGCAGCTCCAGCTTGTGTTGTTATTATTGTAAGCAGTGATGTCAGCTTATAACTTTGCACATCTGGAGAAAAATGCTGTGTGTATAACAGGCCTTAGGGCTGGGTTCTAATCTGGCACTCGACAGAGTCACCTGCATTCAATTAAGCCTGAAGACAGTAAAGTCATGCCAAGTGTGATCTGCCCCACATCAGAGCCCTCCAGCTATTCTGTAAAACAATATGTTAGAAACATACCTAATTGTCCAGAATGCCTTCACTTTCCTGCATTTTCTATTACTACTTGTCAGGTTGGATCTGTACAGTGAATTATTGAAGGCCCATGTAACTTTAATCATTCTCTAGCCTGACAGCTATTGCTCTTGACTTTCATGTACCTATGCATGCTCAGTTTGGTTAAGCGTGCATTTATTGTAAATGCAAAGAAAGAGAAATAAGTCACTGCCAGGCAGACTCCTAGAGTGCTGGCTTATCATGGGGAGATCAAAAGGTTTGAGTGTCAAAATTCAACAAGTCTTAACTTGTTTTACTCGGGCCTACCATACACATGAGATACTTGGCCAGCCGCACTGAAATCTGCATGTATAGTCGAATTTACTCTTATGTGTTTAAAGTGAACCTCAACAGGATGGTGCTCAGTAAACTACAGACACTGTAAGGTTGGTGCTGTTACAATTATTAAAATTAGCGATGAGCGAATATACCCGTTACTCGAGATTTCCTGAGCATGCTCAGGTGACCTCCGAGTATTTTTTAGTGCTCGGAGATTTAGTTTTCATCGTCTCAGCTGAATGATTTACATCTGTTAGCCAGGCTGAGTAAATGTGGGGGTTGCCTGGTTGCTAGGGAATCCCCACATGTAATCAAGCAGGCTAGTAGCTGTAAATCATCCAGCTGCGGCGAAAAAAAAACCCCACAATCTCCGAGCACTAAAAAAAATACCCGGAGGTCACCTGAGCGTGCTCGGGAAATCTCGAGTACCGAGTATATTCGCTCATCAGTAATTAAAATGATACCTTGGTTGATGAAATCCATCTTGTGACTATTTTTACTCACGGGCGGACATATTGTCTGTGCAGCTGCACAGGGAACCTGGAGGAGATGGGGCCCGATCAGCTGCTGAAATGTCTTGTTCTCCGATAGAGGAGAATTAGTCTTTTGCCATCAGAGAGGGGCGTGCACTCTACAGAATATGTTAGAAGGGCCCTTCCTCTCCTCCTACTTGATGTTGCCACTCGCTCTACGATGCAGGAGCCCAGGATCCCAGGACACGCCCCCCCCGGGGTCCCAGGACACGCCCCCTGGTATCCCTGGACACGCCCCCCGGGATCCCAGGACACGCCCCTGGCTTCTCAGCATTCAGGCACAGGCAGGATGGGAGCCTGGTAAGTATGGCTGATCTCAGCCAATCCAGTTTCCTGCCTCCTGCTGGGAACAGCCTCCGAGCAGTCAGTACAGATAACAACTTGCCTTCCTCCTGAGCAGTTTTGAGAAATAAAACTGACTGACTAATGTTCACATGAGCCATCACATAAATCCCCCCACACCTGTAGCTACCTCCACCCCCTGTATTGAGGGGGCTTTATTACAAAACCGCCACACTGGCCCATTCAGAAGCAGTAGCTGCAGAGTGAATGCTGCCTGAGTGGGCCAGTGCAGTCATTCCCCAATAAAGCCCCCCTCACTACAGGGGGTGGCAAGTTTCTATAGGGGAGGGGAGGTTGATGTGATGGCCAATGTTCACATGGGTCAGGCACCTGTCAGAACACAGAAGGAAGGAGGAGTGTCAGATTCACTGACTGCTCGGACGCTATTCTCTGCAGCCATCAGAGGTAGTGAAGAGGCAGGAGACAGGACTGGTGACAGCTGGAGATCTGGCCAGTAGTGCTGATGGATGGACTGAAGACCACCAGGATGGAGTTGCTGAAGATAGACGAATGCACCTGCCAGAGGGAAAACATATGTAAGTAATAAAACATGACACGCATTGGGCGGCTTCCACATGTCCCTCTGACACTTGCACCTTACTCCGTTCCTGTTCTATAGGTATATGTCTGTGGACTGTAACCGCACTGCAGCGGGCAAGTTCATTCTTCCCACTCTTTGCTTGGGCTTGCATCAATCCCTTACTCCTTTCTTGACTTACATAAGTAGTGCATAGCTAATGCTTATACTCCTTCTGCTAACGTTAGATACTTGTCTTTTCTTTGCTGGTTCTTTTTTTATATATGGCAGCTGGACATGTTTCCTGATATGCAAATAATATTTGCTCATTCCTTGACTTATAATAGTGTTGTATAACTAATGCCTATATCCCCGTCTGTTATCTTTAGGGACTTATCTTTTCCTTGCTGGTTCATTTTGATATTTGGCAGCCGGACGTTTTTTTCGGAAATGCCAATAGGATTTTATTGATAAATCAGATGCCGGTTTGCATACTATATGCACAAAACAACAAGGGACTCCTTTGCAAGCCCCTTATAAAATTACAGGGAATGTGGTCTTATACTTGGCATCAAAATATTGTTTGATTGTTTTTTGTTTGTTTTTTTCAGTGGCCAGAGCATATTTAATAATGTGATGTGATGTGATGTGATGTGATATTACATCCGAAACATTGCCACGCTGGGTCTTGGAAAATCACACAATTTTTGTATTTATTTTTTTTAACAAACTTTGGATTTTTTTTTCTCACCGCTTAAATAAAAAAGAACCTATACATGTTTGGTATCTACAAACTTGTAATGACCTGGAGAATCATAATGGTAGGTCAGTTTTAGAAAGTCCAATTTTTTTTTCAGTTTTTTGTGCTGTTTTCCTTTTTTACTTCTATTTTGAAAGCAATTTGATTAGTGGCTGGGAAAGCTTTGCACGACAATCAAGGTAGTATCTGATGCTGTTCGAAAAAAAAATAAATAAATCATCGCCGCGTTCGCCCAATCTATCAAGATATAAAAAGAATTAATTTGATTGGTAAACGGCGTAGCAAAAAAAAAAGTAAAAAAAAAACACCAGAATTACTTTTTTTGGTTGCCGTAGCACTGCATTAAAATGCAATAACGGGCGATAAAAAGATGGTATCCACACCAAAATGGTTTCACTTAAAACGTCAGCTCGGCGCACAAAAAAAAAAAAAAAAAAAAGCCAAAACCTCACCCGGCCCTAGATCACGAAAAATGGAGACACTACGGGTCTCGGAAAATCACACAATTTTTGCATTTTTTTTTTTTTTTTAACAAACTTTGGATTTTTTTTTTTCTCACCGCTTAAATAAAAAAGAACCTATACATGTTTGGTATCTACAAACTTGTAATGACCTGGAGAATCATAATGGTAGGTCAGTTTTGGAAATTTGGTGAACATGGTAAAAAAAAAGTAAAAAAATAAATAAATAAATCGAAAAAACAGTTGTGGGATTGCACTTTTTCTCAATTTCACCGCACTTGGAATTTTTTTCCCATTTTCTAGTAAACAATATGGTAAAATATGGTAAAACCAAAAAACAACCTCCACACATGGCTATATTGACAGAAAAATAAAAAAAAGTTATGGCTCTGGGAAGAAGGGGAGCAAAAAACAAATGCAAAAATGAAAAAGGGCTGCGGCATGAAGGGGTTAATATGAAAACAACATTTTATTGAAAATCATAAAAAAATGTTCATGATTAAAAAAAAAAAAGTGCAGTTCCCTGGGATATGCACAAACTGACATGTTTCGAACTTGTGCGTTCTTAGTCATAATAGCATATGATATTCCAGTATTGAGTGTTTTAAATCATAATGCTACAGGAAATTACATGACAATCATATTGTGTGTGGCGACCATTATGCTATTTGTTAACCATTGTAATGTGTGGGGGCTGTGGAGATCATCATGCTGTGTAAGAACCATCATACTGTATGGCAGTCAGTGGTAGCCACCATAATGTGTGGGAAGGCTGTGGTGGACATTATACTGTGTATGGGAAAGCTTCGGTGACATTCATTCCCCTGTGTGCGTGGGGGACTGGCGTGACCATTATACTGTGAGTGTGTGTGTGTGTGTGTGTGTGGTTTGGGATGACCATCATACTATGTGGGGACCTGTGGTGACCATCTTCCTGTGTGAGGTTTGTTATGCCTCCATACTGTATAGGTAGAGAAATGGGGACATCATTCTGTGTTGGGGCATTGTTCTCTATGGGAGCCATGGAAGGAGTATCATAGTTGGCACGAACACTAAGGGGCTTCAGAATGGGAGAAATAACTGGTAGTGCTGCAATACATTTCCTTCTCCGTGTCTTAAAGGTGGGAAGTCTGCCCTTGTGGCCACACCTATGTGCCGCGAACCTCTTTTATCAAAGACGTCCTGTGATTTCTATGTGTGACCTTGCTCGGGGCATTGTTATAAGAAGGCACAATGGGGGGGTGCATTACTGTAGGGCAGCATATTGGGGATGGGGAATCATTATTAAAGGGATAGCACAGGAGGCATTATTATTGTAAGAATGCGTAGGGGTGTTTGTATTCTAAGTAGGTTTGGAGTAATTATTATAAGTGGTTAGGGGCAATTACCGCACTATAAGGAGGCAGACAGAGAAATTATTACTATAGGATGCTGTAAAGAGACACGGGGGGGGGGGGGGGGACATTAATGCCAGGAGGACGTACAGAGGGAACATTATTACTAATTAAGGACACAGAGAGGGCACTGGTTATTGTGTTGGGAACAAAAACAGGGTAATATTACCGTACAGGGCACAGAGGAGAGACTACTACTCTCTAGGGCACCGATTATACCACTATATGTTCTGTGTAGAGGGGTGGGATGTGAGAAGGGGGCTGGAAAAGCAGTAAGTCCAGGATGTTTCTGTGTTAGATTTTGAAGAGCTGAGTTATGGATGGTTTTGGTGGTCAGAGTCAAATAAAAAAAAATAAAAGGGAAAATGAATGACAATCAATGAGAGTGTAACTGGTGAGAACCTTCACAGTACATACAAATATGACTGCAGAGCACTGGTGTAGAACTGATATTACCAATATATAGTCATTGTATGGTGGTGATATAAGTCATAGTACAGAGGTTTTGGCTAATGATCAGTATGGCAGTATTATTACCACGGTAAATCTGCTGAGATTTGTCTGTTATATCACAATATTATTAAATCTTATATAGCGGTATTAATGGAAATATAGGAAGTAGTCTCGATTTCTTGCAGTCAGGGTTGTATGAGTAATATAGACCTCAATCTGGGCAAAGAAAGCAGGGAAAGCAAGGGCTTTTGTGCTTTCAAATGACAGAGCTGAATTTTAGTCCCAGTCCGTCCCTGACCCAAACTAATTGTTGTCCTAAAAGGGAAAAAAAAAATATTATGCAAATCATGAAATTGCGTAAAATCTGTATATGATTAGAGACTTCTGGCCAAATAGTGAGACAGAAGATATAACATGTCAGCACAGACTTACCAACACAGTCACAGCACTCGTCCCAGAGTGTGCCTAAACACAGCATACATTCTTTACAACATGAACAGTTTCCATCGGTAGGCCGGCATTGGCAAAGCTCCTGGTAAAGCATTGGACAAAAAGAGTAAAAAAATAAATAAAAATTAGCATCAAAAAAGGAAAAAAAAAAGAAAAAAAAAAGATCACCACACTAAAACCATTAACATCTGGAAATTCTGACACTGGGCTTTCCAGTGTATTTTTGCATGTGAAAGTCAGTAGCTCTGCTTGTAAAGTGTGATAAAATCAAGACAGACAAAACTCAGTGAAATTGTCCTAGTGCTCATTATTGCTCCCAGCATGAGAAATGCAACAACCAGGATTTATAATGCGGATACTTCTGGTCTAGAGCAGAACAAAGGTCTGCAGGGGGGAGTCACACAAAAGGAAGTCATTAAGCTTCTGTTTACACCGCAACTTCTAAATTGTATTCCAAGACACAGTAAAGTTCCCAGATTTACCTGGTATATGATGAGCAATTACTATGTAAGAATGGAGCACCATGGTACGAACAGATAAAAGTTGACATTTCTTAATTTTAGGACTTAAGCTGAATTTACTCTGCACGATTATCATGAGTGTGCTCAAGAAAGCTCAATTGCCAATAAGCAGGCAGTGTAAACAGGCTGCCAATCACCCAACGAATAAGCAAAACACACGTTTGTTGGGTGAAATTATTGTTAAATGTGTGGTTACACCACCCGACTTACAGCGTTAAACAACCGGAGATAAAACATTTGTTTGCTTATTGGCGGTAGTTTAATAGCCTGTTTATACAGGCAGACCACATTCGTATATGCGCTGAACAATCTGTAACAGACCTCCATCGTTCACTGGAGCACAGTTTCTGTTTACACAGGACGATGTGCTGCCAAGAACGACGATTTTTAGTCAGTTTAAAATCATTTCATCCAATACTCAGACTATCAGGAAATGAGAGTTCTTAGGAATACTCTTTAACGAATGTTGTGCATTATAAATCTAACTCAATCGAATGTAAAAATCATGATTCTCGACAGCACATTACGCTGCGTACGCTGGACACGTGCCCCCCCGAACAGTTAAAGTCTATACGCAGAGATCAATATATTACAGATTGTTCTGTGCGCATAACTAATGCAGTCTGCCTGTCTAAACAGGCTAGTAAACAACCGCTGATCTGCAAACAAGAAGCTGATCGGCGGTAGTTTACCGACCCAACCTTACAGTGTTAGTTATTTCTAAAGTATGAAGACATCCATGACAATGATTATTGCTCCCTCTGTATAGTTCTGAAGAATCCAAGTTATATTCACATAACTATTTCTTGAATTATTACATGGAGGGAATAAATATAAAAATAATTGAAGACACTAAATAACTGTCAACTCTGCTGAAAACGGTCAGATCCTATGGCCCCCAAAATGCAGTTTTTGATTTTACCAAAGGGTTGTTCTAATGTTCTCTTCTGCCTCTCGGCTTCATGTTTAGCTGTGCGCTCTTGAAGACTGACAGCTCAGACCAGCGGAATGACCATGCCACTGGTCAAAACTGAGCGCTCTTATGTGGCTAGCAGAGATTTGATCCTGTAGCATGGGAGAAGTGTTGGGAAACTGAGGCTGGTGGAATCCAGCCAGCCACAAACAGGTGTCAAACTATGAGGTTGAATCATTAAGGGTACCGTCTCACAGTGGCACTTTGGTCACTTCGACGGTACGATCCGTGACGTTCCAGCGATATCCATACGATATCGCTGTGTCTGACACGCAGCAGCGATCAGGGACCCCGCTGAGAATCATACGTCGTAGCAGATCGTTTGGAACTTTCTTTCGTTGCTGGATCTCCCGCTGTCATCGCTGGATCGGTGTGTGTGATACCGATCCAGCGATGCGTTCGCTTGTAACCAGGGTAAACATCGGGTTACTAAGCGCAGGGCCGCGCTTAGTAACCCGATGTTTACCCTGGTTACCATCGTAAATGTAAAAAAAACTAACAGTACATACTCACATTCCGGTGTCCGTCAGGTCCCTCGCCGTCTGCTTCCCGCACTGACTGTGAGTGCCGGCCGGAAAGCAGGGCACAGCGGTGACGTCACCGCTGTGCTCTGCTTTTACTTTACGGCCGGCACTCACAGTCAGTGCAGGAAGCAGACGGCGAGGGACCTGACGGACACCGGAATGTGAGTATGTACTGTTAGTTTTTTTTACATTTACGATGGTAACCAGGGTAAACATCGGGTTACTAAGCGCGGCCCTGCGCTTAGCAACCCGATGTTTACCCTGGTTACCCGGGGACCTCGGCATCGTTGGTCGCTGGAGAGCGGTCTGTATGACAGCTCTCCAGCGACCACACAGCGACGCTGCAGCGATCGGCATCGTTGTCGATATCGCTGCAGCGTCGTTTAGTGTGAAGGTACCTTAAGACTGACTTTGTGTACACCAGTCTTAATGAAAGACTTGCTGGATCACGATGTGCCTAAAGTTATTAAGGGGCGCACACCACTTAATTAATTCAGCGCATCTTCACGGTGTGTGCGCCTCGAGAAATGCTATTCTAGTCAGTCAGGAACTTGAGTAGTATTTCTGGCATAAGAAACACAGTCAGTTTTAATTAATTTGATGAGTAGAAGTAGTTCCACCTTGTCCCCTTGCCAGCCCCATCCATTTTGACAGAGCTTACCAAATCTGGCATGACAACGGCAAAAGTTGCTAAACTTTTGCACAACTCATCATTGTTAAAAATGTTGCCATTTTTTCACAGTGTTTTACACCTGAAAACTGATAAATTCTTTCATGAATCGGACCCCGTCTCTTTCTATTCAGAAAGTTGAAGTAAACTTGACGCGATCTGTGAGTACTGCTGAGCACCATTACCGTCTGTGCTAACGATGTGGGGAAAAAAAAAAAATGGTTCTTGGATATATTATGGAATTGAGGTTTAATGGAGTCAGAATTTTTGTTCCTAGTGTGTTTCAACTGCATTAGTTCCCACGTGTGTGAATAAAGCCTGATGATTTTTAAATGGTAGTTGGATTCGGTTCTTTCCTTTGCTTATATGACAGGTAGGGTGATCTACCACAAGCATTAAATGCAACTAAGTAGGGAGGGTATTACAGGATTTTCCCACCATAGGAAATAACAGCAGGTTACTAAGATACGCCATCACTTTCTAATTGGTGAGAAAGCTTCCACTGAGACCCCTACTATTTTATAAATGAAGAGGCACGTGTCTCTTCAGCAGTTACTGGTGGTCCCTTAATTCCAGTCCTTAGAATAGAGGGGGCAGCAGTGCAGAAATCTAACTATAGCCACATTCTATTACTGAATATGGGAGATAATAAATACAAGCAGGATTGGGGTCCTTAATGCTCCTTGATCAATAGAAGTCCCTGAGGTAAAAAACAAACAAACCACTGGTTATACATTTATCCAGATACAACAGGTTCAGTATTTGGCGAGTTTTTTACCTCAGTATTTATAAACTAAAACTAGGAGTGGGTGATAAATACAGAAGTGGTGACGTGTTTCTATTATACCTTTGCTCTTGATTGTTCTTCTCCTGGTTTGGGCTTTCAAATACTGAGGTAAAATACTCACAAAATACTCAGCGTGTGCACATGGCCTGAGAATTCCAAGATAAAAGTGAACTGCGGTTATTTAGCAGTCTCCCAGCTAATATCGGGGGCTGGAGAAGGTGTATCTGGGGGAATATGCTCATTACTAGGATAGTTTCTATTTAGAGCTAGGGTTACCTTACTAAGATAAGCAGAAGAGGAATAATGGCTGACATAGAATAGAACAAGCCATCTGCGAAGCAGGAGTGAAATGCAACAAGTCAGAACAGCTCACAATCTAGCTGAGAAGAAATGTTATCTTCAACTGCGAAATTACAATGCAGCAGAGTTCACTTTTAGATGTGGTAACAGGGTCTGCTCTTAAAGGCATAGTGAGCTAAATACTGGGTGTCTTTCCATTCCCAGGACTCGTGCAGGCACCAGTATGTCTGTTCAGACCTGTCGTCCAGACAGCTGTAATGGTGGCAGCACGCTCCTCACTTTCCCTGCAGCAGGAAAACGTACCCATGACCATTAGTCAGTGTTTAATGTGCACGTCGTACATTCCGTCCTTACATGAATATTATCCTGCCACGTTTGTGTGTTTTTTTCTAGAATAAGGTACTAATTAAATAAAAATATACTTGTTCTATGAATCTTGTCCTTCCTTATAGTTTTTTTTTTCTAGTATTAGGCACCTTGTCTATGTTTTGTTTTATCTTCAAGTTAAGTGTGTTTAAAAAAAAACACATTAGGAAAACTCAATGAGCAGTGCTTCCTACTGCAACTTTCCTCAAAAAGGTTATTTTTTTAATTAAAAACATAAAAAAGGGATATATTTCACTTGCCATAAATGTGTTACATATTTCATTTTTTCGTTCCTTTCTTCATTATCTGCACCTCTCCATTCTATCCAGCATTGATATGTGGCTCTCTCTTCCCGATTAGTAAGTCTAATCTTGTTTACCAAGGGAGCTTGGTCCTCGTTTAGACGCCCACAGAGTTTAGGACCTTGCCTACTTGGCTAACAAGACTAGATTTGCAGACAGAAGAGGGGGCCATATCTCAATCGATAGGTCAGGAAAAAAAAAAAAAAAGTTACACCATATTTAGGAGAACAATTTACATATTAATAGAAAGTGACCAGTACTCTGTAATGGTACTTAATTGTTAGCTAGTAGCGGTATTGATAAAATCTGGTCCATGAGCTTGTGAGCAAGACTGTATTACACTCTTTCCATAACACCCAAAAAAATTAGAGTTATGAAAACGAAGCAGCCTGGCCAGCTACACCATTTCCATGGGAGTTCATGGGAGTTAAGGCTCTTCATTTAGATCACCTACTGTGGCTGGCGCTTGGACACTTACTACCATGTCAGCCAAGAATATAGGACCCTAAAGTGAATAAGAAAAGGACCTAGGACTGTGAAGGAGTTGGTTGGGTCTTTAGGAGTTAAGTCAAAAGTGTAGGAAAATAATGGGGCTTTCCAATGCCATGGCAACACAAGCCTCATTCATACATAAATAAAAACACGACAAGGTTTTCATAGTGGAAAAATAAGGCCGTGATGTTTATTTTGGGTAACTATAAAATGTCATAACAAACAAACCCAAATAAATAATCCAGTAATTGACCAATATTCCATAAACCACCAAACCATCCACCCAGAAACTGGGCGATTTTCCCACAACATAAACATCACGACAAAGTACATCTTTAAAGGGAACCTGTCACCACGTTTTTGGAAGATGGGATAAAAATAGCGTTAAATAGGGGCAGAGGTGGGCGTTACATTAGTGTGTGTGTTATGCGTTTATTACCCACCTAAGTTGCCGAAATAACTTTGCAAAGTCTCCGTTTTCGCCTGTCAATCAGGCTGGTCAGGTCGCATGGGCGTTGTCTTCCCCCAGATTTGGCGTAGTTTTCCGTTGGTGGCGTAGTGGTGTGCGCATGCCCAAAGTCCGGAATCCTCTTCCAGGGGATTTAAAATAGCGCGGTGTTCGTTATTGCATTGGTGATCGGTGGGCGCGGCCATCTTCCTTTGGCCGCGCGTGCGCAGAAGCGGCGCTCTGCTGGCCGCGGCTTCAGGAAAATGGCCGCCGCGATATCCATCTGCGCACGCGCGGCATCCCGCGGCCATTTTCCTGAAGCCGCGGCCAGCAGAGCGCCGCTTCTGCGCACGCGCGGCCAAAGGAAGATGGCCGCGCCCACCGATCACCAATGCAATAACGAACACCGCGCTATTTTAAATCCCCTGGAAGAGGATTCCGGACTTTGGGCATGCGCACACCACTACGCCACCAACGGAAAACTACGCCAAATCTGGGTGAAGACACCACGCCCATGTGACCTGACCAGCCTGATTGACAGGCGAAAACGGAGACTTTGCAAAGTTATTTCGGCAACTTAGGTGGGTAATAAACGCATAACACACACACTAATGTAACGCCCACCTCTGCCCCTATTTAACGCTATTTTTATCCCATCTTCCAAAAACGTGGTGACAGGTTCCCTTTAAGGGAGGGAGGGTGGGGTCTTCTTTTCTTGAATGTCACCTCACACTGCCTGAAACCTGCCAGTACCTGGCCATAAATATCCCGGCGACCGTACGGCAACGCACTGACAGCCAATTGTCAGCCGCTAAACGACCGCCAAAACGGCTGATTGGAGGCGGATTTACCAATAAAATACTTAATATAAATAACAGAAAAACTACCATTCTGGCTAGTAACCTGAATTAGCCAATCAGCTTTAGAGGCTGTGTGGCCATGTGACCCCCCCTATATTCCCTACGTAAAGTAGGGGGGGGGGCTTCCATGGCAACACAAACCTCATTCATACATAAATAAAAACACGACAAGGTTTTCATAGTGGAAAAATAAGGCCGTGATGTTTATTTTGGGTAACTATAAAATGTCATAACAAACAAACCCAAATAAATAATCCAGTAATTGACCAATATTCCATAAACCACCAAACCATCCACCCAGAAACTGGGCGATTTTCCCAAGAGCCTTGACTCAAAGAGGAGAGGCCCCCCCACACCGCACAGCCATTTTTCCACTATGTTTTGCATATCAACATTAAAAATATCAAAGCCAATGTTAGATAAGTGAACTGAATCTTGCCTAAAAAGTCCAGGTAAAAAACCCTCGAGATCAATGTGCCTGTAAGAAAAGCCATTAATTAAGGGAAAAAATCTTTCCATGCCTTTATTCACCCTTTTACGAATCTTATCCATAAACCTGGATTCAGGAGATTGCCATAACAACCTAGGTATGATCTCGGAAAATACAAAGCCTGGAAGAGGAAAGGATTGTTTAAGCTTAACCATATCAGATCGCATTTTAGCGAGCAAATCCAGAGTTCTGGATTTTCCAAGATCATTGCCACCTATATGAAAGATTACTAAATCGGGAAAAGGGAAGAAAGAAATACAGTGCTGAAATTCAAAATTTAAATTATACCAACTCAGTCCACGGACACCATGCCAAAAAATTTGGACCAATGCCGGGTCGAAGGACAAATTCTCCGTATAACACCTTTGGGAAGCTCGTCTCAGTGCCCAGAAAATAAAAGAATGACCGATTATCCAAACTATTACCGGACCTGAAATAAATCAAAAATTAGTAATCATATAAGTTGTGACGTACATAAAGCTTAAACCTCCCTGACTCCCATCTCCCAATTTGTTTAATTTGAGAATCACAGAGGCCAGCCCTAGAAGCTTCAGTTGCAGCTCCAATCCGAAACGAGTGAGAGGAAATTCTGAGATGACCTTTGCCAATGGCTTTTAGACATTTTTTCAAAATAAAGTTAAATTGAAAGACTGTAGCAGGTGAACCGTCTTTATGGATAAACAACGGTCCCTCCGTAATTGCTCTGGCGCGTAACCAAAGCCCAATGTGCAAGACAGGGCAGATGAATGGATCAGGAAAAGAGACAATTTTAATAGTTGTTCCTCTAGCTAGCTGATGAGTCTTAGATCTCCCAATAAATAGTGTGAAAAAAACCGTCAAATAACCTTAAATCGGACAACCTAAGACCAGACGGACGAGACTTATTGGCAGAAACCAATTCGCCTATTCTAAGAGCCCCAAAAAATGCCAAACAAAAGGCTGTGTGGAACAACAATGCTTCTTCAGAATTTAAACAAACCTGGTTCAAAGCCGAACATAAATCTTTAAGTAGAGGCAAAGAAATAGGCCGTCTGGTATCAGGTTGAAAAGTGCATTTCCTAAGCCCTTTTAAGAACTGTTTAACTGGAAAAAATGAGGTTAATGGTAATTCCCCAAAAAGCTTGAGAAAAAATGACACACCCGCCAAATATTTAGACACTGCAGAATAGGATAGACCTTGAAAAACTAATGACTCAGAAAATTTCAAACCAGTTACGGCATTAGCCACTCTAGGGTTAAAAGAATGCAAACTACAAAAGTTCAGCCAAGCGAGCCATGCGGCCGAGTAGCTGGCCCATGATCTAACAGACAAAGATTCCTTAATATAGTGCGGGATCAAACCGAAATCACATCCCAGATTAAAGGAGGACAAGGGGTTTCTTCCGTATCCGCTTCTGGAACCTGTGAACGAAAGGTCGACCAATGACGTGCACATAGGGCATCAGTTGCGGTATGAAATCTACTTCTGCCTGAGCTTGCCTTAAGCCAAATGTTCTGCTTAAGGCAAGCCAGAACCAGATGTCTCAAGATGCTCGCTGCCCATTTGTTTCTGGATGACAAGGTGTTAACAGAGAAAATCACGCCAGGGTCAAGAGACAGAATGACAATTCTGGAATTTTGGAAAAGAGGACCCCAAAGAAAGATACCTAAAAAAATGGAAAAGAGTTCCAAGACCATCAAGTTATTGGTAACACCAGAAGAGACCCACGCAAGGGGCCAATCCTGAGCTAACCAATGCGAGGAAAATAAAATGCCACAGCCCGTAGAGGCATGAACAGAAAACACAAACGGCAAAGAATCTGCAGAAGTGAAGGGCGTCTGCCAGCAAGATATACCGTTATACTCAGAAAGGAAAGACAGCCAGACCCTGGCGTCTTCCTTTAAAGAGGAGACAATTCTCACATGGGAATTAGGAGCAGAAACGCCGCTTGTGGAGTCATAAAGGCGGCGGGAAAATGCTCTACCAATTGGAATGATTCTGCTGGCAAAATTTAAAAGGCCTAATAAAGATTGTAACTCCTTAAGTGTAGATTTTGGTTTGGAAATAAATTTAAATAAAGCAGAACGCAGTTTGGTGATTTTGTCAACAGGGAGTCTACATTCCATAGTAGAAGAGTCCAGAATTATACCTAAAAATTCAATTGCTGTAGAAGGCAAAACAGTTTTTTCCTGAGCAAGAGGCACACCAAAGTGACTACATAGATCAACAAAAGAATTCAACGTCCTGAGACAGTCGGGGGAAGAAGGGGGGCCAACAAAAAGAAAGTCGTCCAAATAGTGTAAAATGCCGGCCCCAGGAGAATTTGTTTCCAACACCCAATGTAAAAAAGAAGAAAAACTCTCAAAGTAAAAACAAGACAAAGAAAAACCCATCGGAAGACATTTATCAAAGAAAAAACAATCCTGGAAATGAAAGCCTAAGGAGGAAAAACCGTCAGGATGAACAGGAAGAAGCCAGAAGGCAGATTTAATATCAGCTTTAGACAATAATGCATCCTGACCAAAGTGACGTAAAATGTCAACTGCTTTGTCAAAAGAAGAGTACGACACAGAACAGGCTGAACTGTCAACTTCGTCATTTAAAGAGGAACCCGCAGGAAAGGATAGATGGTGAATAAGCCGAAAAGAACCAGGATCTCTTTTCGGTACAACACCTAGTGGAGAAATTCTAAAATTGACAAATGGTGGGGAGGAAAAAGGACCTGCTACCCTCCCGAGATCCAACTCATTCTTGATTTTTTCTATTACAACCTCAGGATATAGATCCACCGAACGTAAATTCTCAACAATGTGACAACCAGCCCCTTGGAAAGGGGGAACAAAAAAACCAAAAGAAAAACCGTTAAAAAGCAGGTTACTGCTCACTCGGTCTGGGTATTGACTTAGCCATGAAACCATGTTTTCCACTTTCACTGGCGTCCGTGCTCTTTCCATTAGACTCCTTACACACGGATGTAGATGACTGCTTTTTGAAGCATTTGAAAGCGGGGTGTGTGTTCCCACAAAAGGAACACTCGTGGCGAAAACGACAATTGGAGCTCCATTTACAATTAGATTCATTGAAAGCAAAACAGAAGCCCTTCCTAGAGACAGGAGCAGAAGAGGATCTGGATGAAAAATGTCTCTGGGGGAGCATCAAATTTAACCATAAACCCACATCCTTACTACCCCAGTGGACCTCAGGGTGAACCGCCAGCTTTTGGCGGAAGGCCTCATCGTAGTGAAGCCAAGCAACTCCGCCGAAATTGCGATAAGCTTCTAAAATAATATCTATATGTTGGAACAATTGACTACATAAGTGAGGTGACTTCTCTCCAAGGACAGCCGAGTAAATAGCAAAAGCCTGCAGCCAATTGTTGAAAGACTTAAAAGCACGTTTAGCATCTTCTGAATCAGGCTTGTCATCCTGCTTATCTAACCTACTCGGCTGCTCTCTACGGGGAAGTAAAGAAAATAGGTCCACATAATGGTTGCTCCAAATAAGTTCCTTGGTGGAGGAGCTCAAGTGAAATCCTAACGGAGATAAATCACATGTTAACGCTTCCTTAAAAATATTCTTAGGGACAGAAGCAGTCAAATCTATAGGAGGGGTAGAGTGGGGACTAGAAATTAGAGAGCCGCCTAAGGCCTCAGAAAGGGCATTCTGAACCATGCGCTTAATATCACAATTAAGTATAGACAAATGAGGATCCATAATCTCACCCCTTCCAGCGCTCCTGTCATCGGATGGTGTCTCAGCTGAGCAGCCTGCGCTCAAGCCCTCCGTGTTAGGCGAGCGCATCTGCGTGGATAAGGCAGGCACGACTTCTGGGTCCTGGGTACGCGCTGACAAAATCCTGGAAGCAGCTGGGAAGGTGAAGTCCGCAGCCGCCGAGTGAGGGGAACCGGTATTTGAAATTGGCGCTCTCACCGCCCGACTCTTCCGGCCGCGACTGTTTCCGGCTTTGCTGGCGGTGCCTGATGACGAAGGCGGCGTCTCCTCGCGACGTCGCCGGGCATCGCGCGACGGACTCCGGGATCTTCTTGACGGAGGGAGGCGGGACTTCCTGCTGCTCTCCAGCGGAGGATGCCTGGGTGCGGGAGATGCCGGTGATGGGGAATAAGCTGCTCTGGGTTTCCTTTTCCTGGCGCTGCCGCGGTGGTTAGGCGGAGACAACTGAGGCAAAGGTATGGGTCGCGGTGCGGAGCTGGGATCCGGTTGTTCAGGTACGACCTCCGGAGCCGCAGTAACAGGCTTTGAAGTGAGGCAGGACATAAGCCATGCGACACCATCGTCCTCAGCTGCCCTCGCAAGGACCTGTTGGAGTAGGTTATCCATATAGACGTGAGGTCTTCTTTTCTTGAATGTCACCTCACACTGCCTGAAACCTGCCAGTACCTGGCCATAAATATCCCGGCGACCGTACGGCAACGCACTGACAGCCAATTGTCAGCCGCTAAACGACCGCCAAAACGGCTGATTGGAGCCAGATTTACCAATAAAATACTTAATATAAATAACAGAAAAACTACCATTCTGGCTAGTAACCTGAATTAGCCAATCAGCTTTAGAGGCTGTGTGGCCATGTGACCCCCCCTATATTCCCTACGTAAAGTAGGGGGGGGGCTTCCATTACGTGTGTGGGAAAAGGGTACCAATGGCCATTCAGCCAGATTTTACCTCAGGAAGAGCCCGCCTGCCCTCCCTTAAAAAAAAAAAAAAAAGTGTTATAGCAAGATTGTTTTGTCAGTATGGTTGTTAGTTGTCACAGCACGGCGGTTCTTGTCCATGGCCGATAAGTTTTATTTGCAAGGCCTGCAATAAAGCAGCTTCTGGCCTTTGCAGGGCCATATTTGCCACTAGGCACTCGAGGGCACGTGCCTAGGGCGGGGACAATGCAGGGGGCGGCACCTCAGCAAGTTTAAGAAATTTTTTTTTTTTTTGAAAGTTCGGGGTCGCCCCACCCACCCACCTCAGTCCCGGCTGCTGCGGGGGGAGGGGGTCTCGGGCGCAGGGCCGCCATCAGGGCATTACAGCCCTGACTACTGTATGGGGCAGAAATGGGTGCTGTACCTTTAAGCAGCAGGCCCAAGTGTATCACGGTCCTGACGCGGGTCATGTGACACGCTGCGCGCTCTTATGTAGGAGCACTGGAGCAGACTGGAGGTGTGAGAGCCCTCAGGGATACTCCGCAGGTGACGGCACAGACAGTAAGGAGTTAACTGCTGTCAGCCCGAGGATTTCCTGTCTCCTCGGTAACAAGGAACCTTTCTGTGTCATCTGCGGGGGGAAGTGTTTCAGTGCTGCACTTCTTGTGCTCTGCCAGTACTGTCCCCCATGTGGTGAGAAGGTGACTGGGGGGTTTGTACAGGGAGCATCAGGGGGGTCTGGTGATATTGGGGGTCTCACCTCTGTGCTTGTCTGCCCCCTCAGATGTTGCCTGTCAGAGGGGGGACCCTGCTAAGGTCCACGGCTGCTGTCTACAGGTAAGAGCCCTTCCGTCCTGTCTCAGCATGCACATACAGGGGAGACACAGATTGTGGTGATTTACACGTTTCAAGCTGGAAGACATTTTGCTTTTTTGTAGAGAAGCAGGACGGACATGTTTGTGGGAGAAGATACTGAAGTCGGCGGTGAGCAGGGAGAGGAGGCGGGCAGTGTGTGAGGACTCAGAGGAAGCTGCAGAGAGGAGTGAGGTGAGAAAGGAGACGGGAGTCTGCTGATGTGAGTGAGGGGAGGCTGGTAAGGGGAGTAGATGAGAGGCTGGTGGGGGAGGCTGCTGAGGAGAGGAGAGGCTGGAAAGGAGAGGAGAGGCTGGAAAGGAGAGGAGAGGCTGGAAAGGAGAGGAGAGGCTGGAAAGGAGAGGAGAGGCTGGAAAGGAGAGGAGAGGCTGGTAAGGAGAGGAGATTTGAAAAAACTGACCGTCACATCCGAACATAGATCAAGTGTGAACAGGTGCTGAACCTTAGAGTTACCAACTCCTATAATAGTCAAGCAAAAAAGGCAGCACACTGCAGCGCTAACACATGCAAACATGAAACACAGAAATTGAACTGCATTACTGCACTAAAAATATGAAAAATTAGAGCGTTTAGCGCATAAAAAAGGCCAATTTTATGTGTACCTGGTAGCCACTTTACGGCATCTCTCTTATACCAGGTCCTACGCTTTCCTTCCTCGCTGAGAATAAACGTCTCCGTGTGAATGGGTACCTATGAAAACCTCTCATGAGACTAACATTCTCTTTCTCTGTGGAGGGGTACTGGACCTGCTGCAATTAAGACACCTGTGACTAGGAGGCGGAGTGCTCGGTCAGAAGGCTAGACAATACATTTGAAAAAAACTGACCGTCACATCCGAACATAGATCAAGTGTGAACAGGTGCTGAACCTTAGAGTTACCAACTCCTATACAGTCAAGCAAAAAAGGCAGCACACTGCCCATTCACATGGAGACGTTTATTCTCAGCGAGGAAGGAAAGCGTAGGACCTGGTATAAGAGATGCCGTAAAGTGGCTACCAGGTACACATAAAATTGGCAGTGTGCTGCTGCAGTGTGCTGCCTTTTTTGCTTGACGGTAAGGAGAGGAGAGGCTGCTGAGGAGAGGAGACGAGAGGCTGCTGAGGAGAGGAGACGAGAGGCTGCTGAGGAGAGGAGACGAGAGGCTGCTGAGGAGAGGAGACGAGAGGCTGCTGAGGAGAGGAGACGAGAGGCTGCTGAGGAGAGGAGACGAGAGGCTGCTGAGGAGAGGAGACGAGAGGCTGCTGAGGAGAGGAGACGAGAGGCTGCTGAGGAGAGGAGACGAGAGGCTGCTGAGGAGAGGAGACGAGAGGCTGCTGAGGAGAGGAGACGAGAGGCTGCTGAGGAGAGGAGACGAGAGGCTGCTGAGGAGAGGAGACGAGAGGCTGCTGAGGAGAGGAGACGAGAGGCTGCTGAGGAGAGGAGACGAGAGGCTGCTGAGGAGAGGAGACGAGAGGCTGCTGAGGAGAGGAGACGAGAGGCTGCTGAGGAGAGGAGACGAGAGGCTGCTGAGGAGAGGAGACGAGAGGCTGCTGAGGAGAGGAGACGAGAGGCTGCTGAGGAGAGGAGACGAGAGGCTGGTGAGGGGAGGAGATGAGAGGCTGGTGAGGGGAGGCTGCTGAGGGGAGGAAATGAGAGGCTGGTGAGGAGAGGCTGGAGAGGGGAGGCTGCTGAGGAGAGGATGGAGAGGGGAGGCTGCTGAGGAGATGAGAGGCTGGTCTCATGCTGTATATGGGGAGGTTATGTGGGTCTCATGCTGTATATGGGGAGGCTGTGTGGGGCTCATGCTGTATATAAGGGGCTGTGGGGGGTTTAAAGATATATAGCGGGTGTCAGCATACTTAATTTTGCTCAATATTAAGTGGTACAATTAATATTAATTAATATTGAGTAGAATTATTTTCATGCTATTGGTTCGGCCTCCACAACAGTCATGGTCTTTCATCTGGCCCCTCGGGGAAATAAATTGCCCACCCCTGATCTAGAGACATGGAGTGAGAAGCCCACAGACGATAGCAACAGATTAGTCCGTCCTCGCACTAAATTACCCATCCAGCTCTTCACACTATTCTCTCTGAAACGTCAGAGCATTGCAGAGATAAACTTCCCTGTTTGCAGTCTGACTGATGCTGCCCGTGGTTTTGGTAGTATGAATCGACTGACAGGTTGCCCTTAAAAATCTGTCAGCCAAACCGTGCAACTGTGGCAGAATCAACTGACCATGTACTGTGTATGAGATCCACCAGATTCTCACATGACAACTAATGGAAAGGTTTGCTAAGGCTACTTTCACATCAGCGATTTTCTCTGTTCGCGGCAGACACTGCAGTTTTTCCGCATCTGTACCGACACCGATAGTGTCTGCATTAGTCATACTCGCCAATGGGGGAGGCAGCACGAAAAGTGCCTAGGGCAGCAGAAACTCTAAATACGGCCCTGGGCCTTTGGAATTTCGTTTGGGCAGGGAGAAACGATACTTCTTGGATAATGGTCTGACGCCTCTTATACAGCCAAACCAGATCTCCGCTTTGCACTGATGAGGGGCAGTACCCCGAAACACAGTGTCTGCACATTGAGATTCTGGTTTGGCTATTATCCTAAGTCATGTGACAAGGCTCGTTAAAGGGTCAACATTGACTAGTAGGATTGCTACCTTCCAATAGGTGGCACTAGAGTTCTAGCTCTCTTCCTCTCTGAAGAGACAATTTGCATAATTAGCGTTTGGGCTAAAGAAACAGTATAAGCATTAAAAAAAAAAAACAAATAGGCATGGATGGTGAATGAGTTTTTTGTAGTGTATGTATTGTGTTTTTTGTTAAATAAAAGCTGTAGCCAACCCAGTCAACCCAAATTTGGTTTCTAGTATCACTTATTCAAAGGTATAACTTTGTGATGTTTTGGTTTTTGGTAAGGCAGCCCCAATTATTACGTGAAGAGGTTGTTAGGTTTTACCCTCATTGCCATCCAGCTGAGATGGGAGTAACCCTTTAAGAATCTATATTAAAAATATGAATTTTATCTATAGAATACCAGGTTGGTTGAGTTGTTAGATGATCATAATTGCACTGATTTACCAGGGTCGCCAGAGGATCCAGTGGGCCCAAGGTCTAAGGGACCAGCAGAACACAACCCGAGTTGACTGACTGATATCATCACTTTGCTATGACATGTTAACAACAAATAATGCATTGCTTTACGTTTACATACATATAGGGAAAACTCTCAACAGCACTTTCTCCGATGGACTGAGAGAAGACAAGCATAAGGCTAGAGATCGAAGGTACCTGTATTAAGCATTTGCTGACATCACTAGCACACAGAGCTTTATTGCAGCAGTGAATGGGCATAGTCCACATAAGGCCTAAAATGACGGCTATCGCTGGAATGGGAAAGGCGGACAGCTGCTTCATTCTTTTAGATCACACTGGAAATGACCACGGAAATCTGAAAATATACAGAAAAGATGGTGTTATAAACTTTTCTATGAATACCATAGGCAAAAATGTGTTGTTAGGAATACAGAAAAACATCAACATGGAACTAGCCATTCCCTAGTAACAGCCCCTAGTTGGATGCTACATTCATCACTTATGGGCAAGGGGTTGTGGAGTCTTTACTGCAGAGGGCAAAAGAGCATTTTAGTGTTCGGGACTAACTTCAGAGGACTTAGGGGAGCAGCGAATGCCATATTAAAACTTTTCTTTTACAATGATGCCTATATTAAAATTATGCACTAATAAAACTTTAAAAGCTATGTATATCTTCAAACAGATTTTTTTTTTTTTTTTTTATTGTTCATTTACCGGTACTTCCTAAATAGAAAGTTCAGCAATGTTCTAAATAGTAACTTTCTACCATAGAAGATGGCCATATAAATCAGTCTGAGATCAAAACGCAGAGCATAGGCTCTCCCAACCTGAGTGTGACAGCTGCACAGAAATACATGAAGCCATCACGCTAAGGACGGGAGAGCCGCCAGCCAATCCATGCACAATGTTCAGATCTCGGTCCAATTTATATGGCCATTTGACTGCAACCTAAAAGATGATAGCAGCATATGTATACAGATCTGTAGTGGAAAAGGAACTATCTAAAGTTTTATGGATAGCAGAGATAACAAAATGGACAAGGAATAAAGCACATACTGAGAAAATAAGTGCAGTTCTGGAGCTGTGCTGATACATCCAAGTAAAGACAGCAGCACTAGGAAGAGGTACTCCTCCATGAGAAAAATCTGAAACTTGGATCAGAATGTAAACTGCATCTGAGGTGATCTGAAAAGTGAATGTCTTACCCCCATTGAGAAAACTTACTACCATATCTTCAGCCAGTTGTGAAAAACAAGTGCACAGATATTATAGCATCGGATTGAAAATGATTTTAAGTAAGACAGATTAAAAACAGGCTGTGAAAGGTTTTATCTCACAAAAAGAAGCAGCTGTGATCCCATGCTGTACTGTCTGTATACTCTTTTGCTTCCTCCCCTGCCCAGGAGCTGTGATATGATCAGACCATGTTCCTTCATGGTCAGACACGGCCATTACACAGTACACAGCAGGGGCATATTTATAAGATTATCTCAGAGCAGGAACATATCCAATTATGAAAAATTAATATTATTCCAACATTTACTTATTAAAATTAACTTTTGTTTGTGTGAAAACCCCTTTAAACTCTGTTGCATATCTCCTACCCAAAAGTATCAGCAGTTTTATAAAGTCAAAACTGCAGACAAATTATAACACTTTTGAGGCCGGATTCAGGCGGACATATTTCTTAATCTATATACAGACAGCAATTCTCAGACTGACTGCAAGTCTCCTGACCTGAACGCACAGCCTCATTTGTCCCTGAGGGCGGAAAGTTCAGGATTGGAGACCAGCAGACAGTCCGGGCATTGCAGTCCAATATATGTACCATGAAATGTGCCCATCTGAACACAGCCTAAGGCTGCCGTCACACTAGCAGTATTTGGTCAGTATTTTACATCAGTATTTGTAAGCCAAAACCAGGAGTGGGTGATAAATACAGAAGTGGTGCATATGTTTCTATTATACTTTTCCTCTAATTGTTCCACTCCTGGTTTTGGCTTACAAATACTGAGGTAAAATACTGACCAAATACTGCTAGTGTGACGGTAGCCTCAATGCCACAAAGAAAAAATCCATGTGTAGTGTTATTAATGCGCACGGTGTGAAATGCAAGTGTGAAGCGGATTAATCATTTTAAAATGCTCTGAGAGTAAAAAATAACCTTTATGGGCATCGCAGCTGATGATATTCTTATATCACAGCGATTAACTGCCGAATTATGGCAAGCTCATTCATCCTTTTTCCATGTTTATATGGAAACATTCCTACATGTACCTCTAGTATTCTACTCCATGGAGAATTGGTATAGTGCATGTGACCTCACATTTTGTGCATTTTACAGAACACTTTATACTTAGTGGATCGTGTCTTGGGGGTCATTTAGAAAATGACATAACAGCTGCATTTCTGATGTGCCGTTGAGCAATATCCCAGTGTTTCCAGCCCAGTGAGCTAAACACAGAGCTGGAGGGCCACAGCACAACAAGCAAAGTTATCTCTGACTTAAGTTTCATTATCGGATAATAAGATCAGATTCTGTTCCCGCTGTTGGTTGCAGGGTTGGCACAAGAAGAATGTTAAATCTTTTCATTAGTAGGGGTTTACCCCATACCAAGATAAGATAACCAGAAAACATTCCACTTGCTGACTGATGGAGACCTAATTATCTTGTGAAGTTTTAGGCCTCTCTTTTAAAGGAAAGTATCCTCCTATTTAAAGCCTAAAACTCTACTGCTGACTTGAAGAGGTTGTCCACTACTTTTACATTGATGGCCTATTCTTAGGATAGGTCGTCAATGTCTGATTGGCACCCCCACCGATCAGATGTTATCAAGTACCTCCAACAAGAGGCCGCCAACATCTGATAGGTGGGGGTGCTAGGTGTCAAATCCCAGTCAATCAGACATCAAATCACCGATCCTAAGGATAGGCCATCAATGTAATAGTAGTGGACAACTTCTTTAAGCAACATGTGGTACTTCAGCTGTTGAAGAACTATAACTCCCAGCATGCCTGGACAGCTGGTAATCAAAAGGCTGAGTCACACATAACGATATCGTTAACGATATCGTTGCAACGTCACCCTTTTGGTGACGTAGCAACGATCCCGCTAACGATCTCGTTATGTGTGACAGCGACCAACGATCAGGCCCCTGCTGGGAGATCGTTGGTCGATGGGAATGATCAGGACCTTTTTTTGGTCGCTGATCACCCACTGTCATCGCTGGATCGGCGTGTGTGACGCCGATCCAGCGATGTGTTCACTTGTAACCAGGGTAAATATCGGGTTACTAAGAGCAGGGCTGCGCTTAGTAACCCGATATTTACCCTGGTTACCATTGTAAAAGTAAAAAAAACACTACATACTCACATTCTGATGTCTGTCACGTCCCCCGGCGTCCACAGGGTTAAAACTGCTTTCGGCAAGAGCGCTGCTAATATGCATGCGCTGCTGCTGAGAGCTTCCCTGCACTGACTATGTCAGCGCCGGCCGTAAAGCAGAGCACAGATGTGACATCACCGCTGTTACTGCCGGCGCTGACACATTCAGTGCAGGGAAGCTCTCGGCAGCAGCGCGTGCATATTAGCAGCGCTCTTGCCGAAAGCAGTTTTAACCCTGTGGACGCCGGGGGACGTGACAGACATCAGAATGTGAGTATGTACTGTTTTTTTTTTTACTTTTACAATGGTAGCCAGGGTAAATATCAGGTTACTAAGCGCGGCCCTGCACTTAGTAACCCGATGTTTACCCTGGTTACCCGGGTGCTGCAGGGGGACTTCGGCATCGTTGAAGACAGTTTCAACGATGCCGAAGTCGTTCCCCTGATCGTTGGTCGCTGGAGAGAGCTGTCTGTGTGACAGCTCCCCAGCGACCACACAACGACTTACCAACGATCACGGCCAGGTCGTATCGCTGGTCGTGATCGTTGGTAAGTCGTTTAGTGTAAAGGTACCTTAAGTGACCTAATGTACATAATAGGTGCAGATAATCTGCATCATCAAAAACTCACCAAAAGCTCATTGTGGGAATGTAGCTTTATTTAAAAACAAAAACACAAACTTTTTCCACTCTCACATTGCCTACTATGGGAGACAAAAGAAACACTACAAAAATGCAGAAAAAAATGAAATCTCATAGCTTTTGCTGATACTGTAAAATGCAGCTTCTTATTTGCATGAAAAAAAACGCAAAAAAGTCTGCGTGTGAACATAGCCTGACGCCCAGTTAATACAAAACACTAGAGTGAAAGTGGCTTAAAGGTTTGTTTATACATCACAATGCAATTTATTGCTATGTCACAATTATGGTATTATTTATCATTATACATTAATTACCATTATACTTAGAGCATAATTAAACTGTCAAACTGGCTTTACAAAATAGCTTCCTGCATGATATATGTAAAAAATACATGTAAAGGTAGCTATAGTCATGTAAGCAAATGCGTCTATTACTCCCTGTTAGCAGTCATTCAGATGCGTGTTTTTTAACGGGATGCTAGACAAGGAGTCCAGAAACATCTACCCCTAGGGATCTCCTTTTAGTTCACATATCTAGTCAGGAGAACCTTGTTAACATTTACATACCGTACATATGCGCACTATAAATATATATTTTACCCTTAGCTGCCCTTTAAATATTGTTACGTCATAATTGCCTTTTCAATCCATTCTGTAAATTATTCAGTTTTTATGCCTAGATTATTTTGCTATACTTTGAAGTTCACAAAAGTATTGGGCATCATGTGTACTATGATCCTCAGGTATTAGGAGATTGGCTCTAGCGCTTCTCAATTAGTGATAGACACTTCATAAAAATGTTTGTTGCCCACATCAGGACACAATATGCCTCGCACTATAGACCCATATGTAAATATATCAGGTTTTATGAGAACTTGTCCTGGTCATGTAGCTTTAAAACACATGGGAAAAAGCAAACAAATCTTATTAATTATAGGGTTACACTCGGTGATTACAATTACTAGCGTCCAGAAAAAGAGCACATGGAAAAGGACAGTAAATTGGGACCTGCCAATCCTGATCCTATCAGGCTCAGACTGGCCCATAGGGGAACAGGTGAATCCCCCGGCGGGCCCCTGTGCATGAGGAGTAGAATGCACTATATATACAATGTACAGTACAGACAAAGGCCACATCTCATCATTCATTAACAAGCTATCAAGTTTATTATTTTACGGCTTTGTGAATGAGGGCAATGTAATATTGGCACATAGTTGAAGAGTGGTACCCCAGAGCCGGTGCTATTGGAGGGCCCTTGGCACCGCAGGCAAACACTGCCCATAATAACAAGAGTATAATTCAACTAACTGCATCCTTAATCCTTTATTTCTACACTTTTGACCACCTGTATCTTTTATTAAAAGAATTACATCAAATCGCTTATAATTAACTTTTTTTCTTAATTTTCTTGTTTTCTCAGGGAGTTGGGGTACATTATGTCGCATTTCACAGTATCAGCAAAGTCAGTGAAGATTTCTGAAATCTCGTGCAAACGCTGCTTTGGTTTTTTTTTTTCCGTGCATATTTGGGAAACTGCAGGATGTCAATTATTGCAGTATTTTTCACCTATTCAAATAAATGGTGTGCAGCAAGGTAGTGGTATTCAAATAAATACCTAATAAAAAAAACAACCCGCACATAATGTCTGCACTTTCTTTCTTGCCAACACATGCATTTATCATGTGAGAAAAAAAAATAAAAAAAGTTGCAAAAACACCCTGTGTGAACATACCCATAGAAAGCCCAAATATACTTGTTACAGAGGTCAGATCATGCAATCTGCCCTTACAATCAGTTAGCTAAGACATCTAATAAAATTCTGTTACATTTCTGATTAAATTCGTTTTATGAAAGGGAACGCAGGCATTTAGTGAAGCAAGGTGATAAATAATATATCAGTATTAACAAAGCCTTCCTGGCCATTCTTTAACGACTCTGGCGGAAAAGTGAATGCATAGTAGTGATAATCTAGAACGCAGCCATCCAGATGTAATCGAAACACAAACCGTCCAGAATTCCAATAACTACTAATGCAATGAAGAGGAATGACATGGGTTAACAGCAACACAGCCCAGAGTAACTAATTGCAGCATAACATTCCTTGCAGTCATTTGCCATAGGTGGTTCCTACATACATCTCTCTCCGGCCTCCTCTACCTATAAAATCCAACCCTGCATGACACAAACGTGAAGAAGAATTAGTCATTGCACTGAACACTTGGTTTCTTTGCAGTTTTGAATTTTACCCCAAGGAGAAAAAAAGACAATTTCTCATGTTCCCTGACAATCAAGCCCACCTCCTCCCAGGTTCTTACCAGTAAATTGGATGGTATGGGATCCCAACTTCACCTTAGGGTTTGTCTCACTATACTTCTCCTTTCAACAAGGATCAAACTATCCAGCTTTCTCTAACCTCCTACTAGACTGATGGCGTGTGGAAAAGAAGGAGAAGGAGGAGCAGGGATATCCCAGCCCCCAATATGCTCACAAAAAAAAAGTTGCAGTGAGTTTCCAGAGCACCTCCCTCCTATTTTCCATCCCCATAGACAAATGATTGGTATTCTTCTGCTAGATACCATCACTGCACACAGAAAGCCCTGAGAACCTAAAGAGCGGCTTTTTATCTTGGATTACAATGGTCTAGTGTGCTTTTTTTTTCTATTAACAATGCTTTTTTTTTTTTCTAGAACGGATCCATTCACACTGGAGGAATAGACAATGCTTTATCTTTTTGTGTGATCAAGGGAAAATGTTTAGGTAACATGAACATGGTAACATGATAGATTTCGGTGCAAATCTGTGGGAAATCAGCAGCAAAATACACATGTATTACATGATAAATGCTTTTTTTTTTTTTTAAAGCAGATCTGCATTACAGATTTTATCTCTTTACATGGCAGTGGGTGAAATGCATTCTTCAAACCTACAGAATAATGTTTGTCAATTTCTGTATGGAAAATCTATATAGTATTTAAATGGTAAAATCTCACCTACTTGGATGTTACTTTAGGCTATGTGCACACGTTGCGGATTTTTTCACGCTGTTTTTGCCAAATCTACAGGTAAAACGCACTGTGCGGTTTTTGTGCGGATTTCACCTGCGGTTTTACATCTGCGGATTCCTATTGAGGAGCAGGTGTAAACCGCTGCGGAATCCGCACAATGAATTGACATGCTGCGGAAAAAATACCGCTGCGTTTCCGCGCGGTTTTTCCGCAGCATGTGCACTGCGGATTTTGTTTTCCATACCTTTACATGGTACTGTACAACGCATGGAAAACAGCTGCAGATCCGCAGCATTAAATCCGCTGCGGATCCACATAGTCTTAGGTTTTTCATCACGAAATCTGAGTGGAAAATCTGCAATTTTGGGGCAGCATGTTGGCTCAAAATAGTTAGCACTGTTGTCTTCCAAAGCTGAGGTCCTGGGTTTAAATCCCACCAATAATATCTGCAAGTAGTTTGTATGTTTTCCCAGTGTTTACGTGAGTTTCTTCCTTTTACTCCAGTTCCCTCACAATCCAAAGTCATACTAAAAGGGAAGTCAGATTGTGAGCCCCAATTGGCACAATGAGGTTGATAAATTCTTGCACCCTATGCATGTAGCCCCAGGGCAGGGCTGGTAAATGGTTTTATAATTTGGTTTTGTAGCTGCTCATCTGTTTTCACCCCTAGGTTATGTTCAGGAAAACTTATTTTCAGTCCGTGTGGTAAAAATGGACCGAACGTTAGTCTATGGGCCAGGGCACATGGGATATTTTTTACACAGTCCTCAGGAATATTGCAGCAAGCTGTAATCTGGTCTGATGTATGGACCAGACTCATACATGTAATTAGCAGACAGCTCTGCTCCCATCCACTATACAAGTGGGCACACAGAACCATTTATGCAAATTGTGGACGTGAATGGACTGAGCTTTACAACAGCTGACTGAACTTGGCCAAAGGGTATGTGCACACCACATGTAAAAGCATGCTTTTCTTGTCCTGATGAAGAAATCTGTAGTACTTTGAAACGCGTTGACTAAATAAAGAAGATCCGCATGTACTTTCTGTCTGGATTTGGATTTATTATATGCAATACAGCAGCGCAGATTATCCACAAAACCTCCTTATCTGTGTTTTCCAGGTCTGATGACCAGTTGGACCTGCAACACATGGATGAATAATTGATTGAAATGTTGTGTATACACAACTAAATCAGGTTAGTATAAGGGTACCGTCACACAGTGCAATTTTGATCGCTACGACGGCACGATCCGTGACGTCGCAGCGATCGTATCATTATCGCTCCAGCGTCGTAGACTGCGGTCACACGTTGCAATCACGGCGCTGGAGCGATGCCGAAGTCCCCGGGTAACCAGGGTAAACATCGGGTTACTAAGCGCAGGGCCGCACTTAGTAACCCGATGTTTACCGTGGTTACCAGCGTAAAAGTAAAAAAAAACAAACCGTACATGCTCACCATCTGATGTCCGTCCGGTCCCTTGCCGTCCGCTTCCTGCTCTGACAGATCCGGCCGTACAGTGAGAGCAGAGTGCAGCGGTGACGTCACCGCTGTGATCTGCTCTCACTTTCCGGCCGGCAGACAGTCAGAGCGGGAAGCGGACGGCAAGGGACCGGACGGACATCAGATGGTGAGCATGTACGGTTTTTTTTTTTTAACTTTTACGCTGGTAACCACGGTAAACATCGGGTTACTAAGCGCGGCCCTGCGCTTAGTTACCCGATGTTTACCCTGGTTACCAGCGAACGCATCGCTGGATCGCTGTCACACACAACGATCCAGCGATGTCAGCGGGTGATCAAGCGACGAAAGAAAGTTCCAAACGATCTGCTACGACGTACGATTCTCAGCAGGATCCCTGATCGCTGCTGCGTGTCAGACACTGCGATATCGTAACGATATCGCTAGAACGTCACGAATCGTACCGTCGTAGCGATCAAAATTGCACTGTGTGACGGTACCCTAACCCTATTTAAACACCAACATCTCCCTTGGATAAAACCCTATTGCGCTTTTTCCTCCTGGTTTTATTATGTTTTGCCTGAAGCGTCGTCTGTGTCATCTAATTAGTTGTTTTTTTTAATGGCAGTTTGGGCTACTGACTTTTTTTTTTATAATACTATACTAGCTGTTTCCAGCCAGCTAACGCTCGGCATGCTCATTGCTATCTAATTTACGCTGCTGGTGATTAAACTAAAGTAAATAATGACAACATTCAATAGCGCTTACACAGGTGGTAAATTAACTTAAAATAAAAATGTTTGCCTTGTTCGTATCTTCAGTTAACCATGCTTGAAACTGCTGAGGATATTCATTTACTTCACGTAAGTGTATAGTACCACTTCCGCAGCACGACACAAACTTTGCATTGTGTAATTTTTCTTTCCAAAAGTGAGATGCACCGCAATCACTACACGTAACGTCTCGCTTTCCCACGTGGTGTTCACTGGGTATATTCTCTGGATTTCTTGCTGCATACCTCGAAGGTGGTGGCAGTTTACTTGGACGGGCATTGCTGTTTTCAACTTCCGAAGGTGTCAAATTCCTTCTTCGTTGACGCTGGTTATATATATCAGCTTCCCTTCTTTCAGTCACTCGGTTGATATAAACCTTGTGATATCTCTCTCTGTCCTTATCAATCTGCTCAGGTGTTCGTTGTTGATAACCAATCCTACGATTTAGTCGATATTGTTGTTGTCGATCAGCTACTGCATTGTTGTCCGGATTTTCCTGCGGCCTGTGAGATGGACCTGGCGACTCTTCTTGGCTCATTTTGTTTGGGAGAATGTGGATGCAATTAAATGTACGTTTATCTTGGCTGAAGTGGTTGAATTACATAGAAAGGAAGTGCTGCGTGTGGAAATGTGGGGGGGCGGAGCCTCGTGTGGTAATGTGGGGGGGCGGAGCCTCGTGTGGTAATGTGGGGGAACGGAGCCTCGTGTGGTAATGTGTGGGAATGGAACCTCGTGTGGTAATGTGTGGGGACAGAGCCTCGTGTGGTAATGTGCGGGGACAGAGCCTCGTGTGGTAATGTGCGGGGACAGAGCCTCATGTGGTAATGTGGGGGGCGGAGCCTCGTGTGGTAATGTGGGGGAACGGAGCCTCGTGTGGTAATGTGTCTGGACGGAGCCTCGTGTGGCAATGTATGGGGACGCAGCCTCGTGTGGCAATGTGTGGGGATGGAGCCTCGTGTGGTAATGTGTGGGGATGGAGCCTCATGTGGTAATGTGCGGGGACAGAGCCTCGTGTGGTAATGTGGGGGGGGCGGAGCCTCGTGTGGTAATGTGTGGAGACGGAGCCTCGTGTGGTAATGTGGGGGGGCGGGATTATGTGTGGTAATGTGGTGGGGCAGGATTATGTGTGGTAATGTGGTGGGGGGCGGGATTCTGTGTGGTATGGGGTGGGGGGGTGGGATTGTGTGGTGATGTGTTGGGGGTGGGATTATGTGTGGTGATGTGTTGGGGGGGCGGGATTATGTGTGGTGATGTGGTGGGCAGGTGGGATTATGTGTGGTGATGTGGTGTGGATTGTGTGGTAATGTGGTGGTTGGGCAGTATTTGTGTGTGGTAATGGGGTGGGGGGTGGGATTGTGTGTGGTAATGGGGTGGGGGCGGAGCTACTGTGCAGGGGGCGGGATTAGCGAGTAATCACAATACCTCTTAAGTATATAGATATAAGATAGTGATGACTTTTAAACGGATGCTCCCTGAAGAATAGTCAAGTCCCTTCTTTTAGCTGCTTCACATCTTTTAAAGCCTGAAATGGTTAAAAGAAGTTACAAAAGATGGGACATTTTCACACTGTTATGGAATATGTTATTTTTTATTTTTTTTTCAACGTTTACTGAGAGCTTTTTCAGGGGGTTTCCAGACAGACTGACCACAGGTCTCCCAACTCAAACTCACAACTGGACCATTAAAAGGGGTAATACAAATGAGTAGTCAAAAGGCAAATCCAAGGTCCGGCAACAAAAACCAGAAACAGAGCTCGCGCAAACACACCAAAAATGTACTCATCATTGCCAGCCAGCTAAATAGCCAGGTAATCACCCTGAACGGGGGACTTCTGGAGGAAATCCCACAGGTTCAGTCAGATGGGATAGCTGAGCCCGTCATTCACAATACTGACAGCCCAGCACACCAAGGCCTCAAATTGGACGACTTGGCTGTCACACACAATACTGACAGCTCAGCATGCCCTTGATCATATAGGGCGGCTCAGCTGTCACTCACAGCATCTTTAGGACACTGTGAGTGCTGGAATCGTGACAATAACCTATTTAAGATGGGAGACCAGTGGTCAGTCTGAACATCACCGACTGTATGCAGACCATGAAACGCCCATCAAAACCCAAACTAAGTATAGAATCACCCATCCGGTGGATATGAGACAGGAGTAGATACATGACAGGCTGTGGTTTATGAAGCTGCGTGATTGATTTCAGCTTAATATATAAACAGGTAGAAATTTCATCATCAAATCTGCCATTTGTGACTATACCCTAAAGGTACTGTACCTTCACACTAAGCGAAGCTGCAGCGATATCGACAACGATGCCGATCGCTGCAGCGTCGCTGTGTGGTCGCTGGAGAGCTGTCACACAGACAGCTCTCCAGCGACCAACGATGCCGAAGTCCCTGGGTAACCAGGGTAAACATCGGGTTGCTAAGCGCAGGGCCGCGCTTAGTAACCCAATGTTTACCCTGGTTACCAGCGTAAACGTAAAAAAACAAACAGTACATACTTACATTCGCATCCCCCGGCGTCCGCTTCCCTGCACTGTGTGAGCGCCGGCAGTAGCAGGGCACAGCGGTGACGTCACCGCTGTGCTCTGCTTTTACTTTACGGCCGGCGCTCACAGTCGGTGTGGGAAGCAGATGGCCAGGGACCTGACGGACACCGGAATGTGAGTATGTACTGTTTTTTTTTTTTTACATTTATGGTGGTAACCAGGGTAAACATCGGGTTACTAAGCGCGGCCCTGCGCTTAGTAACCCGATGTTTACCCTGGTTACCAGTGAAGACATCGCTGAATCGGTGTCACACACACCGATTCAGCGATGTCTGCGGGAGATCCAGCGCCGAAATAAAGTTCTGGACTTTCAGCAACGACCAACGATGGCACAGCAGGATCCTGATCGCTGCTGCCTGTCAAACACAACGATACCGCTATCCAGGACGCTGCAACGTCACGGATCGCTAGCGATATCGTTTAGTGTGAAGGTACCTTAAGGCTTTGCTTTTTTTGTAGTCTTCACTTAGGCTTGAAGAAAATAACATGATTTTTTTAGAAGCATTTTTTGGGGGTAGTATTTTTTCCAGATATTGAGGCTTATTTACCATATATTATATCTTCATGCAACTCAGACTAAACAGTCTTCAAATGTGCCAGGTATATGTATCATAGCGGGTCATGCTATTTCATAAAGCTGGCGCATGGTTACATCGTCCAGTGTAAGTTTACACCACCTATTAATGGGAATATTTTGTGCCTGTGTTTTAAGTCTGTTGTGAGAAAAGCGCAATACAAATGTGAATTTCTGGCAACAACAAGAAACATCAAAATTTCGGTACATTTTTCTTTTGCATGCAGTCTTGCTCATTAGGTCACCCCCTTTTCTGCTACGCCATGCCTATTTTCAGCAAAATTACAACCCAACATAATGTCAGACAAGGTGTAGAAAGTCTAAAACCCCAAACATATGTGCAAGTCATGAAAATACGTAAGCTACTTACCGGTAGCAGTGTTTTTTCAGGAGCGCATGACAGCACTACGAGAGAGGGGATCCGCCCTTCAGGGACAGGAAACCTACAGACATAAAAGGGCGGTACCTCTCTCCTGCATCAGTTGGTTCCAGAGCATGAGAGGACCCGCTTGGTTAGTAACAAAGAAAACCGCATAAACTATGGTACAATTCACCCTATGAGTGAAAGTAAGATTTAAAGAAAAAACGAAGGTGTTGAGCCATCCGAGAAAGAATAGGGTAGGGAATTAAGGGTGCTGTTGTAGCGCCCCCACTGCCGCAGGGCCGAGGGGTACCCGGTACCGGGCCTCTGAGTCTCTGCTCTGGGGTTGTCACGGCGGCTAGGCCCCGGTCCGTGACCCTGCCGTGGGGCGCACAGGGGATTACTAGGAGTGGATGATGTAGATGGGGGTGAGGCTGTAGTGGTGCGGTGCAGTAAATAACGAGGACACCAGGTTGCAGTCTCTTTACCTCTTTACTGAAGATCTCTGGGTCCTCAGTCCGGAATACGGTTCACCAGGCTGCGCAAGTCCGGCCGGTCCAATGGCACCTCCGGAGTTCTCCTCACAGGTGGAAATCGGTGCCTTCCTTCTAGTGCTATGTGTTGTGGTCCTTCCCTGCTGTGCTTACGGAAAGTCCCCACAACCGTTGTGTCTGTTTCTTAAGTTCCCTCACAACTCGATTAAATGATGTTCTTCTAATCCTCCGTCCCTCCCTGTTGTTCTGGTTGGGACGGCACCCGTATGACGGGTAGGCTCGGAGCTCTTCCGGGACCCTAGAGTCGCCCCTCTCCACAGGTTGCCCCCCAAGACTGCATAGGTGATTTAAGTTAGACAGCCCGCCTTAGACTGACTGTCCTGCCGCTGTTTAGAGTATTGCTTGAAGCTGAATGTTATGATACTCCCTCGGCGTTCCGGCCACCGGTAGTGCGCCTCAGTAGGGTGTTGCTCCGGTCTTACAGCACGACCCCTACTGGTATTTCTCCTTTTGCTTGATCTCGTTTCTCACTCAGCACAATCTATCTCGCTTCTAGTCCTTCCTTGGGCACCGCCGCTACCCGGAGCAGGCGCGGTCCCGTTACGTTCGTTCAAGTTGCCAAGCCTCTGTCAGGATCCCACCCCTGACAGAGACCCTACTGTATCTTCCCCCCCACAACACCCTCTGCCACAAGGTGTTGCCTGGTTCCAACCCAGTCAGCTTTCTGATCTAACTTCCTGCCTGACCCCCAGTTTACCCACTATGGTGGGGAGTGGCCTAATGAATAGAACCCTTAGCTCCCCCCGGAGGCCCAGCTGTGAAATGTATTGGTGTCTGTGATACCTGGTCGGATGAACTCCTTCAGTGCCATCAGACGCACCATAGCTCCCCATAGTGGCGGAGCCACAGTACTGCAACGACCAGGACTCTGGGGCGCTGCACTCCCCCCTGGTTAAACACAGTACTCCGGGACTGGGAAGAAAACAACAATACAAGTTAGCAAAAAGACATACAGTTTTGTTGAGTG
Source organism: Ranitomeya variabilis (assembly GCF_051348905.1). Lineage (NCBI taxonomy): Eukaryota > Metazoa > Chordata > Amphibia > Anura > Dendrobatidae > Ranitomeya > Ranitomeya variabilis. The sequence goes on from NC_135237.1 coordinate 407,318,437, forward strand.
CAATAACAATAAGTATACTTGAACAGGCTTCCCTTTATGGGAGGTAAGGACACTTGAATGTTACAAACATGGTTAACATTATAAATTACAGGCTATAAATAACTCCTGTTACCCAACCGGGTATTCTACTAAGTGCAAAATTGTTGGACAATAATTTAACATCGCCTTTAAGGACATACACTCTTTATCCACTAAAGACCTTCCTATAATCACATTATAAGGTAATTTAACTTTCTCATTCTCCTTCTTTAAATCTGCAGGACCGCCTGTCCTATCGGCACCAGACCTACTGCCTCTCCTTTCAGTTACAGGACCGCCCCGTTCAGCCAGGGCCTACTGCCTTTTCAACTACTATACACAGTATAGAACATAACATTACTTTCAGTTTAAGAGCACTGAGCCATCTCTACATGACTCCTATGAGGACTCAGGGTTTACCTTCTATCCTAACTATCTATCAGCATTATCAAAAACATTTTCTATTGAACATTAAGCCTTCTCATTATCTTTCTTCCTTTCATGCATGCTGGACACCACGTCTATCCCTACGGGTCCACTGCATCCTTCTTCTATCTTTCACCTTTTACTTCTCAGAGCACATCATCAGTATTTCTTCACATTTAACTAATTAAATACATATAACTTTCTCATGTAAACATTATCATCACGTTCTTTGGTCAAGACATTATTGCTTCCGGTCTTAAAGCAATATCACGGTTTAAGCGCAACAAATGAACATCCCCTTTAAGAGGGGACCAAGTCTCTGTGAGGTAGCATGCCTTCTCAAGCTACCAGTCCATACTCAGCAAAGGTTCCAGTGTGGTATCTTCACAAAGAGTCCTTCTTTAAGTAAAACCAGAAGGGAGCGCCTTTAATAAGGTGCAAACTATGTACAAGAAGTTCGGATCATGCACTGTTCATGATTTCAGCAGTTCTAGAAACTTGTGCAAATAAAACTTTAGAAAAATCAAACAAAAGCAAAACAATAGGGATCCCCGGTCCACAGAAGGATCCCCTTAAGAGTTAACCCTGGACGGGTTCAGCAGCAAAAATCAGGAAACAATAACTATTTACATATTAATAAAGCAATTATGCTTACTCGTCTTTCGGGGAGGAAAGTGGTTTCCTCCCGGGCCTCACCAGACCAACGGGTCGTCCTGCTGGTTCAAGGATCGGGTCCCGCCCCAACAACGACAGGATCCCTCGCCGGGATGTTCTTTTTACCGAGGATCCGGCACGCCCCCACGGTGCACGGTGGGTCCGGGTCCCTCGCTGCTCCCCAGGATCAGGCTCCGTTATCCCATCGGCGGGAGGTTTATCTTCGGGAGTTGCAGCGGCGGCCTGAAGCGCGACGCACCGCTGGACGCCCCGCGCCATCCAGCCCGCCTCGCCGGTTGCTCTCCTCCACCTGGTGTAAGTGACGGCATCACCCGGCTCCAGGTCACGATCAAACCTTCCACTGCAAGGCTCCACCTCCTCTCTGTCCACGTGGACTTGTAGCGGCTCCCCGATCTCCTGGATAACCCCGCGTCCATATCGGGGGTTGAAGGAGACCACTACACCCCAGTGGGACAAGGGGGGCTCCGCAACAGTGAGTAAGTCTACCTGGGGTACCGGTTGTGGTCAGGCTCGCCATGCAGCCATCATGCGCCGCAGGTGTTCGGCCTCAGGCATGAGCTTCAAGCCTGGTGTCGGCGGCGCACTTCCAGCCGCGACCGGGTTGAGAGGATCAGGGGACATTGGAGACAAGCAGACCTCCGTGGGCTGGCCCAGCCGAGCAGTCACACGGGCATCGGCCTCCAGGCGGGCAGCGATCCGCCGGGCCTCGGCTGCGGCCATACACTCTTCCGACGGCGGCCGGGGGGGTCGGCCCATCGTTGGCTCCGTAAGGGTCAGCTCCCGCAGTGGCGGCGTATCCTGAGCCACACCGGGCTGTCCAGCCTCTCTCTGAGTTCGACCATCCCCATGCGGTGCTTCTGGTGTCGCCATCTTTATCTCCTCTCCAATGTCTTCTTCCCGCGGTCTCTTTCGTGGGCGGCCCCGTCTCCATGGTCTCCACCCTCCAAACAGGATCAGGAGGCGGACCTCAGCTGTTGACGGACACGTCCTCAAGACACAGAAATATTTAGACTGGGCGGCCATTGCTGTTCGCGCTCTCCAGCTTGCCTACGCCCACTTCACGCCCCTCTTTTCCTCCCGCGCTCTCCTCAGCGCTGTAATGGCGGCGGATTTTGGCGGCAAATGGCACAGCACACAGTCTCTCAATAAAGTACAGTCCAAGCACGTCAAGTCACAGTTCCAAGGCACACATGACCTGATTCTTCAGGCTTAAGTAGATCCTGTTCGTGACGCCAAGCTGTAGCGCCCCCACTGCCGCAGGGCCGAGGGGTACCCGGTACCGGGCCTCTGAGTCTCTGCTCTGGGGTTGTCACGGCGGCTAGGCCCCGGTCCGTGACCCTGCCATGGGGCGCACAGGGGATTACTAGGAGTGGATGATGTAGATGGGGGTGAGGCTGTAGTGGTGCGGTGCAGTAAATAACAAGGACACCAGGTTGCAGTCTCTTTACCTCTTTACTGAAGATCTCTGGGTCCTCAGTCCGGAATACGGTTCACCAGGCTGCGCAAGTCCGGCCGGTCCAATGGCACCTCCGGAGTTCTCCTCACAGGTGGAAATCGGTGCCTTCCTTCTAGCGCTATGTGTTGTGGTCCTTCCCTGCTGTGCTTACGGAAAGTCCCCACAACCGTTGTGTCTGTTTCTTAAGTTCCCTCACAACTCGATTAAATGATGTTCTTCTAATCCTCCGTCCCTCCCTGTTGTTCTGGTTGGGACGGCACCCGTATGACGGGTAGGCTCGGAGCTCTTCCGGGACCCTAGAGTCGCCCCTCTCCACAGGTTGCCCCCCAAGACTGCATAGGTGATTTAAGTTAGACAGCCCGCCTTAGACTGACTGTCCTGCCGCTGTTTAGAGTATTGCTTGAAGCTGAATGTTATGATACTCCCTCGGCGTTCCGGCCACCGGTAGTGCGCCTCAGTAGGGTGTTGCTCCGGTCTTACAGCACGACCCCTACTGGTATTTCTCCTTTTGCTTGATCTCGTTTCTCACTCAGCACAATCTATCTCACTTCTAGTCCTTCCTTGGGCACCGCCGCTACCCGGAGCAGGCGCGGTCCCGTTACGTTCGTTCAAGTTGCCAAGCCTCTGTCAGGATCCCACCCCTGACAGAGACCCTACTGTATCTTCCCCCCACAACACCCTCTGCCACAAGGTGTTGCCTGGTTCCAACCCAGTCAGCTTTCTGATCTAACTTCCTGCCTGACCCCCAGTTTACCCACTATGGTGGGGAGTGGCCTAATGAATAGAACCCTTAGCTCCCCCCGGAGGCCCAGCTGTGAAATGTATTGGTGTCTGTGATACCTGGTCGGATGAACTCCTTCAGTGCCATCAGACGCACCATAGCTCCCCATAGTGGCGGAGCCACAGTACTGCAACGACCAGGACTCTGGGGCGCTGCACTGTCATGGGCTCCTGAAAAAAACACTGCTACCGGTAAGTAGCTTACGTATTTATTCAGTCGCCATGACAGCACTGCGAGAGACTTTCAGAGAAGTAAGGAAGATTTAGGGAGGGATAACTGCCTCAAGCACCCTTCTCCCAAACGTGAGGTCAGAGGAGTCACCCAGATCCAACCTATAGTGTCTAAGAAAGGTAGATAGAGAAGACCATGTGGCCGCCTTACAAATGTCTTCAATCAACACCTCTGATCTCTCTGCCCAGGATGTTGCCACGGCTCGAGTGGAGTGAGCTTTTATACCTTCTGGGATCTCCATGCCACCTGCTGTATAAGCGAGAGAGATCGCCTCTCTGATCCATCTGGCTAGTGTGTTTTTAGATACTCTAAGACCCTTTCTAACTCCCTGGTAGGCTATAAATAAGGAGTTATCTTTTTTCCAGGTATCTGTAACTGAAATATATTTAAGAAGACATCTTCTTACATCTAAAGAATGAAATCTAAGTTCCTTATCATTAGTGGGATTAGAACAAAACGAAGGAAGGACCACCTCTTGTAACCTATGAAACTTTGAAGACACTTTTGGAAGATAAAGGGGATCAGGTTTCATAACAACTCTATCTTCCCTAAACTGCATGTATGGAGGTTGCCTAGATAATGCTTGAAGATCACTAACCCTTCTCACGGACGTGAGTGCAACTAAAAGGGCTGTTTTAACCGACAGGATTTTTATTGGAACAGTATCAATAGGTTCGAATGGGGCTTGCGTTAAAGCTGAGAGTACAAGATTTAAGTCCCACGGAATTATCTTTTGTTTAATGATTGGTCTGGATCTAGTAACTGCTTTAAAGAACCTGGATATCCAATGATTGTTGGCTAAATTAGAATTGTATAGCGCCCCCAGAGCCGACACTTGAACTCTGAGAGTGCTTGTGGCTAAACCCATTTCTCGACCCTTTTGTAAGAATTCTAAAATTTGATTAATACAAGGCTCCTGGTCAATTTGTGCTCCTGAACTTGAAAGGAATTTCTTCCAAACCCTGACGTAAATGTTTGTCATAGAGGTTTTCCTGCTCTTTAGAAGTGTATTTACAAGATCTCGAGAAAACCCCTTCCCTTTTAGTAATGACCTCTCAAATTCCACGCTGCTAGGTGGATGGAAAATTGGGCCCTGGGAGAGGAGATCTGGTAATTCTGGGAGAATCCATGGTTGGGTGACAGACATCTTCCTCAGCCAAGGAAACCACAGCCTCCTGGGCCAGAACGGGGCTATTAGGATTACTCGGGCCCTGTCTTCCCATATTGTCCTCAGAACTATAGGAATTAGATTTAGCAGGAGAAAGGCATAAGCGAGACTGAAGTGCCAAGAGATTAGAAGAGCGTCCACTGCATACGGGTTGTCCCTTGGATTTAAGGAACAGAATTGGTGTAGTTTTCTGTTTCCTCGGTCGGCAAAAAGATCTATTTCTGGACATCCCCATATTTGCACGATCTGATTGAAGATGGTCGGTTTTAGTGACCAGTCCCCCTGTCTGAGTCTGTTGCGGCTTAGATAGTCGGCCACGGTATTGAGTTTTCCCTTTATATGAAGAGCTGTAAGAGAAAGTAGGTGATTCTCGGCCATCTGAAAAATACGATCCGCGACCTCCATTAATGAACCGGACTGCGTACCTCCTTGATGGTTAATATAGGCTACGGTTACCTGGTTGTCTGAGAACAGCCTGACGTGTCAACCCTGTAGGGGTATAAGAAAACTATTTAAAGCGCGCTCTACTGCTAACAACTCTTTCAGATTGGAAGATGAATTTTGTTCAGACGACCATAGTCCCTGGACCCAATTATTTTCCAAGTGTGCCCCCCATCCCTTGGGGCTAGCATCTGTAGTTATTATCCGTGTTACATGATTTGTCCAGGGAACCCCTCTATGTAGATTTGGTATGTGTGTCCACCAATTTAATGAACGAATAGTTTCAATAGACAGTGAACATTTGCTGTCAAGATGAGCTCCTAGCCGACGAGAATTATGTAGGACATCCCACTGCAGTGTTCTGGTGTGATATTGAGCCCAGAGAACTGCCGGAATACAAGATGTAAGTGAACCCAATAGAGACATTGCACCTCTTACGGAGACTAATGGATTGCTGATCATTCTAGCGGCCAGCCGTTGAATACTATCCACCTTTGAATCTGGCAGGTGACATCCCTGCTGACTAGAGTCTATGATAAGACCAAAAAATTCTTGTGTTTTTACGGGCTGTAAACGAGACTTTTTGAGATTAATGATCCATCCTAATTTGTGCAACGCCGCTATCACCTTCTCTAATTGGTCTTTGCAATGTGACTCTGAATGTCCCACAATCAATAAATCATCTAAGTAGGGAATTATTAAGATGTTCTGTTCGTGAAGGTGCACCATAACCTCTACCATGATTTTAGTAAAAACACGGGGTGCAACTGCGACACCAAAGGGAAGTGCCTGATATTGGAAGTGTTCTACTGTGCCCGCAAGTGAAACCGCCACCCTTAGAAAACGTTGATGATCTACATGGATTGGGACATGATAATAGGCGTCTTTTAAATCTAAGACAACCATGAAGCAATTGTTAAAGAGAAGCTTTATTGCCGACTTTACAGACTCCATTTTGAAGGACGGAACCAGCAAAAATTTATTCAGGTCTTTTAAGTTGATGATGGTACAAAATGATCCATCAGGTTTTTTGATCAGGAATAAAGGGGAATAGAACCCCTTACCTCTTTCTTCTGTGGGCACTTTAATCAGAACTCTTTTTTTGCTGGAGTTCTTGAACTTCCGACTCCAGTGCCAATTGCTCTACAGGTGAAGAACGGATAGGCGTCAGTTTAAATTTGTCCTGAGGAACTCGATAGAACTCGAACATCAGACCCTTTTCAATAATGTTGAGAATCCATGGGCTATTGGTGATCTGTATCCAGGCCGGGTAGAAGGCTAAAAGCCTACCCCCCACCTGGTCCGCCAGTCATTGTGGCTTCTTAAAGTCCCGAGAGGGATTAAACATAAATCCTCTACCTCTTCTTCTGTTGCCATCATATCTGGTTGAATCTCTGTTTGAATCTCTGTATGTTCTTCTGCGATTGAACCAACCTCTGTTGTAATCCCGTCTATAAAAGGGTCTTCTTAAGAAAGGAAATCGCTTCTTACTGTCACCCGCCTTTTCCAACAGTTCATCCAAAACTGTTCCAAACAAATGAGCTCCCTCACAGGGAATGCTACACAGTTTTGATCTGGCCTGCAAATCTCCTGGCCAACATTTTATCCACAATGCTCTACGGGCTGCGTTAGACAGGGCTGAGGATCTGGAGGCCAATGTATGTGGGTAAATATAATTTTTATTAAAGAGAAGAGAATTTTACAAGAAAAACAGTAGTTGAAAACTACGACAATGATCAAAGTACTTTTCCTTATAATATACAATTCGAGAAGAGTAACACAAAAAACACTCGTTCACAAACCTTGCATAAATCTTACATAAAAGAGAGAAAGAAAAAAAAAAAAATTAGAGGGAGTAAACCCTCTAGAATGACCACGGTCAGGGCCGGACTGGGACTAAAATTCAGCCCTGGCACTTGAAGTTACACAGGCCCACTTGTCACATGGTGACTGTATAATATCTTTGTAGACTTGTAGGCAGGGCCGGTTTTAGGCAAAGTGGGGCTCTAGGCAAAGATTAAAATGTGACCCCAAATGCTAACATATTGCACATCACACAGAAGCATTTCGGTTTACAAGAGCTGAGTTCAGGCCGCTAAATGAGTTTGATCAACAATACTGAAGTTGTTCAACGCTTGTCTCCCGGCCTCTTTCCACCAGCTGAGGAATAATGATGAGGATCATGTTATCAGCAGCACATCTACAGTCTACACCGTCGATGTGCTGCTGAGAACAAGGATTTTTGTTCCAGCAAAAACAATCTGAATATGCAGCATTTTACTTGTTTAGTAAAATACACCCCATAGTCCTCCATATATTATAATGTGCACCACAGTCCTCCATATAGTATAATACACCCCTTATAGTACTCCATATATTAAAATACACTGCTCAGACCTCCATATAGTATAAAACACTCCTCATAGTCCTCCATATAGCATAGTACACTCCTCATAGTGCTCCATATAGTATAATGCACCGCCATAGTCATCCATGTAGTACAATTCACTTCCCATAGTATAATGCACCCATAGTTCTTCATATAGTATAACGTATTCCCTATAGTCCTCAATACAGTATAATGCAGCCCACATACACTCACCGGCCACTTTATTAGGTATACCATGCTAGTAACGGGTTGGACCCCCTTTTGCCTTCAGAACTGCCTCAATTCTTCGTGACATAGATTCAACAAGGTGCTGGAAGCATTCCTCAGAGATTTTGGTCCATATTGACATGATGGCATCACACAGTTGCCGCAGATTTGTCGGCTGCACATCCCAAAGATGCTCCATACAAGGCAGGATGGATCCATGCTTTCATGTTGTTTACGACAAATTCTGACCCTACCATCCGAATGTCGCAGCAGAAATCGAGACTCATCAGACCAAGCAACGTTTTTCCAATCTTCTACTGTCCAATTTGGATGAGCTTGTACAAATTGTAGCCTCAGTTTCCTGTTCTTAGCTGAAAGGAGTGGTACCCGGTGTGGTCTTCTGCTGCTGTAGCCCATCTGCCTCAAAGTTCGACGCACTGTGCGTTCAGAGATGCTCTTAGGCCTACCTTGGTTGTAACAGGTGGCGATTTGAGTCACTGTTGCCTTTCTATCAGCTCGAACCAGTCTGCCCATTCTCCTCTGACCTCTGGCATCAACAAGGCATTTCCGCCCACAGAACTGTCGCTCACTGGATTTTTTTTCTTTTTCGGACCATTCTCTGTAAACCCTAGAGATGGTTGTGCGTGAAAATCTCAGTAGATCAGCAGTTTCTGAAATACTCAGACCAGCCCTTCTGGCACCAACAACCATGCCACGTTCAAAGGCACTCAAATCACCTTTCTTCCCCATACTGATGCTCGGTTTGAACTGCAGGAGATTGTCTTGACCATGTCTACATGCCTAAATGCACTGAGTTGCCGCCATGTGATTGGCTGATTAGAAATTAAGTGTTAACAAGAAGTTGGACAGGTGTACCTAATAAAGTGGCCGGTGAGTGTATAGTATAATGCAGCCACCACCCTACAGAATATAATGCAGCCAACCCAGAGTATAATGCAGCCACCCCATAGAATATAATGCAGCCCCCCCATAGAGTATGATGCAATCACCCCTCATAGAATATAAATATAATACTGCCCCCCATAGAATATAATGTAGCCCCAAATAGAATACAGCCCACCTCCACATAGAATATAATGCAGCCCCATCAAAGAGTATGATGCAATCATCCCTCATAAAATCTAATACAGCCCCCCCCTAGAATATAATACAACCCACCTCTCCATAATATATAATGTAGCCCCCCATAGAGTATAATACAGCCCCCCATAGTATATAAGACAGCCTCCCCCATAGAATATAATATACCCCCCATAGTATATAACACAACCTCCCCCATAGAATAGAATATACCCCCGCAATAGTATATAACACAGCCACATAGTATATAACACGGCCTCCCCCATAGAATATAATATACCCCCCATAGTATATATCAAAGCCCGCATAGTATATAGCACAACTTGCATAGTATATAGCACAGCCTGCATAATATAGCACAGCCCGCGTAGTAGTATACAGCATGGCCCACACAGTAGTATACACAGCACAGCCCCCACAGTGGTATATACAGCACAGCCCACACAGTGGTGTATACAGCACAGCCCTCACAGTGGTATATAGAGCACAGCCCGCACAGTGGTATATCCAGCACAGCCCGCACAGTGGTATATCCAGCACAGCCCACACAGTGGTATATACAGCACAGCCCGCACAGTGGTATATAGAGCACAGCCCACACAGTAGTATATACAGCACAGCCCCCACAGTGGTATATACAGCACAGCCCACACAGTGGTATATACAGCACAGCCCTCACAGTGGTATATAGAGCACAGCCCGTACAGTGGTATATCCAGCACAGCCCACACAGTGGTATATACAGCACAGCCTGCACAGTGGTATATAGAGCACAGCCCACACAGTGGTATATACAGCACAGCCCGCACAGTGGTATATCCAGCACAGCCCGCACAGTGGTATATCCAGCACAGCCCGCACAGTGGTATATACAGCACAGCCCGCACAGTGGTATATAGAGCACAGCCCACACAGTGGTATATAGAGCACAGCCAACACAGTGGTATATAGAGCACAGCCAACACAGTGGTATATACAGCACAGCCCGCACAGTGGTATATAGAGCACAGCCAACACAGTGGTATATAGAGCACAGCCCACACAGTGGTATATACAGCACAGCCCGCACAGTGGTATATAGAGCACAGCCAACACAGTGGTATATAGAGCACAGCCCACACAGTGGTATATACAGCACAGCCCGCACAGTGGTATATCCAGCACAGCCAACACAGTGGTATATAGAGCACAGCCAACACAGTGGTATATAGAGCACAGCCAAAACAGTGGTATATCCAGCACAGCCCGCACAGTGGTATATAGAGCACAGCCCTCACAGTGGTATATCCAGCACAGCCCGCACAGTGGTATATCCAGCACAGCCCGCACAGTGGTATATCCAGCACAGCCCGCACAGTGGTATATACAGCACAGCCCGCACAGTGGTATATACAGCACAGCCCGCACAGTGGTATATAGAGCACAGCCCACACAGTGGTATATAGAGCACAGCCCTCACAGTGGTAAATAGAGCACAGCCCGCACAGTGGTATATAGAGCACAGCCCGCACAGTGGAATATACAGCACAGCCCGCACAGTGGAATATACAGCACAGCACGCACAGTGGAATATACAGCACAGCCCGCACAGTGGAATATACAGCACAGCCCGCACAGTGGTATATACAGCACAGCCCGCACAGTGGTATATACAGCACAGCCCGCACAGTGGTATATACAGCACAGCCTGCACAGTGGTATATACAGCACAGCCCGCACAGTGGTATATAGAGCACAGCCCACACAGTGGTATATAGAGCACAGCCCACACAGTGGTATATAGAGCACAGCCCTCACAGTGGTATATAGAGCACAGCCCGCACAGTGGTATATAGAGCACAGCCCGCACAGTGGTATATACAGCACAGCCCGCACAGTGGTATATACAGCAGAGCCCACACAGTGGTATATAGAGCAGAGCCCGCACAGTGGTATATAGAGCACAGCCCGCACAGTGGTATATACAGCACAGCCCGCACAGTGGTATATACAGCACAGCCCGCACAGTGGTATATAGAGCACAGCCCGCACAGTGGTATATACAGCACGGCCCGCACAGTGGTATATAGAGCACAGCCCTCACAGTGGTATATAGAGCACAGCCAACACAGTGGTATGTAGAGCACAGCCCGCACAGTGGTATATACAGCACAGCCTGCACAGTGGTATATACAGCACAGCCCGCACAGTGGTATATAGAGCACAGCCCACACAGTGGTATATAGAGCACAGCCCACACAGTGGTATATAGAGCACAGCCCTCACAGTGGTATATAGAGCACAGCCCGCACAGTGGTATATAGAGCACAGCCCGCACAGTGGTATATACAGCACAGCCCGCACAGTGGTATATACAGCAGAGCCCGCACAGTGGTATATAGAGCAGAGCCCGCACAGTGGTATATAGAGCACAGCCCGCACAGTGGTATATACAGCACAGCCCGCACAGTGGTATATACAGCACAGCCCGCACAGTGGTATATAGAGCACAGCCCGCACAGTGGTATATACAGCACAGCCCGCACAGTGGTATATAGAGCACAGCCAACACAGTGGTATGTAGAGCACAGCCCGCACAGGGGTATATACAGCACAGCCCGCACAGGGGTATATACAGCACAGCCCGCACAGTGGTATATAGAGCACAGCCCGCACAGTGGTATATACAGCACAGCCCTCACAGTGGTATATAGAGCACAGCCAACACAGTGGTATGTAGAGCACAGCCCGCACAGGGGTATATACAGCACAGCCCGCACAGGGGTATATACAGCACAGCCCGCACAGTGGTATATAGAGCACAGCCCGCACAGTGGAATATACAGCACAGCCCGCACAGTGGTATATAGAGCACAGCCAACACAGTGGTATATAGAGCACAGCCCTCACAGTGGTATATACAGCACAGCCCGCACAGTGGTATATAGAGCACAGCCCGCACAGTGGTATATCCAGCACAGCCCACACAGTGGTATATCCAGCACAGCCCGCACAGTGGTGTATAGAGCACAGCCCACATCTCATCTCTCCCCCACCCCCCCCGATAATGGCCCCACAGCCCAGTAAAAAAAAAAACAACAAAAAAACTCTCCTCACCTTTCCTTTTGCCCGCGCTGCTCCTGGCTCCTGTCTCGGTGGCTGCAGTCTGCCCGGGACACAGCAGGTGCGCGATGATATGACGTCATCGCGCACCCGCAGTGTCAGAGGCAGAGCGGGGAATGATGGGAGAGGGAGCGTCTGTAGACGCTCTCTCCCTCCATCATTGCATTGAACTATACTGGCGTCATGGACACCGGTATAGTTGAATGCGGCGGCGGCACTTGCGGGGGGAGAGGGGTTTAAGAGTGCAGCGGCCCACTACTGGCACCGGCCCTTCTGGCATTTGCCAGAAGTGCCCGATGGCCAGTCCGGCCCTGACCACGGTAACTTAAACATATAAGCAATAACTCCTTGCCCCCGCAACAGGCGAGGACTTTCATTACCGCGAATAAAAGAAAGCATACCTAAAATCAGTTCGCCCATGTCCCCTAGAGCGAGACCTGTATGCAAATAGTATAATTATATAAGTAACTGGTAAATCATGGTACAGACCTATCACACCGAACTGGTGGAAGGTGAACAGCTCACCCAGGGGGGAGATAGAAAGAGGAGGAAATAGAGGGGGGAGCCCAAGTAGGCGGGGCTCATGAAAAGAAATATAGAATTAGAACACGAAAAGAAGAGTAGCTTAGTAATCGACTGTAAAATAGACAGGTGTATTCAGGTAAACAGGTCAGGGAAACGAGCAGAATCTTTAAATAGAATCCATTCAGTCCAGATACTTAAAAAGGAGACCCTTGTCTGTGAAAGGTCTGCATTAATTTCCTCCATCCTAAAGATGGTTTCAAATTCTGAAAACCACTCCACAATATCGGGGGGAACCGGGTTTCGCCATCGGCGGGGGATGACCGTCCTAGCAGCCGCTAGGCAGAATTTAAGGATGTCCTTTTTTTGGGATCCCACCGAACCGGGAATCATGGATAGCAATGCCATCTCCGGAGTACCGGTGATGTGCTTGCCTGTGATCAAACCATAATTTTGGAACACTTGGTCCCAGAATGTTCTAATCAAGGGGCAGCCCCACCAGATATGCAAAAGGGAGCCAATGACATTTCCACACCTCCAGCAGCAGCTTGAAATTGAGGGAGAAAATTTGTGTAACCTGTCAGGTGTGAGGTACCACCTATATTGCAGTTTATACCCCTTCTCCGAGGCCTCACTGGAACTCGGGAGTTTATGGTTCATCAGGAAGCAACGCTCCCATTCCTCATCCGACAAAGTCCGCCCCAAATCCCTCTCCCAAGCAGACTGGAAATAGAGCCTTGCGTCAGAGACAGGTGTTGAAAAAATTGAGTAGAGGGAAGAGATTCCCCTGCTCGGGGCGTCTCCACCGGCAAACAACAGTTCCAAGGGAGAGAGTTCACAGTTCGAACCCCCTGGCAAATTCAAAGAGGCCAGGAAGGACCAGACCTGCAAATACTCCCACCAAAGAAGTTTAGTGGAGGGAGATTGGGTTTGGAGGGAACAGAGGGTGGGAATCTCGCCACGCTGTAAGATATCACCAACCCGTATGTCATCCTCGTATTTCCATCCCATGAAGGCTTTCCTGTGAATGCCCGGAGGAAATGCCGGGTTGCAAAAAATAGGTGTAAGAAGGCTGGCCCCAGGAGGAGCGGACCCCTTCACACCACTGTAGTGCCATGCCCTCATAGCCTCTGAGGTTAGGAAGGAAAATCTCCCCCGTTGAAGAGCATATTGCTTTGGGATCCACTGTAGATAATGAAGAGGCAAATCGGACCATTCTTGTTCCAACTCTACCCATTTTTTAAATTTAATTTTACATTTCCATTCCAAGAGGCAAACTAATATGGCGTCCCTGCAATAGTTTCGGAGGTTGGGAAGACCCACCCCACCAAACTGGCGTGGCCTAGATAAAACCTTGTAACTCACCCTCTGTGTTTTCCCCTTCCAGATAAAACGGGAAATCAAGGACTGTATGTTAATAAAAAACGATTTATGTGGCCAAATGGGAATCGCCTGAAAGATATAAAGAAATCTCGGCAGGATATCCATCTTAACCACATGAATCCTACCAAGCCACGACAGCCTCAATGGGCCGTAAGACTCCAGAAGGGATCCCACCCTGTTCAACATGAGCTGATGATTCAAAGAAAATAATTGAAGAGGATCCGAGGTGAGGTTCACCCCGAGATATGAAATCTGATCATGTTGCCATCTAAAGGGGAAGGTCTGCTTCAAGGAAGCCACCACGGAAGAAGATAGAGAAATGTTTAGGACATCAGTTTTGGAGTAATTAATCTTGAAGTTGCTTAAATCCCCGAAGGATTCGAACTCCTTCATAAGCACTGGAAAAGAGACGACTGGGTCAGAGACGAAGAGGAGGATGTCGTCAGCAAATAGGGCCGTTTTATGGTTAGAGTTTCCAACCTGAATCCCTGAGATACTGTCATTAATTCGGATAGCCTTAGCCAAATGCTCAATAACTAAAACGTATAATAGGGGCGACAACGGGCAGCCTTGTCTAGTACCGTTCTGGATATAAAAACGATCGGACAAGGATCCATTGACTCTAACACGAGCTGAGGGTTTTGAATATAATGACATAATTTTCCCCAGGAAATTGGATTGTAAGCCAATATGGCTCAGGGTCTCCCGTAGAAAGTCCCAATGGACTCTATCAAAAGCCTTTTCCGCGTTGATCGACAGAAGACAAAGAGGGGACTTTTGCATCTTGGTCCTCTCAATAAGGAGAAGAGACCTGATAATGCTGTCCCGCGCCTCCCGGCCCTTGACAAAGCCCACCTGATCAAGGTCGATAATAGATGGGAGAAGTCCCGACAATCTGTCAGCCAATACCTTAGCAAATAATTTTACATCGACGTTGATCAGGGAGATTGGCCTATAACTCCCGGCCAGCAGGGGATCCTTATTAGGCTTTGGCAGAACAGAAATATGAGCCTCTAGGGACTGGGGGGTGAAACTATTCTCCTCAGAAATCGCATTAAAGGTGAGGACCATTTGGGGAAGCAAGTCAGATAGAAGGGATTTATAGAAAAAGGGAGTGAACCCATCCGGCCCAGGACATTTAGAGGTGGACGTAGATTTAACAGCTTCTGCCAGCTCCTCAGGGGTTACGTCCTTTTCCAGGACCGCCAAATCCGCCTCAGGGAGGGACGGGACCTTGATCCTATTCATATAAGATTTAATTTTATTTTTCAACGTGGTGGGATCCAAGTCAGCGTACCTGCCCCTAATGTTGTACAGGGATTTATAGAACTTTTGAAAGACCTCTAGGATCTCCTCATTACTATGGACCAGTTGGCCCTTATCATTTTTGAGTGATGAGATAAGGGTGGGACCCGATCTGGGATGAAGCAGTCGTGCTAGAGGGCGCCCACAAACATTAGCTCTTTTGTAGAAAAACCCTTTAGTTCTTTCCTTGTCACCCATAAACCGTCTATCCAGCAGGCCTTTAAGTTCAAGCCTTTTTGTAGTGAGCTCGACCAAAGTCACAGAGGACCTTGAATTCTTATGCCTGCTTTCCAGGGTCTGAATTTGTGACAGCAAAGCGTCTATTTCCTCAGTCTGAAGTTTTTTGATTCTAGCCCCATGTTTGATTAACGTGCCTCTCATGACGCACTTCAGTGCTTCCCATTTAATTGCCTGAGGTGTGGGATCTGACGCATGAGTATGGGCAAACGCTGCAATGTCAGATTTCAAATCACTCAAACAGGTGGTGTCTCGTAAAAGGTTGCCATTCAATTTCCATGAGAATTTTTTCATAGCCAGCCTGGGTATCTCCAAGGACAGAAAAATAGGGCAATGATCCGACTAAACCATATTACCAATCTTGGCATCAGGCCTCCAAGATAAAACCCCCCTGCTGACCAGAAAAAGGTCAATTCTGCTGTAGGAGTTATGTGGAGTAGAATAGAAAGTATAATCCTTACCTCTAGGATTGAGGATTCTCCAAACATCAATCAGATGAAGTTTAAGTAAGAATTTTTGAAGGGATCTCACCTTTCTCGATGGGACCGCCCCCCGACCAGAGGAGGAATCTACTTTGGGATCTAAGACAAAGTTAAAATCACCACCTATCACAACCTGGCCCTCCGCAAATGAAGACAATTTTAACAATAGAGACTTACAGACCTAAGGGTACTGTCACACAGTGGCACTTTTGTCGCTACGACGGTACGATCCGTGACGTTCCATCGATATCCATACGATATCGCAGTGTCTGACACGCAGCAGCGATCAGGGACCCTGCTGAGAATCGTACGTCGCAGCAGATCGTTTGGAACTTTCTTTCGTCGCTGGATCTCCCGCTGTCATCGCTGGATCGTTGTGTGTGACAGCGATCCAGCGATGCGTTCGCTTGTAACCAGGGTAAACATCGGGTTACTAAGCGCAGGGCCGCGCTTAGTAACCCGATGTTTACCGTGGTTACCAGCGTAAAAGTAAAAAAAAACAAACAGTACATACTTACATTCCGGTGTCTGTCCCCCGGCGTTCTGCTTCTCTGCACTGTGAGCGCCGGCCGGCCGGAAAGCGAGCACAGCGGTGACGTCTGACGTCACCGCTGTGCTTTCCGGCTGGCGCAGACACAGTGGAGAGAAGCAGAACGCCGGGGGACAGACACCGGAATGTAAGTATGTACGTTTTTTTTTTTTTAACTTTTACGCTGGTAACCACGGTAAACATCGGGTTACTAAGCGCGGCCCTGCGCTTAGTAACCCGATGTTTACCCTGGTTACCCGGGGCCTTCGGCATCGTTGGTCGCTGGAGAGCTGACTGTGTGACAGCTCCCCAGCGACCACACAACCACTTACCAACGATCACGGCCAGGTCGTATCGCTGGTCGTGATCGTTGGTAAATCGTATAGTGTGACAGTATCCTTAGGCTGTTCCCGGTTTGGGAGATACCAGTTAACTAGGGTCAGGATCCGTTCAGCAACTTTAACTTTCATAAAAATATAGCGTCCCCCTTCATCTATGACCTTGTCTATCAATATGATATTTGAATTCTTACAAAAGGCTATTGAGACACCTTTTGTCCTCGATTCGGGGTTGGAACTATGGGACCATCTATCATAAAGTTTACCCCCGACAACTGGTATCCGGTCAGCTCTAAAATGAGTTTCTTGAAGAAAAAGTATCTGAACCCCTAGCTTGTGCATATCTGAAAGTACGTGGCTTCGTTTTTGGGGAGTATTGAATCCCCGTACATTTAGTACATTACAAATTTTAAGGAACCCATTTTTCAATAGAACGTCGAGTACCCAACCGTTAGGCCCCAAAAAGGGGGTTATCCTGCCACCTGAGAGATGAGAACAGAAAACAAGACGCAGCAAATTAGAAGAAAAAGAAGAGAAAAAGAGTAGGCAAATATAGAAGAAAAAAGGAATGTAGCAGTAAATTGTACCCCCGGGGGAGCTGAAAATTAAAAACTCTTACTTAAGATATGGGGTATAGTCGGTTCACGAATATCACGGTTTGGACCAACCGTATAACCCCTTAACGGGTCGTGTCCTTTCCACTGAAGAAAGTAAGAAAGTCAAAACAATATATAACAAAATAAATCGTATACCGACGGATTCGATAAACAATATAGCTGTATAACACACCATGTTCCCCGGCGAACATCCCTGAAACGAAAAAAAATACACAAAATTACCCAGTACAACCGAACCACCAGAGGGGGAGGGAAAGGGAGAAGAAAAAAAGGGGGGGGAAGGGGTAATCAAAGGAGAGGAGAGGGAGGGGGAAGATTAAGAAGGGGGAAGGAAGAGAATGGAATAGTGGAGAGGGAAGGGAAAATGACCAAGGGAAAAGAGCAAAGAATATATCATCAACACGGCCATTACTGCCTAAAGCTAGACCAAAGACCTAAAGGTCTAGAACCGACTGAACCAAAAATACTGGATGCTTGCAAATCAGCCGTCTTCAGATACATCATTACAGATCTGTCCTCTACCACGAGAACTAGTGCGGCCTCTTCCACGGTTGCGACGCGCCCTCTTTCGGCGCTGTGGCATAGGGCCCATATCCTGACCAACGGAATAAGGCCAGTCAGGGAATTGTAAGCCCGGATCCTCGAGGTTCAAGAGGGAGAGAAATGAACGATGCTCCCTGGGGTGAGATAAGGACACCATCTGGGTTCCCCGCCGAACCTGAAGGCGGAACGGATATCCCCAAGAATAGGGGATCTGGCTCTGGCGAAGGAGGTTATGTAGAGGTCGCAGAGCTCTCCTCTTTTGGAGGGTTCTCCGTGACAGATCCGAGAGGAACTGTAATTGGTAATCTTGGAATCGGATCTCCTGGGTCTTTCTGGAACAGTTGAGGATTTCTTCCTTAACTTGGTACCTATGAAAACGACAAATCACGTCTCTAGGCGGACCTCCATCCTCAGGGGGAGGACCCGGCGACCTATGAGCTCTGTCAAATTCAATACCAACTCTGGGGCAGTGTTCCTAATGGAGTTGAACATAGTTTGAAGAGTCGCAGTTAGGTCACTGGTTTGGACTGATTCCGGTAGACCCCTCACTCTCAGATTTTGCCTTCTCTCCCGATTCTCCAAGTCCTCCATATGATCTAGAAAGCTCTCAAAGGTGGACATCTGGGCTGACAGTTTATCCTCAAGGGCTAGGATCTTGTTGGAGAGATTTTCCACAGTAGTGTCAGTAAGTGTGACCCTGCCCGCCAGAGCTGAGACGTCCCCTCTCAGGGCCATCGTTTCAGCTTTAAATGAGTTCTCCACCCTGGAGATAAAGCCCTCAAGTTCTTCTTTAGTTGGAACGTTGCTAATACAGGCCTTAAAAGCTTCCCACATGTCTGGGTCAGGGCTATCTTGTGGCCGCATATTTGGTAAAATAGGGGAACCACTGGGGCCTCCACTGATGGTCGGCTCCACTCGTCGCTCACCCCCTGTGGGTTCTGTGGGGTGGTTTAGTAGAGGGGGGAGATAACCTGCTCCACAGCCCGGTTTCTGAATAGTGAGTTGTTGAAGCACCCCCTCTGCAGGTGTAAGTGGCCGAGGTGACAGGCTAGGAGGCAGCCGAGTCTCCTGCAGCACAGGCCACTCAGTTTGGGAGGGGTAGAGCTCAGCTCTCTGTGTCCAGGACCTCACCGCTTCTCCCTCTGTTTGTCCAGTCTCATGATCCGAGCCCCCACCATCCTCCATCTCCCCTCCGGTACCTTCATCTGAGACCCCCTGCAGGGGGGCCTCCAGGGGCCTCTCCTGAGTAAACAGACTGGTGACAGACGCTCTGGAAACCTCCGTACGGGCCTGCGGTGTCTCCTTCTCTCTCTGTTTGTTTTTTGCCTCATGTGTAGTGCTGCAGGGCTTGGGGGAGGGATCAGCCATCTTAGGATCAGTGCAGCGGCAAGGCCCCTTCCCAGAGCTTCTTAAAAAGCGAGATATACTCACAGAGAACTCCACAGGGGGTCCAGAAGGGGTGCTGGGGCGTGCAGGCTTCCGTTTAGCAGGCATAGACTCCGGTAAAGTCAGTTTCTGGGCTATTGCAGGGCTTTATTCGGCCGGGGAAGCAGGAGCTCAGGGATTAGCAGCCTTCCTCCATCATGGCCAGGACACGCCCCCTCCTGGCGGCCAATTTAACCGAATCCGCTGAAGCATCTGAAAGGAACGCTGCTGCATCCTGAATTATAGACATGGAAGATAAGATCTCATTTCTGGGAACTTTATCTTTGAGTTGATTCTCTAGGTGACTCAGCCACACCATTAATGACCGAGCTGTGCAATTGGCTGCAATTGCTGGCCTCAGGGAACCCGCTGATGTTTCCCATGCACCCTTAAGGAAGACGTCAGCTTTCCTATCCAATGGGTCCTTTAGATTTCCTCAATCTTCGAATGGAAGAGAGGTTTTTTTGCACGCCTTGGCCACTGCCGCATCTAGTTTTGGGGCCTTGTCCCATGAGGATGAGGCTTCCTCTTCAAAAGGATATCTTCTTTTGAACGCTGGTGGAAGTGAACCCTTCCTTTTGGGCTTTTTTATTCCCTTGTTATCAATGTTTTTATTTTATCCACTACTGGAAAAGACCTTCGGGATTTCCGATCTATACCCCTGAACATTATGTCCTGAATGGAACATTCTGACTGGGTCTC
Organism: Ranitomeya variabilis; assembly: GCF_051348905.1. Classification (NCBI taxonomy): domain Eukaryota; kingdom Metazoa; phylum Chordata; class Amphibia; order Anura; family Dendrobatidae; genus Ranitomeya; species Ranitomeya variabilis. The sequence goes on from NC_135237.1 coordinate 407,338,515, forward strand.
CTCAATCCCCATTGTGTTGTTGACTGCTTTAACTAGGTGGTTAACTCTATTGAGTGACAGACAGGCCTGGCTGGACTCTTTATCCCCCGACAAGGAGGATGACGGGAAGGAATCTGAACTCAGTTCACCCGAGTCTGAACCTATATCTGAAACTGGGGATGTAACTTCCTTCCTCTTTTTGATATCCGCTTTCTGAGACCTGGATCTTAAAGAACCTCTGACTTCTTGTCTAACCATCTCTCTTAGCGTAGAAGTAAGGTCAGGGGCCTGTTCTTCAATTAAGAGTTGTATGCAGGATGTACATAATCTCCTCTTATGCCCATCCGGGAGCGGTTTCCCACACTCGGCACACTCCCTATGCTTGACTTTGGTAACACATTTTCTCCCCTAATAAGGAGAGAGGGAAAATGAGGAGGGATAACTGTCAGTAAGTGAACTTTCACGTAGATCACTTACCCAGCCCTGCAGCGAATGGTACCGTAGTTGGGGGGGTCCTTCCTAGCCGGTGATTCTTTATGGCTTGAGGACTTGCTTGATCTTGCCTTTTGAGTCCCTTTAACTCCACCAGCGCGACTACCACCACTAGCACGCCGCTGGGAGATCACCTGAGACTCATCCGAATCTTGAAGCTGCTGCTGCTGAGTCTAGTCCAGCTGCGGTGCTCCCTCTGATGATTCCATCATAAGAATGGGTCCGGAGCACCCTGCAGCCCTTTTACACTTTTTTAAATAGCCCAACGGTACCGCCCCTGGATGGGGGTCAGCAGGATCTCCAGGTGGTCTGCCGGTATCGTAAACTGAAGGGGGCGTGTTCTCCCTTCACAAGACCGCGCCCCCGTCGCCCCCAGAGAAAGCCTCCGTCCCCTCCTGGGCCCAAGCCTCAGCTCGGATGCAGGAGCACCGTAATCGGCTGGAACGGCGCTACTGCGCATGCGCCGCCGCGTCATCAGGCCGCGCCACCCAGTTGCATCACCGGACATGCCCCTTCCGGTTGCGACCGCGGCATTGCAAGCCGACACGCGACCGAGGACGCCAGCACCGCCCGGACCGACGCGGACGCCCACAGCAGGCAGCGGATAGACTCCAGAGGTCCCAGCAGGCACAACCAGTGAGGAGAGCCCCCATACTCACCAGGTACTTGCAGCGATGGACCACACTGGAAGCCAGCCTTCTTTACCTAAGGCTGCTTCCCCTGCTGTCACCGACTGTCACGGGGGGACTAGATGAGCGAGAGCTAATAACCCGGGCCCCTGCAATTTCCCTCAGACTAGGGAAATCCTAACTGACCCTCTTCCTGGAGTTTACACTGATGGTGTGCATGTCCAGGCCTCGACCCTCGCCCTGTCTCCTGTTTCAACGATAGGCTGAAACCAACCGCCCACCACCCAGTGAAGAGGTAATACACCAATACCCACAGTTAGCACAGACCAGGATAAAGGAAAATATACACCACGCCGCAGTCACTCAGGAATACATTATAAATGTGCAGGGCAAATTAAATACAAATATAGGAAGGAGTAAATAAGACTAAGGAAAATACACCACCAGCAACGAATCTCCAACAACCAGCTCTCCACTCCGGACCGAGATAACAACGCACAAGACAGAAGCTATAATCGGCGACGCCCAATGATCCGGAGAACTATTTAAAGGCCATGGGCATGGCCCAGCTTCCAATCCGAGGATCAGGTACATTAACCCCGGAACAGCTGGACAAAACCTAGCCGACGCCAATAAGCAAATAGTGGTCAAAAGCGGAATTACCACTGTCTGTCGAACGACCTGGTCTGAACAGCGTCCGACATGACAGTACTCCGCCTTCTACGAGGGACCCCAGGGCCCTCACGGCTTATAGGACCCGGCTTGTATGGATGGCGACGATGAAAAAACCTGACCAGCCGATCCGCATGAATATCCGAGGCTGGTACCCAGGACCTCTCCTCAGGCCCATAACCACGCCAGTGTACCAAGTACTGTAAAGTACGACGCACTACACGAGAGTCAACCACCTTGGAGACTTTAAACTCCAAATTACCATCCACCAAGACTGGAGGTGGCATAGGCGCCGCGTCCACAGAACCCACCACCTTCTTTAGAAGAGACCTGTGGAACACGTTGTGTATCTTATACACCGTAGGGAGCTCCAATCGGTACGCTACTGGGTTAATGACGGCGGTGACCCTAAATGGACCAATAAACCGTGGACCCAATTTAAGGGATGGTATTTTGAGTCTTACGTTTTTTGTGGATAACCACACCCAGTCATCCACACTCAGGTCCGGACCTGGCACACGCCTACTGTCAGCCACACGTTTGTACCTAGCACCCACACTCAACAGGCGCTGTTTAACTCTCCTCCAGACTGATGATAATTGTGCTCCTAACTGATCCTCCTCCGGAACGCTGGAAGAGCCCCTCTGACTCAAGGTACAAAATTGAGGATGTAGCCCGTAAACACAAAAAAACGGAGACTCCCCAGACGACTCCTGGCGGTGATTATTGATGGCAAACTCAGCCAAAGGAAGAAAGGTAGACCACTCCTCCTGGTTATCAGAGACAAAGCAGCGTAAGTACTGTTCCAAATTTTGGTTCATACGCTCAGTCTGACCATTTGACTGAGGATGGAACGCCAAAGAATGAGACAACTTGATCCCCAGCCGTGAGCAAAATGCTTTCCAAAATGTTGCCACAAACTGAGACCCCCTATCAGACACGATGTCAGACGGAACCCCATGAAGTCTGACCACCTCCTGCACAAATACCTGAGCCAGAGTCTTAGCGTTAGGCAACGAAGGCAAAGGCACAAAGTGCGACATTTTTGAAAACCGATCAACAATCACCAAGATGACCGTGTTCCCAGCTGATGAGGGCAAATCAGTGATGAAATCCATGGAGATTTCCGTCCATGGCTTACTAGGTACTTCAAGAGGAAGTAGTGTGCCAACAGGACGGGAGCGGGGCGTCTTAGCCCTAGCGCACGTGGTACAAGCTGACACATATGAGACCACATCCTGTCGGATCTTGGGCAACCAAAACTGACGTGACACCAACTCCAAGGTACCTCTAACCCCTGGGTGGCCAGCCAGGACAGCATCATGATGCTCTGCCAAAACCTTTAAGCGGAGATGAAGCGGTACAAAAGATTTGTTGATGGGAAGCTCAGATGCTACCTCCTCCTGAGCCTCGGCAATCTCAGCCTCAACCTCGGTAGTGAGAGCCGAAACCACAACACCCTTTTGGAGGATGGGTACTGGATCCTCCCGAGGTTCACCCCCCGGAAAACACCTGGACAGAGCATCCGCCTTAGTGTTTTTAGACCCCGGTCTGTAAGTGACAACAAAATTGAACCGCGTGAAAAACAATGCCCAGCGAGCCTGCCTGGGGGACAGACGCTTGGCTGATTCCAAATACAGCAGACTCTTATGATCGGTAATAACAGTAACCTGATGTACCGACCCCTCCAAGAAGTGTCGCCATTCCTCAAAGGCCAACTTGATTGCCAACAACTCCCTGTTGCCGATATCGTAGTTACGTTCGGCGGACGACAGTTTCTTGAAGAAATAGGCGCACGGACGCAAACCACTCAAAGATGAGCCTTGAGATAGTACCGCCCCCACACCAACCTCAGACACATCGACTTCCACATCAAAGGGTTTTGATACCTCTGGCTGCACAAGAATGGGGGCTGAAACAAAACTGTAATCCTCTGCAACTCGCTCCCCCTGGCGAATAGTGCGTATCTTAGATTCTGCTAGAGCCATTCTGTCAGGTTCATCGTAGATATTCCCAAGAGAAGAAAAAAACTCTCCACAGAGTCAAATGCAACAGAATCAGATTGCAAAGAAAACGCCCATGCTTGGGGATCCCCACTTAACAATGACAACACCAGGCCCACACGCTGAGCCTCATTACCTGAGGAGATCGGGCGCATACGGAAATATAGTTTGCAAGCTTCACGAAAAGAATCAAATTTACTGCGTTCCCCAGCAAATTTTTCAGGCAAAGGGAATTTAGGCTCAGCAACTCTTCCTGTCGCTCCAGCTTGCACATTAGATACTGCTAGTCCCTGTTGCTGAACTGCTCCCCTCAACTCAGTGACCTGTAGGGACAGCGCCTCCAACTGGCGGGTTATGGAAGTCATAGGATCCATGACAAGAGAGAAAAAAAACAAGAGAAACCCCTTTTTTTTTTTTTTTGTTGTTGGGCCGATTATACTGTCACGGGGGGACTAGATGAGCGAGAGCTAATAACCCGGGCCCCTGCAATTTCCCTCAGACTAGGGAAACCCTAACTGACCCTCTACCTGGAGTTTACACTGATGGTGTGCATGTCCAGGCCTCGACCCTCGCCCTGTGTCCTGTTTCAACCCTAGGCTGAAACCAACCGCCCACCACCCAGTGAAGAGGTAATACACCAATACCCACAGTTAGCACAGACCAGGATAAAGGAAAATATACACCACGCCGCAGTCACTCAGGAATACACTATAAATGTGCAGGGCAAATTAAATACAAATATAGAAAGGAGTAAATAAGACTAAGGAAAATACACCACCAGCAACGAATCTCCAACAACCAGCTCTCCACTCCGGACCGAGATAACAACGCACAAGACAGAAGCTATAATCGGCGACGCCCAATGATCCGGAGAACTATTTAAAGGCCATGGGCATGGCCCAGCTTCCAATCCGACGATCAGGTACATTAACCCCGGAACAGCTGGACAAAACCTAGCCAACGCCAATGAGCAAATAGTGGTCAAAAGCGGAATTACCGCTGTCTGTCGAACGACCTGGTCTGAACAGCGTCCGACATGACACCAACACCACTCAGTTCCCCTGAGGTGTGTTGCTTCCAGCATCCTGAACAGGCCGAGGTAGGGGACCCCCGCTACCAGCATCGGTCTGTCAGGAGCGGGATAGCTTCTTTTTCTTCGACCTTCTTCTAAGGCCTGCCTGAAGAGGTTCCCCTGTCAGGGACAGGAAACCAACTGATGCGGGAGAGAGGTACCGCCCTTTTATGTCTGTAGGTTTCCTGTCCCTGAAGGGCGGATCCCCTCTCTCGTAGTGCTGTCATGGCGACTGAATAATACAGCTTTTTGCCGCAAAATGTGCTTGAATTCTGGTATATTTAACATGATAACTCTCTCCCGTTATTTAACTTTTCATGCATTTTTCACTTCCTATAGAGAAGGCTTTCTTCATAAGGATATTTATTTTTTTAAGCTGGTAAAAAAATTGGCATGGATTCACCAAACTAAACGTAATTCTGTGAGTATAAGTTATTGATGCGTGCACTGAAATCATCTGAAAGAAATTAAGTGAAGTATTCCTAATGTTATAGAATTGCAGTGTGGATGTGTTACTCAGGGTCCACGCTCAGGGACAGCAAATTGAAGGGAAGCTAGCATCAGAAAATGCCATATTGTTTAAATCAGTATTTTATGTCAAAAGCATTTATTTTATTTTTTCTTCTATATCACAATCTGTATTAATGATAAAAAATAGAACTCTTGCCATATTCACATTGGCCGCTGAGCTTATTTCGACTGTAACTTCAGATTGATCAGGAAATTAACGTGTACATTAGCAGCAATGAACCCTATGTTTTGTATTGAAGCATATAATGAGCGTGTGCAAAAGCCATTGTGAAGGGATGGGGAGTATTGTTAGCTGTGTATACAGGGTTTACCTGTCAACAGAAAAAGAGTCTACAGAAAACTTTTCCTGGAAGGACAGAAAGCATAAGTCTAAGAAAGACATTGCCATTTATTTTAAATCTGATATAAAATCTGATATAACCAATAAGTCATTTTCTGTTTATGCATTCCCTTTAGCACTGGAATGTAGCATACTAATGGAGATATGTTTTCCTATCTAAATATTTATGATCATCTGTTAATAAACAGGACTTCACATTTGGCTTTTTACATTCATTTCTTTAATATGTCCCTTTAATCTAACAGGCGTATAGAAATCTGTGTTCTTGGACCTGAAATCTGCAGTGTGAATATATCCTAAGAAACCTTGTTCAACCTTAAGGTTTGTTTTCATATTTAGTGGATGAGCCGTAGAGGAAGCCCCCTGCTCCTGGTGTTATTAGTAATATCCATAAATGCGCATTTTTACATACAAAACACATCCACATGACCACGTCTACCTGTCGCTAACGCCATTGTTCCCCCTCTCTCTCAGATAACAAGATTCAATTAACATTGAGAGAATAGTGTAAATTAAACTAAACATAAATTTTTGTGGGAAAAACGTTATTTTTTGTATTTTCTCAGCTCTACGTTATAATCTTCTGTGAAGCACTTGGGGGTTCAAGGTGCACACCACACATCTAGAAAATTTCTTTGATGGGTCTAGTTTCCAAAATGGGGTCATTTGTGGGGGGTTTCCATTGTTTAAGCACATCAGGGACTCTCCAAACACGACATGGCTGTCATGATATGTACTTTTGCCCTGTCCTGTATTTGAATAATATGCCATTTGATGTATGTAACTGTTCTCTGGTTTCTATTAGCTGTAATTTATGTCTTTTCTTGTGCTGCGAGTTCACCTGTAACAAAATGTCTCCTTCCCCCAATACTTGCAGCCCTAAGCTATAATGTAATTAAGCTTTGTCAACACCACTAGTGGAGAATAGCCGTTCTTCCTCACAGCAGGTGGCTAGTCAAATGTACATACAGTACTAGAGAGCCTAAGCGGAGCCGACCAGTCTAGAATCTTCTGATGGACCCAACCATTGAATAGAAGGTGTGACCCCTTCCCCCCTTCATGGGCGGATCCCAGGAGCTCAGACAATCCATTCTTATTTTGAGATCAGATGTGAGTTGATCCTTGAAGGAGAAGGAGTGGGGATTCTTAGCTGAGGCAAGACCCCACGTCCATCTGTGACTGCGGAAGCGAACGGGGCGAGACTTCAGCTGAGGACATATCTCGTCGTTCGTGAGATTGTTTTGGGATCCCTTGGACTCGTGTGGACTATTGCTTTGTTAGCTGGCACAAGGATTATCGGGAGGTGCCCCCGAACCTGTTCCGTTGGACTAATTGTGGACTCTGTAGATCTACCTGCATGTGTTGTTCCAGCGTTCTTGATAATAAATCTGTGGAATCATCCCTTGGCCTGTTGTCCCTTCTTGCTCTGCCGTACACCCCGTCACAATGGCGTCTGCTCTTGATTCCAGTCTGTGTTCAAGTAGTCAAACAGTTCTATTTCCCTTCTGAGCCCTGCCATGCGCCCAAACAGTAGATTTCCACCACATATCGAGTATCGGCATGCTCAGGAGAAATTGCACTACAATTTTTATGGCCCATTTTCTCCTGTCCCCCTTGAGAAAATAACAAATTTGTGGCTAAAGTAAAATCTTTGTGAAAAAAGTTAAATATTGATATTTTCTTTCCATGTTGCTTTAGTTGCTGTGAAGAATCGGAAAGGTTAATAAACTTCTTGAATGTAGTTTTGAGAACAAAAATGTTGTTTTCGCCCCAAAATAATAATTTTCACAATGTATAATAGGAGAAAACTGACCCCATAATTTGTGGGCAATTTGTCCCAAACGAGACTATACCCCATATGTGGTCAAAGACTTCTGCTTGGGCACATGGCAGGGCTAGGAAAGGAAAGAGTGCTATTTTCCTGGGATAGATTGAATGCTATGTCGCATTTGAAGAGCCCCTGATATGTGAAAACAGCAGAAACCCCCACAAGTGACCCCATTTTGGAAAATAGACCCCTCAGGGAATTCTTCTAGGGGTGTAGTGAGTATTTTGAACCCATAGGTGCATCACAGAATTTTAAAAAATTGAGACCTGGAAATATAAAATTTAAAGGGAACCTGTCACCCCCCCTCAGGCGTTTGTAACTAAAAGAGCCAACTTGTGCAGCACTAATGCTGCATTCTGACCAGGTGGCTGTTTAGTTACAAATGCCTGCACACGCTGAAATAAACACTTATAAAATGTGCCCCCACATACCCTGAAATTGTCCCGGGGCGGGACTTTCCTTCCTAATTAGATGCAGCACAGCCGTCACTCCGGAGCTGTGCGCGCTGGGCGCCGCCTCTTCTTGCTGCATTATCGTCCCCGCACCTGCGCTGTAAGTTTTTTTTCCGGGCATGCTCAGTTGCGCTGCCCTTCGTATACAGATACTGAGAATTACACCCTGTATACCGGAGAGAAGTGGAACTGTGCAGTGTATATATACAAAATAATACAGATACTGAGAATTACACACAGTATAATGGGCAAGAAAATGGGTACTATGCAGCGTATATAATATATACAGAATAATACAGATACTGAAAATTACACCTCATACAGGTCAGGAGAAGTTGTACTGTGAAGAGTATATATACAGGTCCTTCTCAAAAAATTAGCATATAGTGTTAAATTTCATTATTTACCATAATGTAATGATTACAATTAAACTTTCATATATTATAGATTCATTATCCACCAACTGAAATTTGTCAGGTCTTTTATTGTTTTAATACTGATGATTTTGGCATACAACTCCTGATAATCCAAAAAACCTGTCTCAATAAATTAGCATATCAAGAAAAGGTCCTCTAAACGACCTATTACCCTAATCTTCTGAATCAACTAATTAACTCTAAACACATGCAAAAGATACCTGAGGCTTTTAAAAACTCCCTGCCTGGTTCATTACTCAAAACCCCCATCATGGGTAAGACTAGCGACCTGACAGATGTCAAGAAGGCCATCATTGACACCCTCAAGCAAGAGGGTAAGACCCAAAAAGAAATTTCTCAACAAATAGGCTGTTCCCAGAGTGCTGTATCAAGGCACCTCAATGGTAAGTCTGTTGGAAGGAAACAATGTGGCAGAAAACGCTGTACAACGAGAAGAGGTGACCGGACCCTGAGGAAGATTGTGGAGAAGGACCGATTCCAGACCTTGGGGAACCTGAGGAAGCAGTGGACTGAGTCTGGTGTGGAAACATCCAGAGCCACCGTGCACAGGCGTGTGCAGGAAATGGGCTACAGGTGCCGCATTCCCCAGGTAAAGCCACTTTTGAACCATAAACAGCGGCACTGGACTGTTGCTAAGTGGTCCCAAGTACTTTTTTCTGATGAAAGCAAATTTTGCATGTCATTCGGAAATCAAGGTGCCAGAGTCTGGAGGAAGACTGGGGAGAAGGAAATGCCAAAATGCCTGAAGTCCAGTGTCAAGTACCCACAGTCAGTGATGGTGTGGGGTGCCATGTCAGCTGCTGGTGTTGGTCCACTGTGTTTCATCAAGGGCAGGGTCAATGCAGCTAGCTATCAGGAGATTTTGGAGCACTTCATGCTTCCATCGGCTGAAATGCTTTATGGAGATGAAGATTTCATTTTTCAGCACGACCTGGCACCTGCTCACAGTGCCAAAACCACTGGTAAATGGTTTACTGACCATGGTATTACTGTGCTCAATTGGCCTGCCAACTCTCCTGACCTGAACCCCATAGAGAATCTGTGGGATATTGTGAAGAGAAAGTTGAGAGACGCAAGACCCAACACTCTGGATGAGCTTAAGGCCGCTATTGAAGCATCGTGGGCCTCCATAACATCTCAGCAGTGTCACAGGCTGATTGCCTCCATGCCACGCCGCATTGAAGCAGTCATTTCTGCCAAAGGATTCCCGACCAAGTATTGAGTGCATAACTGAACATTATTATTTGATTGTTTTTTGGTTTGTTATTAAAAAACCCTTTTATTTGATTGGACGGGTGAAATATGCTAATTTATTGAGACAGGTTTTTTGGGTTATCAGGAGTTGTATGCCAAAATCATCAGTATTAAAACAATAAAAGACCTGACAAATTTCAGTTGGTGGATAATGAATCTATAATATATGAAAGTTTAATTGTAATCATTACATTATGGTAAATAATGAAATTTAACACTATATGCTAATTTTTTGAGAAGGACCTGTACATATTAATACAGCACCTGAGAATTATACCTCATACAGGACAGGAGAAGTGGTACTGTGCAATGTGTGTGTGTGTATATATATATATATATATATATATATATATATATATATATATACACGCACATACATACAGGAGAATACAGATACTGAGAATTACACTAGTATACAGGACAAGAGAAATGGTACTGTGCAGGGAACAGTATATATACAGAATGATACATATATTGAGAATTATATCAAGTATACAGGACAGGAGAAGGGGTACTGTGCAGTGTATACACAAAGTAATACAGATACTGAGAATTACACCCTGTATACAGGACAGGAGTAGTGGTACTGTACAGTGTATGTATACAAAATAATACATGTACTGAGAATTACGGTACATCCAGTATAAAGGACAAAGGAAGTGATACTGTGCAGTGTATATATACAGATACTGAGAATTACACCCTGTATACAGGATTGGAGAAATGGTACTGTGCAGTGAATATACAGAATAATACAGATACTGAGAATAAGGGCTCATACTCACATGCGAGAAACTCAGATGAGTCTCGCACGGCAATACCCAGCACTGCACCCGGCACTCAGGAGCGGAGCGTGTGGCTGCATGTATTGCTACGCAGCCGCAAGCTCCAATCCGAGTGCCAGGTGCAGTGCTGGGTATTGACGTGCGAGACTCATCTGAGTATCTCCCATGTGAGAATGAGCCTTTAGGCCTGAGTCACATTACCATAGAATACGGCCAAGTATTATGCGAGAAAACATTGAATAGCATGCGGCCCAGTGTAAATCTATGAGACAGCTCACATCATCGTTTATTTTCTAAGGTGTATTCGATATACATGTAAAATCTCAGCATGCTGAGATTGTCACAGAGACTCGGCCAGGACTTGCCAATGCAAGCCTATGGGTGCGAGAAAAAATCCCACGGCATTTGCATTGACGTGAGAAAGGTAAAGTGAGTTCATTGGCTGTGAACTCGCAGGACCTGACGCGAGAACTTTCTCACGCTCGCGGTGTCCTCAGACAGGGAGTAGGAGTTCACAGGGAGACACTGAGCATACGCTGCTCAGTATTTCTGCTGGATGACAGGCTGTATTGTTGCATCATGCAACCATGCAGCCTGTCATCTAGATGAAGCAGAGATAGATCAAATGGATTAGCAGCATCAATGCAGAAAGGTGAGGAATATTGTTGTTTTTTATTTTTAACTCTTTTACAGATGACAAGAGCATCGGTGGAATGGGCAAGGTTGTAAGTATGCTTTAATTAAGATTTATTAAAGGAGTCTATGTTATTCCTTCAATTAAAGGACTAAATTCTGGGTGTCTGTGTTTTCATACAATGTTACTATGGGGTTAGTAATGGGGGAGTCTTATTGACGCCTCCCAATTACTAACCTTTGGGCTTGATGTCACCTGACAATACAAAGGTGACATCAACCCCCCCAACTATCACCCCACTTACCACCGCTACAGGGCAAGTAGGAAGAGCGAGGCTATGTGCCAGAATTGGCGCATCTTAGAGATGAGCCTTTTCTGGAGCGGCTGAGGGCTGATGTTTTTAGCCTGGGGGGGCAATATCCATGGCCCCTTCCTAGGCTATTAATATTAGCCCGCAGCTGTCTGCATAGCCGTTGCTGGTTATCAATTATATGGGGACCCTGCATTATTTTTTTTTGCATCTCCCATTTTAATATCCAGTAAAGGCTAAGTATACAGTTGTGAGCTGATACTAATAGCCTGGGAAGCTCCATGGGTATTACCCCCTTCCAAGGCAACCCTTACAATACATAATAATAATAATAAAGATACTGAGAATTACACACAGTATACAGGACAGAAGAAGTGATACTGAGCAGTGTGTATATATAGAATAATATAGATACTCAGATTGTACCCAATATACAGGACAGGAGAAGTGAAACTGTGCAGTGTATATATAAAGTAAAACAGATACTAAGAATTACACCCAGTATACTGGACAGAAACATAGATTTCAGCAGGCCAACATTTCGGATTTTAAAATCATTTTTCATGCTGGTGTTATAAATTATTCAAATTTACAGAGAAAATGACTTTGGTTTTCATTGGCTGTAAGCCATAATCATCAACATTAACATAAATAAACACTTGAAATAGAGTCATTACAAACAGAGTGATCTATCTATTATATGACTTTCACTTTTTGTATTGAGGAACTAGAATAATATCAAAAAGTTAATTTATTTCAATTTTGTGAGAAGCACCTGTATATGGTCTGCAGAGCCCTTGTGTAAAACTGGGCTTGCAAGCAGTGAGGATTCTCTGGTGCCGGTGGTGGGAGTTGGTGATCATGTACAGTGGCATAACTTGAACAGCATGAGGCCCCATAGCAAAAGCTCTAATGGGGCCGCTTATTTTTGCAAGTCTTTTATAGCATTGGTCTTTTTTATATAGGCCAAAGTGACTTTTGGGGCCCTCTAGGCTCCAGGGCGTGGGTGTGATTGCAACTCTAATGCACCTACTGTAGTTACGCCACCGATCATGTTACCGCAAGTATGTGATTTTCATACATGCGGTCATGTGCTACCTAGACGTGCACAGCCTCGCTCAATACAATTGACATTAGCAAAGCCAAATACATTTAGTTAGAATGTGGAAGGAGGTGAGAAAATCACATACTTGTGGTCACATGATGGTCGCTCCCAATGCTGGCACCAGAGAATCCAGTGTGCGCTATGAGGACTCAGGAGCCTGAAGTTACATAGGCTATAACCCATGGAGGCTATTGAAGAATGGCAAAAGTAAAAAAAAAAATGTTTTAAAAAATATGAAAAAAATAAAAAATATATCAAAGTTTTAAATCACCCCCCTTTCACCCCATTCAAAATAAAACAATGAAAAAAATCAAATATACACATATTTGGTATCGTCGCGTTCAGAATCTCCCGATCTATCAATAAAAAAAGGATTAACCTGATCGCTAAATGGCGTAGCAAGAAAGAAAATTGAAACGCCAGAATTACGTTTTCTTGGTCACCGCGACATTGCATTAAAATGCAATAACAGGCAATGAAAAGAACGTATCTGCACCAAAATGGTATCATTAAAAACGTCAGCTCGGCACGAAAAAAATAAGCCCTCACCCAACCCCAGATCACGAAAAATGGAGACGCTACGGGTCTCGGAAAATTGCGCCATATTTTTATTTTCTTAGCAAAGTTTGGATTTTTTTTTAACCACTTAGATAAAAAAGAACCTAGACATGTTTGGTGTCTATGAACTCGTAATGACCCGGAGAATCATAATGGCAGGTCAGTTTAGCATTTAGTGGACATAGCAAAAAAGCCAAACAAAAAACAAGTGTGGGGTTGCACTTTTTTTTGTAATTTCACCGCACTTGGAATTTTTTTTCCCGTCTTCTAGTACATGACATGCTAAAACCAATGATGTTGTTCAAAAGTACAACTTTCCCAGCAAAAAATAAGCTCTCACATGGCCATATTGACGGAAAAATAAAAAAGTTATGGCTCTAGGAAGGAGGGGAGCGGAAAACCGAAAAAAGCTGAGGTCATGAAGGGGTTAAAGTCACCTAAAATACACATTGTAAGGTGGTTCCAAAAGATCAGGTTCAGCAGAGCTATAATGAGCAAACTGTGACAACAACTCTTGCATTCTATGGTATAGATATTAAAGATAGTACAGTTATATGAAAAAGTTTGGGCACCCCTATTAATCTTAAGCTTAATGTTTTATAAAAAAAAAAAAATTTTGCAACAGCTATTTCAGTTTCATATATCTAATAACTGTTGGACACAGTAATGTTTCTGCCTTGAAATGAGGTTTATTGTACTAACAGAAAATGTGCAATCTGCAATCAAACAAAATTTGACAGGTGCATAAGTATGGGCACCTCACCAGAAAAGTGACATTAATATTTAGTAGATCCTCCTTTTGCAAAAATAACAGCCTCCAGTCACTTCCTGTAGCTTTTAATGAGTTCCTGGATCCTGGATGAAGGTATTTTTGACCATTGCTCTTTACAAAACAATTCCAGTTCAGTTAAGTTTGATGGTCGCCAAGCATGGACAGACCTCTTCAAATGATCCCACAGATGTTCAATGATATTCACGTCTGGGGACTGGGATGGCCATTCCAGAACAGTGTAATTGTTCCTCTGCATGAATGCCTGAGTAGATTTGGAGCGGTGTTTTGAATCATTGTCTTGCTGAAAGATCCATCCCCTGCGTAACTTCAACTTTGTCACTGATTCATGAACATTATTGTCAAGAATCTGCTGATACTGAGAGGAATCCATGCGTACCTCAACTTTAAAAAGATTCCCGGTGCCGGCATTGGCCACACAGCCCCAAAGCATGATGTAACCTCCACCAAATATTACTGTGGGTAGCAAGTGTTTTTCTTGGAATGCTGTGTTTTTTTTGCCGCCATGCATAACGCCTTTTTGTATGACCAAACTACTCAATCTTGGTTTCATCAGTCCACAGGACCTTCTTCCAAAAAGAAATTGGCTTCTCCAAATGTGCTTTTGCATACCTCAGCCGACTCTGTTTGTGGCGTGCTTGCAGAAACGGCTTCTTTCGCATCACTCTCCCATACAGCTTCTCCTTGTGCAAAGTGCGTTGTATAGTTGACCGATGCACAGTGACACCATCTGCAGCAAGTTGATGCTGCAGCTCTCTGGAGGTGGTCTGAGGATTGTCCTTGACTGATCTCACCATTCTTCTTCTCTGCCTTTCTGATGTTTTTCTTGGCCTGCCACTTCTGGCCTTAACAAGAACTGTTCCTGTGTTCTTCCTTACTTATTTCCTTACTATGTTCTTCACAGTGGAAATTGACAGGTTAAATCTCTTAGACAGCTTTTTGTATCCTTCCCCTGAACAACTATGTTGAACAATCTTTATTTTCAGATCATTTGACAGTTGTTTTGAGGAGCCCATGATGCCACTCTTCAGAGGAGATTCAAACAGGAGAACAACTTGCAAGTGGCCACTTTAAGTAGCTTTTCTCATGATTGCATACACCTAGCTATGAAGTTCAAAGCTCAATGAGGTTACAAAACCAAAAATAGTGCTTTAGTAAGTCAGTAAAAAGTAGGTAGGAGTATTTAAAACAAGAAAATGATAAGGGTGCCCATACTTATGCACCTGTCAAATTTTGTTTCAATGCAGATTGCACATTTTCTGTTAGTACAATAAACCTCATTTCAAGGCAGAAACATTACTGTGTCCAACAGTTATTAGATATATGAAACTGAAATAGCTGTTGCAAAAAAACAAATTTTTATAAAACATTAAGCTTAAGATTAATAGGAGTGCCCAAACTTTTTCATATAACTGTATATAGCTCTGTATAACTAATATAATAGAGCACTATAACAGGGGAGATTGAACTAGGAGGTCCAGCACCATATGGACCTTATGCCTCTCATCTCTATATATTATCTGTCAGATAAGTCTTTACTGTTTACACTCACTCCTGATAAACCTCTAAGGGCTCCTTCTCACTTGCGTGAAATACGGCCGAGTCTCGCAGGTTAAAATCCGGCTCTGCCGCCGGCACTTGGGAGCGGAGCGTGCAGCTCCATGTATTGCTGTGCGGCCGCACGCTCTGCTCTGGAGTGTCGGCGGCAGAGCCAGGTTTTAACCTGCGAGACTCGGCCATATTTCACGCAAGTGAGAAGGAGCCCTAAGGCTTTCACACATCAGTTTTTTGCCATCAGTCACAATCCGTCACAAGCAGCCTAAAGGTGACTTAAATACACTTTTTCTGATGTTAACAATTAGTGATGAGCGAATATACTCATTACTCGAGATTTCCCTAGCATGCTCGGGTGACCTCCGAGTATTTTTTTTAGAGCTCGGAGATTTAGTTTTCTTCACCGCAGCTGGATGATTTACAGCTACTAGCCTGCTTGATTACATGTGGGGATTTCCTAGCAACCAGGCAACCCCCCCTTTGTACTTATGCTGGCTAACAGATGTAAATCATTCAGCTGCGGCAAGAAATACTAAATCTCCGAGCACTAAAAAATACTCAGGGGACCCCCGAGCGTGCTCGAGATATCTCGAGTAACGAGTATATTTGCTCATCACTATTAACAATGCATTAAGCACTTTAATTCATGAGAGTATCTCTATACTGCTATCTGGGTAATCTAATGCCATGTATTCATGTATTATAATCCTGACACATAAGTGGTCTTTTCTTTTTCATCATTAAGTGCAAAACCCTGAGGGGGAAGAATTGCACCCTTATAGCTTATCACCCTCTCCCTTAAAAATTATATCTAAGAAGGGATAGATGGGACAGCGTCCGATGAGCGGGGGCACCATTCTCGTTGCACCTAGGGTGCCAACCCCTGCTGTTTGGCAGTTTTGAAAAATACAGGGATGAATAGATAAATAATGCTTTTTAAATAGAGAGTCCATGTGTTAATTAACCCCTATAAATCTATAAGTGCCATATGGCCAGCAGGGTGAGCCGACGACGAGCGGGGGTACCAACGGTCAGGATTTAGGGTACCAACCTCCGCTGCTAGTTAGGGTAAATTCAGTATATCAGGAATAGGCACCTCCCTAGGTATCGTCTATAAGTGTCTATATGATACTTTGGTGGTTGGCATGTGTTTATTTCACCTTTTAATGAAGTAAATAAAAGTTGTATTTTTATATATTTTCAAAGTTGGGTTTTCTCTTGGCGAGTCCTCATTTCAATATACTCCCAATTTTTTACCTTTTTCTGTGAAAATAATTACAGGCGGCGCTATTCCCTTATTCCCCATTGCCATTTTATGTGGGTAAATATATTTTTATTAAAGAGAAGAGAATATTACAAGAAAAACAGTAGTTGAAAACTACGACAATGATCAAAGTACTTTTTCTTATAATATACAATTCGAGAAGAGTAACACAAAAAACACTCGTTCACAAACCTTGCATAAATCTTACATAAAAGAAAGAAAAAAAAAAAACGGTAACTTTAACATATAAGCAATAACTCCTTGCCCCCGCAACAGGCGAGGACTTTCATTACCGTGAATAAAAGAAAGCATACCTAAAATCAGTTCGCCCATGTCCCCTAGAGCGAGACCTGTACACAAATAGTATAATTACCGTATATACTCGAGTATAAGCCGAGATTTTCAGCCCAAATTTTTGGGCTGAAAGTGCCCCCTCGGCTTATACTCGAGTCACGGTCTGTGGCAGGGTCGGCGGGTGAGGGGGAGAGGGCGCTGAGGCATACTTACCTAGTCCCGGCGATCCTGTCGCTCCCCCTGCCCGTCCCACGGTCTCCGGGTGCCGCAGCCTCTTCCCCTGAGCGGTCACGTGGGACCGCTCATTAGAGAAATGAATAGGCTGCTCCACCTCCCATAGGGGCGGAGCCGCCTATTCATTTCTCTAATGAAGCGGTGCCGGTGACCGCTGATAGAGGAAGAGGCTGCGGCACCGAAGACAGCTGTCCGGGGGAAGGAGCGGGACGCCGGGAGCAGGTAAGTATGTCATATTCACCTGTCCGCGTTCCACACGCCGGGCGCTGTCTCCATCTTCCCGGCGTCTCTCTCTCCGCACTGACTGTGCAGGCAGAGGGCGCGATGACGCATATAGTGTGCGCGCCGCCCTCTGCCTGATCAGTCAGTGTGCGGAGAGACGCCGGGAAGATGGCGCCGAGGAGCTGCAGGCAAGACAGGTGAGTATGTGTTTTATTATTTTTATTGCAGCAGCAGCAGCAACAGCTATGGGGCAATAATGTACAGTGCAGAGCACTATATGGCACAGCTATGGGGCAATAATGGTGCAGAGCACTGTATGGCACAGCTATGGGGCAATAATGTACGGTGCAGAGCACTATATGGCACAGCTATGGGGCAATAATGGTGCAGAGCACTATATGGCACAGCTATGGGGCAATAATGGTGCAGAGCACTATATGGCACAGCTATGGGGCAATAATGGTGCAGAGCACTATATGGCACAGCTATGGGGCAATAATGGTGCAGAGCACTATATGGCACAGCTATGGGGCAATAATGGTGCAGAGCACTATATGGCACAGCTATGGGGCAATAATGGTGCAGAGCACTATATGGCACAGCTATGGGACAATAATGGTGCAGAGCACTATATGGCACAGCTATGGGGCAACGGTGCAGAGCACTATATGGCACAGCTATGGGGCAATAATGGTGCAGAGCACTATATGGCACAGCTATGGGGCAATAATGGTGCAGAGCACTATATGGCACAGCTATGGGGCAATAATGGTGCAGAGCACTATATGGCACAGCTATGGGGCAATAATGGTGCAGAGCACTATATGGCACAGCTATGGGGCAATAATGGTGCAGAGCACTATATGGCACAGCTATGGGGCAATAATGGACGGTGCAGAGCACTATATGGCACAGCTATGGGGCAATAATGGTGCAGAGCACTATATGGCACAGCTATGGGACAATAATGGTGCAGAGCACTATATTGCACAGCTATGGGGCAATAATGGTGCAGAGCACTATATGGCACAGCTATGGGGCAATAATGAACGGTATGGAGCATCTATTTTTATTTTTGAAATTCACCGGTAGCTGCTGCATTTTCCACCCTAGGCTTATACTCGAGTCAATAAGTTTTCCCAGTTTTTTGTGGCAAAATTAGGGGGGTCGGCTTATACTCGAGTATATACGGTATATAAGTAACTGGTAAATCATGGTACAGACCTATCACACCGAGCTGGTGGAAGGTGAACAGCTCACCCAGGTGGGAGATAGAAAGAGGAGGAAATAGAGGGGGGAGCCCACGTAGGTGGGGCTCAAGAAAAGAAATATAAAATGAGAACACGAAAAGAAAAGAAGAGTAGCTTAGTAATCGACTGTAGAATAGACAGGTGTATTCAGGTAAACAGGTCAGGGAAACGAGCAGAATCTTTAAATAGAATCCATTCAGTCCAGATACCTAAAAAGGAGACCCTTGTCAGTGAAAGGTCTGCATCAATTTCCTCCATCCTAAAGATGGTTTCAAATTCTGAAAACCACTCCACAACATCGGGGGGAACTGGGTCTCGCCATCGGCGGGGGATCACCGTCCTAGCAGCCGCTAGGCAAAATTTAAGGATGTCCTTTTTTTGGGATCCCACCGAACCGGGAATCATGGATAGCAATGCCATCTCCGGAGTACCGGTGATGTGCTTGCCTGTGATCAAACCATAATTTCGGAACACTTGGTCCCAGAATGTTCTAATCAAGGGGCAGCCCCACCAGATATGCAAAAGGGAGCCAATGCCATTTCCACACCTCCAGCAGCAGTTTGAAATTGAGGGAGAAAATTTGTGTAACCTGTCAGGTGTGAGGTACCACCTATATTGCAGTTTATACCCCTTCTCCGAGGCCTCACTGGAACTCGGGAGTTTATGGTTCATCAGGAAGCAACGCTCCCATTCCTCATCCGACAAAGTCCGCCCTAAATCCTTCTCCCAAGCAGACTGGAAATAGAGCCTTGCGTCAGAGTCAGGTGTTGAAAAAATTGAGTAGAGGGAAGAGATTCCCCTGTTCGGGGCGTCTCCACCGGCAAACAACAGTTCCAAGGGAGAGAGTCTACAGTTCGAACCCCTTGGCAAATTCAAAGAGGCCAGGAAGGACCGGACCTGCAAGTACTCCCACCAAAGAAGTTTAGTGGAGGGAGATTGAGTTTGGAGGGAACAGAGGGTGGGAATCTCGCCACGCTGTAAGATATCACCAACCCGTATGTCATCCTCGTATTTCCATCCCATGAAGGCTTTCCTGTGAATGCCCGGAGGAAATGCCGGGTTGCAAAAAATAGGTGTAAGAAGGCTGGCCCCAAGAGGAGCGGACCCCTTCACACCACTGCAGTGCCATGCCCTCATAGCCTCTGAGGTTAGGAAGGAAAATCTCCCCCGTTGAAGAGCATATTGCTTTGGGATCCACTGAAGATAATGAAGAGGCAAATCGGACCATTCTTGTTCCAACTCTACCCATTTTTTAAATTTAATTTTATATTTCCAGTCCAAGAGGCGAACTAATATGGCCGCCCTGCAATAGTTTCGGAGGTTGGGTAGACCCACCCCACCAAACTGGTGTGGCCTAAATAAAACCTTGTAACTCACCCTCGGTGTTTTCCCCTTCCAGATAAAACGGGAAATCAAGGACTGTATTTTAATAAAAAACGATTTATGTGGCCAAATGGGAATCGCCTGAAAGATATAAAGAAATCTCGGCAGGATATCCATCTTAACCACATGAATCCTACCGAGCCACGACAGCCTCAATGGGCCGTAAGACTCCAGAAGGGATCCCACCCTGTTCAAAATGACCTGATGGTTCAAAGAAAATAATTGAAGAGGATCCGAGGTGAGGTTCACCCCGAGATATGAAATCTGATCCTGTTGCCATCTAAAGGGGAAGGCCCGCTTCAAGGAAGCCACCACGGAAGAAGATAGAGAAATGTTTAGGACCTCAGATTTGGAGTTATTAATCTTGAAGTTACTTAAATCCCCGAAGGATTCGAACTCCTTCATAAGCACTGGAAAAGAGACGACTGGGTTAGAGACGAAGAGGAGGATGTCGTCGGCAAATAGGGCCGTTTTATGGTTAGAGTTTCCAACCTGAATCCCTGAGATACTGTCATTAACTCGGATAGCCTTAGCCAAATGCTCAATAACTAAAACATATAATAGGGGCGACAACGGGCAGCCTTGTCTAGTACCGTTCTGAATATAAAAACGATTGGACAAAGATCCATTGACTCTAACACGAGCTGAGGGTTTTGAATATAATGACATAATTTTCCCCAGGAAATTGGATTGTAAGCCAATATGGGTCAGGGTCTCCCGTAGAAAGTCCCAATGGACTCTATCAAAGGCCTTTTCCGCGTCAATCGACAGAAGACAAAGAGGGAACTTTTGCATCTTGGTCCTCTCAATAAGGAGAAGAGACCTGATAATGCTGTCCCGCGCCTCCCGGCCCTTGACAAAGCCCACCTGATCAAGGTCGATAATAGATGGGAGAAGTCCCGACAATCTGTCAGCCAATACCTTGGCAAATAATTTTACATCGACGTTGATCAGGGAGATTGGCCTATAACTCCCGGCTAGCAGGGGATCTTTATTAGGCTTTGGCAGAACAGAAATATGAGCCTCTAGGGACTGGGGGGTAAAGTTATTCTCCTCAGAAATCGCATTAAAGGTGAGGACCATTTGGGGAAGCAAGTCAGATAGAAGGGATTTATAGAATAAGGGAGTGAACCCATCCGGCCCAGGACATTTAGAGGTGGACGTGGATTTAACAGCTTCTGACAGCTCCTCAGGGGTTATGTCCTTTTCCAGGACCGCCAAATCCGCCTCAGGGAGGGACGGGACCTTGATCCTATTCATATAAGATTTAATTTTATTTTTCAACGTGGTGGGATCCAAGTCAGCGTACCTGCCCCTAATGTTGTACAGGGATTTATAGAACGTTTGAAAGACCTCTAGGATCTCCTCATTACTATGGACCAGTTGGCCCTTATCATTTTTGAGTGATGAGATAAGGGTGGGACCCGATCTGGGATGAAGCAGTCGTGCTAGAGGGCGCCCACAAACATTAGCTCTTTTGTAGAAAAACCCTTTAGTTCTTTCCTTGTCACCCATAAACCGTCTATCCAGCAGGCCTTTAAGTTCAAGCCTTTTTGTAGTGAGCTCGACCAAAGTCTCAGAGGACCTCGAATTCTTATGCCTGCTTTCCAGGGTCTGAATTTGTGACAGCAAAGCGTCTATTTCCTCAGTCTGAAGTTTTTTGATTCTAGCCCCATGTTTGATTAAGGTGCCTCTCATGATGCACTTCAGTGCTTCCCATTTAATTGCCTGAGGTGTGGGATCTGACGCATGAGTATGGGCGAACGCTGCAATGTCAGATTTCAAATCACTCAAACAGGTGGTGTCTCGTAAAAGGTTGCCATTCAATTTCCATGAGAATTTTTTCATAGCCAGCCCGGGTATCTCCAAGGATAGAAAAATAGGGCAATGATCCGATTGAACCATATTACCAATCTTGGCATCAGGCCTCCAAGATAAGACCCCCCTGCTGACCAGAAAAAGGTCAATTCTGCTGTAGGAGTTATGTGGAGTAGAATAGAAAGTATAATCCTTACCTCTAGGATTGAGGATTCTCCAAACATCTATCAGATGTAGTTTAAGTAAGAATTTTTGTAGGGCTCTCACCTTTCTCGATGGGACCGCCCCCCGACCAGAGGAGGTATCTAGTTTGGGATCAAAGACAAAGTTAAAATCACCACCTATCACAATCTGGCCCTCCGCAAATGAAGACAGTTTCAACAATAGAGACTTGCAGACTTTAGGCTGTTCCCGGTTCGGGAGATACCAGTTAACTAGGGTCAGGATCCGTTCAGCACACTTTAACTTTCATAAAAATATAGCGTCCCCCTTCATCTATGACCTTGTCTATCAATATGATATTTAAATTCTTACAAAAGGCTATTGAGACACCTTTTGTCCTCGATTCGGGTTTGGAACTATGGGACCATCTATCATAAAGTTTACCCCCGACAACTGGTATCCGGTCAGCTCTAAAATGAGTTTCTTGAAGAAAAAGTATCTGAACCCCTAGCTTGTGCATATCTGAAAGTACGTGGCTTCGTTTTTGGGGAGTATTGAATCCCCGTACATTTAGGGAACCAAATTTTAAGGAACCCATTTTTCAATAGAATGTCAAGTACCCAACCGTTAGGCCCCAAAAAAGGGGTTATCCTGCCACCTGAGAGATGAGAGCAGAAAACAAGACGCAGCAAATTAGAAGAAAAAGAAGAGAAAAAGAGTAGGCAAATATAGAAGAAAAAAGGAATGTAGCAGTAAATTGTACCCTGAGGGAGCTGAAAATTAAAAACTCTTACTTAAGATATGGGGTATAGTCGTTTCACGAATATCACGGTTTGGACCAACCGTATAACCCCTTAATGGGTCATGTCCTTTCCACTGAAGAAAGGAAGAAAGTCAAAACAATATATAACAAAATAAATCATATACCGACGGATTCGATAAACAATATAACTGTATAACACACCATGTTCCCCGGCGAACTTCCCTGAGACAAAAAAAATACACAAAATTACCCAGTGCAACCGAACCACCAGAGGGGGAGGGAAAGGGAGAAGAAAAAAGGGGGGGGGGGGGAAGGGGTAATCAAAGGAGAGGAGAGGGAGGGGGAAGAATAAGAAGGGGGAAGGAAGAGAATGGAATAGTGGAGAGGGAAGGGAAAATGACCAAGGGAAAAGAGCAAATCATATATCATCAACACGGCCATTACTGCCTAAAGCTAGACCAAAGACCTAAGGGTCTGCAACCGACTGAACCAAAAATACTGGATGCTTGCATATCAGCCGTCTTCAGATACATCATTACAGTTCTGTCCTTTACCACGAGATCTAGTGCGGCCTCTTCCACGGTTGCGACGCGCCCTCTTTCGGCGCTGTGGCATAGGGCCCATATCCTGACCAATGGGATAAGGCCAGTCAGGGAATTGTAGGCCCGGATCCTCGAGGTTCAGAAGGGAGAGAAATGAATGATGCTCCCTGGGGTGAGATAAGGACACCATCTGGGTTCCCCGCCGAACCTGGAGGTGGAATGGATATCCCCAAGAATAGGGGATCTGGCTCTGGCGAAGGAGGTTAAGTAGAGGTCGCAGAGCTCTCCTCTTTTGGAGGGTTCTCTGTGACAGATCCGAGAGGAACTAATTGGCAATCTTGGAAACGGATCTCCTGGGTCTTTCTGGAACAGTTGAGGATTTCTTCCTTCACTTGGTACCTATGAAAACGACAAATCACGTCTCTAGGCAGACCTCCATCCTCAGGGGGAGGACCCAGCGACCTATGAGCTCTGTCAAATTCAATACCCAACTATGGGGCAGTGTTCCTAACGGAGTTGAACAAAGCTTGAAGAGTCGCAGTTAGGTCACTGGTTTGGACGGATTCCGGTAGACCCCTCACTCTCAGATTTTGCCTTCTCTCCCGATTCTCCAAGTCCTCCATATGGTCTAGAAAGCTCTCAAAGGTGGACGTCTGGGCTGACAGTTTATCCTCAAGGGCTAGGATCTTGCTGGAGAGATTTTCCACAGTAGTGTCAGTAAGTGTGACTGCCCGCCAGAGCTGAGACGTCCCCTCTCAGGACCATTGTTTCAGCTTTAAAGGAGTTCTCCACCCTGGAGATAAAGCCCCCAAGTTCCTCTTTAGTTGGAACGTTGCTAATACGGGCCTTAAAAGCTTCCCACATGTCTGGGTCAGGGCTATCTTGTGGCCGCATATTTGGTAAAATAGGGGAACCACTGTGTTGAAGCACCCCCTCTGCAGTTTTAAGTGGCCGAGGTGACAGGCTAGGAGGCAGCCGAGTCTCCTGCAGCAAAGGCCACTCAGTTTGGGAGGGGTAGAGATCAGCTCTCTGTGTCCAGGACCTCACCGCTTCTCCCTCTGTTTGTACAGTCTCATGATCCGAGCCCCCACCATCCTCCCTCTCCCCTGCGGTACCTTCATCTGAGACCCCCTGCAGGGGGGCCTCTCCTGAGTAAACAGTCTGGTGACAGACGCTCTGGAAACCTCAGTGCAGGCCTGCAGTGTCTCCTTCTCTCTCTGTTTGTTTTTTGCCTCATGTGTAGTGCTGCAGGGCTTGGGGGAGGGATCAGCCATCTTAGGATCAGTGCAGCTCCAAGGCCTCTTCCCAGAGCTTCTTAAAAAGCGAGATATACTTGCAGAGAACTCCACAGGGGGTCCAGAAGGGGTGTTGGGGCGTGCAGGCTTCCGTTTAGCAGGCATAGACTCCGGTAAAGTCAGTTTCTGGGCTGTTGCAGGGCTTTATTCGGCTAGGGAAGCAGGAGCTCAGGGATTAGCAGCCTTCCTCCATTATGGCCAGGACACGCCCCCCCCATTGCCATTTTAAAACCGCAATGAGGGAATAAGTACCCTTAACAACTGCCGTTTTAATATGTATCGGCAGCCATTAAGAGGTTTACTATATTAAATGCGAGCCAAAATAAAAATAAAAAATTCACAGGACCCTGTTCCCACAGCCCCGTCTGTAGTCTGCGGCCATCAGGCTTGTGCCCTGCAAAGCTCCTGCTAGCTGCCGGCATTCCGCCTTGCTGTAGTTTGAGTCCAGCTCTGTGTAAGCAGCAAGGTTTGCCTGGAGGCCATATTGGAAGTCTGCAACCACAACTCAGAAGTGTTCCTTTCCCCATTTGCACATTGTGCAGCAATAGATGAAAAGTTTCATTTGGGGCTTAATACTTTTTCTGTATAAAATTAAGATTGTAATACTTCAAAAAGAGAAAATAAAAAACTCAGTTTTTTATGTAATGGTCTATTCATGTTTTTCATGGATAAAACATGTACAGTTAGGATCAGATATTTAAACAGTTTCCAAATTGTTGTGATTTTGGCTCTGCATGCCACTTTTTTTTTCACTTTAAAATGAAACTGGGATGCAATTGAAGTGAAGACTTTCAGGTTTTACCCCTTTCTGACATTAGACGTACTATTCTGTCTAAGCGACCCGGGCCAATTGGACCATGGACGGAATAGTACGTCTGGGCGATCGGCCGCGATCACCAAGTCTCCCTGTCAGTGCAGCGCTGACAGCTTATATGGCTGCTTCATCATCTGCATGACATAGAAGCAAACAGCCTGCAAAAAATGATTGTCCCATAGTGGGACAAAGTAAAAAAGTTAGGAAAAAGTAAACTTTAAAAAAATAAAAATAAAAAAAAAAATTAAATCAATATTTATTCTATCAATAAATCAATATTTTAATGAAAAAAATCTAAACAATAAAAGTACACATTTTTGGTATCGCCATGTCCGTAACAACCCGACCTATAAAACTATACCACTAGATAACCCCTTTAGTGAACACCATAGAAAAAAAAAGACAAAAAAACAATGCTTTATCATAATATCGCCGAACAAAAAGTGGAATAACACGCAATCAAATATGCATATAAATAAACATTGTGCTGCTGAAAACATCATCTTGTCCCGCAAAAAATATGCCACCATATACTGTAGCTCAATCAGCCGAAGAATAAAAAAGTTATAGCTCTTAGAATAACGTGATGGAAAAGAATTATATTTTACATAATAGTTTTTATTGTATATAAGCGACAAAACTTAAAAAAAGATATAAATGAGGTTTTGCTGTAATCGTACTAACCCGAAGAATAAAACTGCCTCATCAAAATTTATCACACATGGAACAGTATAAACACCCTCCCCCCAAAAGAAATTCATGAATTGCTGTTTTTGTTAATTTTGCCTCCCAATAATCGGGATAGAAAGCTATAAAAAAGTAATGTGCCCAAAAATGGTACCAATAAAAACGTCAACTCGTCCCGCAAAAAATGAGACCTCACTTGACTGTCGGCCAAAATAAGAAAAAAATTATAGCTCTCAAAATATGGTGATGCAAAACTATTTTTTGCAATAAAAACAGTCTTTTAGTGTGCGAAAGCAGCCATAGAAGCAAGCTATAGGGGGCGTGGCCTGAGCTCTGGCGATGTAGGAGGTAAGAGCTCTGAGCTCCCCTAAGGGTATGTGTCCACGTTCAGGATTGCATCAGGATTTGGTCAGGATTTTTCATCAGTATTTGTAAGCCAAAACCAGGAGTGGGTGATAAATACAGAAGTGGTGACGTGTTTCTATTATACTTTTCCTCTAATTGTTCCACTCCTGGTTTTGGCTTACAAATACTGATGAAAAATCCTGACCAAATCCTGATGCAATCCTGAACGTGGACACATACCCTAAAGAACCCAAAAAGCGACGAAAAAAATCCACAAGAGGCATTTATTAATAACTTTTATTGAGTTATTATCCCTCTACAACAGAATTGGAACATTTTACAGTCAAAAAACGCTTTCAATCAAGAATTTTTACTTCATAGAATGTAGGAGATAAACCCGGAGACGACATTGTGAAAAGCGGAGGGATACCTTTACCTATTTTTTTTTTCACACCAGGATTCAACTTTAAGGTCAGTGCTTGCATTTTCCACCTAAGAGCCAATTGGACAGTTATCCCTGGTCATTTGGGTGCCCATATTGCTGAGATTTCTTTTTATTTGGGTCTCTTGTGCACTGAAACTGCATTCTTCCCTACGGTGTAAAGGCGGAGGGATACCCACTTCATATATTTTTGACTGCAGGATATAATTAAATTGATGACCAGTGCACCTAGTTTTCACTCAGTGGACAACTTAGATTTATCATCCTGTCATTTTGACACATATATCTGAAAGATTAGAGGTGGCACAACCGAGATTACCAGTAAAACCCGGCTGCAATACCGCACAGCTTAACAGCATTTTCACCTGAGGTAGAAAGTAGTTCCGGCCGCTCCATTTGACTAAAGGCCCCGTCTCACTAAGCGATTTACCAACGATCACGACCAGCGATACGACCTGGCCGTGATCGTTGGTAAGTCGCTGTGTGGTCGCTGGGGAGCTGTCACACAGACAGCTCTCTCCAGCGACCAACGATCAGGGGAACGACTTCGGCATCGTTGAAACTGTCTTCAACGATGCCGAAGTCCCCCTTCAGCACCCGGGTAACCAGGGTAAACATCGGGTTACTAAGCGCAGGGCCGCGCTTAGTAACCCGATGTTTACCGTGGTTACCAAAAAAAACAAACAGTACATACTCGCCTTTCGGTGTCCAGGTCCCTTGCCGTCTACTTCCTGCTCTGACTGAGCCGCCGTACAGTGAGAGAAGAGCACAGCGGTGACGTCACTGCTGTGCTCTCACTTCTCACTGTACGGCCGGGAGTCAGTCAGAGCAGGAAGCAGACGGCAAGGGACCTGACGGACATCAGAAGGCGAGTATGTACTGTTTGTTTTTTTTTACATTTACGCTGGTAACCAGGGTAAACATCGGGTTACTAAGCGCGGCCCTGCGCTTAGTAACCCGATGTTTACCCTGGTTACCAGTGAAGACATCGCTGGATCGGTGTCACACACACCGATTCAGCGATGTCAGCGGGACCTCAACGACCGAAAAAAGGTCCAGGCCATTCCGACACGACCAGCGATCTCGCAGCAGGGGCCTGATCGCTGGTACGTGTCACACATAGCGAGATCGCTACTGAGGTCGCTGTTGCGTCACAAAACTTGTGACTCAGCAGCGATCTCGCTAGCGATCTCGCTATGTGAGACGGGGCCTTTACTGTGGCAAGCTCCTGCTTCAGCAAGATTATAGATCCAGGAGCGCTTCAGGCACTTGCTTCCACGCCGACCATCAATACAGATACATCGCTTATCTAAAGGTACCGTCACATTAAGCGACGCTGCAGCGATAGCGACAACGATGCCGATCGCTGCAGCGTCGCTGTTTGATCGCTGGAGAGCTGTCACACAGACCGCTCTCCAGCGACCAACGATGCCGAGGTCCCCGGGTAACCAGGGTAAACATCGGGTTGCTAAGCGCAGGGCCGCGCTTAGTAACCCGATGTTTACCCTGGTTACCAGCGTAAAAGTAAAAAAAACAAACAGTACATGCTCACCTGCGCGTCCCCTGCCGTCTGCTTCCTGACACTGACTGAGCTCCGGCCCTAACAGCACAGCGGTGACGTCACCGCTGTGCTTTCACTTTCACTTTAGGGCCGGATCTCAGTCAGAGCAGGAAGCAGACGCTGGGGGACGCGCAGGTGAGCATGTACTGTTTGTTTTTTTTACTTTTACGCTGGTAACCAGGGTAAACATCGGGTTACTAAGCGCGGCCCTGCGCTTAGTAACCCGATGTTTACCCTGGTTACCAGTGTAAAACATCGCTGGTATCGTTGCTTTTGGTGTCAAACACAACGATACACGGCGATCGGACGACCGAATAAAGTTCTGGACTTTATTCAGCGACCAGCGACATCACAGCAGGATCCTGATCGCTGCTGCGTGTCAAACTAAACGATATCGCTAGCGAGGACGCTGCAACGTCACGGATCGCTAGCGATATCGTTTAGTGTGACGGTACCTTTAGATGAAAGGGGCTGAATTGTCTGAAGACAGAACACCGAAGGAGACTGCAATTTTGGAACACCAGAGAGGAGGAGGATAGTTTTTTTTTTTTTAAAGCACCAATCATTGTAGGATGCTGTTTCCCTATCAACCAAATAAGAATCTCAAGGCGAAGACATTTTAAAACAATAAAGGTGACTCTGGTTGCCTGGGTGGTCTTGGGATTCAGTCCCATAAGGAATTGACGGCTTTCAGAGAACTTTAAAGGTTACTTGTACCTAGAATGCAAATGGAGAGGGTTTAGGGGTTGTATATAGACCATCTCATAAATAGTGCCTTATAAGTTTATACCTGATAGTTCCTATTTCATTTTGGTTAGTGGCATCCAAGCTCCATATATATTTAATTAGGGGACTTATAAGTGTCCTATGATACATAATATTAATCAACTGCAGCTCAGAGCCTTGTTCTTTTAATATATAACAATCTGGTCAGAGACTTTACTCCCCTTATCTTCTAATCCTACTGTCATCCATAGGCTCAGCTCTGTTACTCAGAGTTTGTTTGGGCAAATTTGAGGAATAGGAATCATTGTATTCTTTTCTTCATCCTGATCAGGGAATCAAGAAACTTCCTATACTCCCATTGTACGTTACACAGGCTGTTTATTTAATCTTTAACCTCTTCCTTGGCTGGATATAAATCTCATTACGCTGCCACATCAAAGATTCTAGATTTAAAAGGTACATTACCCTATTTACTCTTTACAAAACTTGAGAGGCCTATGAGGTAATTATCTGCCTACTTTAACTTGTAAGCTTCGCATTCTGATCCTTAGTGTGTAGTATCTTGTGTTTCAGGTTACCAACTTTATTTGTTTGACTCACAGCTATTCTTTTATCAATATATTGTATCATACAGCAATATTCACATGCAATTACCTGTATATTGAGTTCCAAGGGCTATATACTATAATTAATTGTATCATACTATATCTATCCAAGTGTCAATAAATGAGACCGACCAAAATGGAGACAGGAACAGGGAAAACAAAAAATAAATCCTAAACAAGTAGACAATCTCTACAAAGGGCTCACTCTAAATCTTATGAAGATTTCCCCAACTCACTTAGGGTACCGTCACACAGTACCATTTTGATCGCTACGACGGTACGATTCGTGACGTTCTAGCGATATCGTTACGATATCGCTGTGTCTGACACGCAGCAGCGATCAGGGATCCTGCTGAGAATCGTACGTCGTAGCAGATCGTATGGAACTTTCTTTCGTCGCTTGATCTCCCGCTGACATCGCTGGATCGTTGTGTGTGACAGCGATCCAGCGATGTGTTCACTTGTAACCAGGGTAAACATCGGGTAACTAAGCGCAGGGCCGCGCTTAGTAACCCGATGTTTACCGTGGTTACCAGCGTAAACGTAAAAAAAACAAACAGTACATACTTACATTCCGGTGTCTGTCCCCGGCGTTCTGCTTCTCTGCACTGTGTGAGCGTCTGCCAGCCGGAGAGCGAGCACAGCGGTGACGTCTGACGTCACCGCTGTGCTTTCCGGCTATGGCGCTTACACAGTGGAGAGAAGCAGAACGCCGGGGACAGACACCGGAATGTAAGTATGTACTGTTTGTTTTTTTTTTACGTTTACGCTGGTAACCAGGGTAAACATCGGGTTACTAAGCGCGGCCCTGCGCTTAGTTACCCGATGTTTACCCTGGTTACCGGGGACTTCGGCATCGCTCCAGCGCCATGATTGCAACGTGTAACCGCAGTCTACGACGCTGGAGCGATAATCATACGATCGCTGCGACGTCACGGATCGTGCCGTCGTAGCGATTAAAATGGTACTGTGTGACGGTACCCTAAGTCCTACTAGATCAAGGTCCCCTGTTAAGTCAGGGGAACAAAGTTCTACATTTATAAAACAATCCTCATTCCTAACATACAGTAAAGCTACAAAGGAAGGGAGTATACGGAAAAATTCAACATCCAAATTGCCGATAAGCATGTCATCCCGTAAAGGAGACCCCAATGGAGTGTCCAAACTTCCAATTCTAAATACCATCTCACCTAATGAAATGGATACTTCCAGATCTTTTAAAAGAAAAGGTCCTAGTGACCATGGGAGTAAAAATGACCCTTCCACTGAAGATTTGGACAATCAGTCTGATGACTATTCACCGAACAATAGCCCAGACAGACAAAGAGTTAAAAGAGATCACATAGAGGTGCCACCAATAGCAGAGATCCCACCGCCTTTAATTAACCTGGATGAATTTCTCAGTTCTAACAAGCCTGCCACTGAAGGTTTCTTGGCTAGCCTTTTTAGGTCATTTAATGAATCTATGAGGATAGGATTTGAATTAGAGAGCAAAACCCTGCAGGAAACTTGCAACAATTTCATTCAAAGATTCGAGAAGAATGAAAAAAGATTAAGGCCATGTGCACACGTTAAGTATTTTTCGCGGTTTTTTTCGCTATAAAAACGTGATAAAAACGCGAAAAAAACGCTAACATATGCCTCCTATTATTTACAGTGTATTGCGCATTTTTTGTGCAAATGTAGCCTTTTTTTCCGTGAAAAAATCGCATCGTGGAAAAAAAAGCAACATGTTCATTAAAAAGCGGAATTGCGGGGATTCCGCACACCTAGGAGTGCATTGATCTGCTTACTTCCCGCATGGGGCTGTGCCCACCATGCGGGAAGTAAGCAGATTATGTGCGGTTGGTACCCAGGGTGGAGGAGAGGAGACTCTCCTCCACGGACTGGGCACCATATAATTGGTAAAAAAAAAAGAATTAAAATAAAAAATAGTGATATACTCACTTTCGATGGCCTCCGGAGTCTTCCCGCCTCTCCGGTGCATGCTGCTGCTTCCGTTCCTATAGCTGGTGTGCGGTGAAGGACCTGCGATGACGTCGCGGTCTTGTGATTGGTCGCGAGACCGGTCATCTGACTGCATAGGCAGCATCTATAGTAAAAAGTTGGTCACACTTGTCAAACACTATGTTTGACAAGTGTGACCAACCTGTCAGTCAGTTTTCCAAGCGATGCTACAGATCGCTTGGAAAAACTTTAGCATTCTGCAAGCTAATTACGCTTGCAGAATGCTAAAAAAAACGCGGAAAAAAAACCGCAAAAAAAAATGCGGATTTCTTGCAGAAAATTTCCGGTTTTCTTCAGGAAATTTCTGCAAGAAATCCGGACGTGTGCCCATACCCTAAAGGTACCTTCACACTAAGCGACTTTACAACGATAACGATAGCGATCCGTGACGTTGCATCATCCTGGATAGCAATATCGTTGTGTTTGACACGCAGCAGCGATCAGGATCCCACTGTGAGATTGCTGGTCGTTGCTGAAAGTCCAGAACTTTATTTCGTTGCTGGATCTCCCGCTGACATCGCTGAATCGGTGTGTGTGACACCGATCCAGCGATGTCTTCACTGGTAACCAGGGTAAACATCGGGTTACTAAGCGCAGGGCCGTGCTTAGTAACCCGATGTCTACCCTGGTTACCATTGTAAAAGTTAAAAAAAAAAACACATACTCACATTCCGGTGCCCGGCGTCCGCTTCCCTGCACTCCTCCTGCATCCTGTGTAAGTGCCGGCCGTAAAGCAGAGCGGTGACGTCACCGCTCTGCTCTGTGGGAGATGCCGGAGATGTTCGGCGCTGACACAGGATGCAGGAGGAGTGCAGGGAAGCAGACGCCGGGCACCGGAATGTGAGTATGTGTTTTTTTTTTTTTACTTTTACAATGGTAACCAGGGTAAACATCGGGTTACTAAGCGCGGCCCTGCGCTTAGTAACCCGATGTTTACCCTGGTTACCAGGGGACTTTGGCATCGTTGGTCGCTGGAGAGCCGTCTGTGTGACAGCTCTCCAGCGACCACACAACGACGAAACAGCGACGCTGCAGCGATCGGCATCGTTGTCTGTATCGCTGCAGCGTCGCTTAGTGTGAAGGTACCTTTACTCTTGTTGAAAGACACCATTTACCTATCCAAACAGAATTCTAATCTTCAAGCTGAGATCCTTACCCTCAAAAATAAGTTAACAGACCTCGAAGATCGTAATCGAAGAAATAACTTAAAGATAAGAGGCATTCCTGAATCCGTCCCGCAAGGTGACCTCTCAAACTACACTAAAAATCTATTAAAAAAACTGGTCCCCAATCTCTCTGACTTACAACTGAACATTGACCGTATCCATCGCCTACCACGTCCTAAGGGGATACCCCAAGACAAGCCCAGGGATACTATCCTTAGAGTACATTTCTTCGATACAAAAGAAAAGATTTTGAAAGGCATCAGGGAAAAAGGTTCCTTCCCTGACCCGTATAGGAACATAACATTGCTCTCAGACTTCTCCAAAGCGACGATGGATGCGCGTAGATCCTTTAAAGACATAACAGCTAAACTTAGAGACCTCAAAGTGCCCTATAGATGGGGCTTCCCAACAAAGCTCTTAGTGTGGTACAACAGCAAAAATTATCCGATCGATACCCCTCAAGAAGGCTTGAGATTTATTAAATTCCTCATGGAAGAACCTGCCATTAAAGATAAACATTAGAAAATATGCTTATTATTATTTTCATAATTTCATTCTTTCAATAGACCTCTAACTCTGAGGTGTCTTTGTGGGCCTCAGCCACAAGTCTTGTATACCCCACACTTAGGTGAGACTCAATAAATTTGAAGTCCTCCAGGAGAACCCCTAAGTTAGTTCTTGTGTATTTTGGCTAGTTTTAGATAGGCCAACTACCAGTTTTGTTGTATTTATTTTTATCGCTCAGTTTTGTTTCATTCATAATTAATAATGAAAATCCTTTCTTATGTTAGAGGCATCAACAGCCCTAATAAAAGATTTACCATTTGGAAAGAGATTATTCGTTCTCGTGCCAATATTGTATGTCTACAGGAGGTGAAATTAGCGAAAGACAATCATCCAACTTTTCAGCACAAAAAATTCCCACATATCTTTAAATCGCTACATTCGTCTAAAAAAGGGGGGTGTCGTCACTTTAATAAGTAGCGATGTTCCATTCCAACTTGTTGATGAAGTAACAGACCATTTGGGCAGGTTCCATATCCTTACTTGTTATTTAAACAACAAACCTTGTACAGTGGTGAATGTATATGCTCCAAACACAAATCACATTTCCTTTTTAAATAATCTACATAAAAAAGTGAATAAAATTAAATTAGGAGATATCATATGGATAGGAGACTTTAACATTGTGCCTGATAGCATTATGGATTCCTCCTCTCTAGTCCGTTACAAGGCGCCAGTTTTAAAAAAGTGGTTGATCCAAAATGAACTCTACGACATATTCAGATGTCTTAATTCTTCTTCCCGTGAGTATTCTCACTATTCTGACGTGCATAAAACATCTTCCCTTATAGATTTAATTTTGACAAATGTTTTTACCCTCTCTAAATTTAAGAGTATTCAAATTTAAAAAAAAACTATTTCAGATCATGCCCCAGTGTTAGCAGATTTTCTTCTAGGACCCCCACTCGGAAATAACTACCTATGGAAATGTAATCCTACACTGTTTAACCCCTCTGTGACCTTTGACGTACTATCCCGTCGAGGTGACCTGGGCCTATCTGACCCTTGACGGGATAGTACGTCATAGCCGATCGGCCGCGCTCACGGGGGGAGCGCGGCCGATCGCGGCCGGGTGTCAGCTGCATATCGCAGCTGACATCCGGCACTACAGGTCCTTCTCAAAAAATTAGCATATAGTGTTAAATTTCATTATTTACCATAATGTAATGATTACAATTAAACTTTCATATATTATAGATTCATTATCCACCAACTGAAATTTGTCAGGTCTTTTATTGTTTTAATACTGATGATTTTGGCATACAACTCCTGATAACCCAAAAAACCTGTCTCAATAAATTAGCATATCAAGAAAAGGTTCTCTAAACGACCTATTACCCTAATCTTCTGAATCAACTAATTAACTCTAAACACATGCAAAAGATACCTGAGGCTTTTAAAAACTCCCTGCCTGGTTCATTACTCAAAACCCCCATCATGGGTAAGACTAGCGACCTGACAGATGTCAAGAAGGCCATCATTGACACCCTCAAGCAAGAGGGTAAGACCCAGAAAGAAATTTCTCAACAAATAGGCTGTTCCCAGAGTGCTGTATCAAGGCACCTCAATGGTAAGTCTGTTGGAAGGAAACAATGTGGCAGAAAACGCTGTACAATGAGAAGAGGTGACCGGACCCTGAGGAAGATTGTGGAGAAGGACCGATTCCAGACCTTGGGGAACCTGAGGAAGCAGTGGACTGAGTCTGGTGTGGAAACATCCAGAGCCACCGTGCACAGGCGTGTGCAGGAAATGGGCTACAGGTGCCGCATTCCCCAGGTAAAGCCACTTTTTTTCTACAGAGAAGCAGCACTGGACTGTTGCTAAGTGGTCCCAAGTACTTTTTTCTGATGAAAGCAAATTTTGCATGTCATTCGGAAATCAAGGTGCCAGAGTCTGGAGGAAGACTGGGGAGAAGGAGATGCCAAAATGCCTAAAGTCCAGTGTCAAGTACCCACAGTCAGTGATGGTGTGGGGTGCCATGTCAGCTGCTGGTGTTGGTCCACTGTGTTTCATCAAGGGCAGGGTCAATGCAGCTAGCTATCAGGAGATTTTGGAGCACTTCATGCTTCCATCGGCTGAAATGCTTTATGGAGATGAAGATTTCATTTTTCAGCACGACCTGGCACCTGCTCACAGTGCCAAAACCACTGGTAAATGGTTTACTGACCATGGTATTACTGTGCTCAATTGGCCTGCCAACTCTCCTGACCTGAACCCCATAGAGAATCTGTGGGATATTGTGAAGAGAAAGTTGAGAGACGCAAGACCCAACACTCTGGATGAGCTTAAGGCCGCTATTGAAGCATCCTGGGCCTCCATAACATCTCAGCAGTGTCACAGGCTGATTGCCTCCATGCCACGCCGCATTGAAGCAGTCATTTCTGCCAAAGGATTCCCGACCAAGTATTGAGTGCATAACTGAACATTATTATTTGATGGTTTTTTTGTTTGTTATTAAAAAACACTTTTATTTGATTGGCCGGGTGAAATATGCTAATTTATTGAGACAGGTTTTTTGGGTTATCAGGAGTTGTATGCCAAAATCATCAGTATTAAAACAATAAAAGACCTGACAAATTTCAGTTGGTGGATAATGAATCTATAATATATGAAAGTTTAATTGTAATCATTACATTATGGTAAATAATGAAATTTAACACTATATGCTAATTTTTTGAGAAGGACCTGTATGTGCCAGGAGCGGTCACGGACCGCCCCCGGCACATTAACCCCCGGCACACCGCGATCAAACATGATCGCGATGTGCCGGCGATGCAGGGAAGCATCGCGCAGGGAGAGGGCTCCCTGCGGGCTTCCCTGAGCCCCCCGCAGCAACGCGATGTGATCGCGTTGCTGCGAGGGTCTTACCTCCCTCCCTGCCTGCTCCAGACCCGGATCCAAGATGGCCGCGGATCCGGGTCCTGCAGGGAGGGAGGTGGCTTCACAGAAGCCTGCTCAGAGCAGGCACTGTGAAGCAGCCTGCACTTCAATCAGATCGGTGATCTGTCAGAGTGCTATGCAAACTGGCAGATCACCGATCTGTATTGTCCCCCCCTGGGGCAAAGTAAAAAAGTAAAAAAAAAAATTTCCAAATGTGTAAAAAAAAAATAAAAAAAAAAATTCCAAAATAATGAAAAAAAAAAAAAAATATTATTCCCATAAATACATTTCTTTACCTAAATATAAAAAAAACAAAACAATAAAAGTACACATATTTAGTATCGCCGCGTCCGTAACGACCCGACCTATAAAACTGGCCCACTCGTTAACCCCTTCAGTAAACACCGTAAGAAAAAAAAAAAAAAACGAGGCAAAAAACAAAGCTTTATTATCATACCGCCGAACAAAAAGTGGAATAACACGCGATCAAAAAGACAGATATAAATAACCATGGTACCGCTGAAAGCGTCATCTTGTCCCGCAAATAACGAGCCACCATACAGCATCATCAGCAGAAAAATAAAAAAGTTATAGTCCTGAGAATAAAGCGATGCAAAAATAATTATTTTTTCCATAAAATAGTTTTTATCGTATAAAAGCGCCAAAACATAAAAAAAATAATATAAATGAGATATCGCTGTAATCGTACTGACCCGAAGAATAAAACTGCTTTATCAATTTTACCAAACGCGGAACGGTATAAACGCCTCCCCCAAAAGAAATTCATGAATAGCTGGTTTTTGGTCATTCTGCCTCACAAAAATCGGAATAAAAAGCGATCAAAAAATGTGACGTGCCCAAAAATGTTACCAATAAAAACGTCAACTCGTCCCGCAAAAAACAAGACCTCACATGACTCTGTGGACCAAAATATGGAAAATTTATAGCTCTCAAAATGTGGTAACGCAAAAAATATTTTTTGCAATAAAAAGCGTCTTTCAGTGTGTGACGGCTGCCAATCATAAAAATCCGCTAAAAAACCCGCTATAAAAGTAAATCAAACCCCCCTTCATCACCCCCTTAGTTAGGGAAAAATAAAAAAAAAGTATTTATTTCCATTTTCCCATTAGGGCTAGGGTTAGGGCTAGGGTTGGGGCTAGGGTTAAGGCTACAGTTAGGGTTGGGGCTAAAGTTAGGGTTGGGGCTAAAGTTACGGTTAGGGTTTAGATTACATTTACGGTTGGGAATAGGGTTGGGATTAGGGTTAGGGGTGTGTCTGGGTTAGAGGTGTGGTTAGGGTTACTGTTGGGATTAGGGTTAGGGGTGTGTTTGGATTAGGGTTTCAGTTATAATTGGGGGGTTTCCACTGTTTCGGCACATCAGGGGCTCTCCAAACGCGACATGGCGTCCGATCTCAATTCCAGCCAATTCTGCGTTGAAAAAGTAAAACAGTGCTCCTTCCCTTCCGAGCTCTCCCGTGTGCCCAAACAGGGGTTTACCCCAACATATGGGGTATCAGCGTACTCAGGACAAATAGAACAACAACCTTTGGGGTCCAATTTCTCCTGTTACCCCTAGGAAAATACAAAACTGGGGGCTAAAAAATAATTTTTGTGGGAAAAAAAAGGATTTTTTATTTTCACGGCTCTGCGTTATAAACTGTAGTGAAACACTTGGGGGTTCAAAGTTCTTACAACACATCTAGATAAGTTCCTTGGGGGGTCTAGTTTCCAAAATGGGGTCACTTGTGCGGGGCTTCTACTGTTTAGGTACATTAGGGGCTCTGCAAACGCAATGTAACGCCTGCAGACCATTCCATCTAAGTCTGCATTCCAAATGGCGCTCCTTCCCTTCCGAGCCCTCCCATGCATCCAAACGGTGGTTCCCCCCACATATGGGGTATCAGCGCACTCAGGACAAATTGGACAACAACTTTTAGGGTCCAATTTCTCCTGTTACCCTCGGGAAAATACAAAACTGGGGGCTGAAAAATAATTTTTGTGGGAAAAAATTTTTGTTTTATTTTTACGGCTCTGCATTATAAACTTCTGTGAAGCCCTTGGTGGGTCAAAGCGCTCATCACACATCTAGATAAGTTCCTTAGGGGGTCTACTTTCCAACATGGTGTCACTTGTGGGGGGTTTCTACTGTTTAGGTACATTAGGGGCTCTGCAAACGCAATGTGACGCCTGCAGACCATTCCATCTAAGTCTGCATTCCAAATGGCGCTCCTTCCTTTCCGAGCCCTCCCATGCGCCCAAACAGTGGTTCTCCCCACATATGGTATATCATCGCATTCAGGACAACTTGGACAACAGATTTTGGGGTCCAATTTCTCCTGCTACCCTCGGGAAAATACAAAACTGGGGGCTAAAAAAATAATTTTTGTGGGAAACAATTTTTGTTTTATTTTTACGGCTCTGCATTATTAACTTCTGTGAAGCCCTTGGTGGGTCAAAGCGCTCAAAACACATCTAGATAAGTTCCTTAGGGGGTCTACTTTCCAAAATGGTGTCACTTGTGGGGGGTTTCAATGTTTAGGCACATCAGTGGCTCTCCAAACGCAACATGGCGTCCCATCTCAATTCCTGTCAATTTTGCATTGAAAAGTCAAACGGTGCTACTTCCCTTCCGAGCTCTCCCATGCGCCCAAACAGTGGTTTATCGCCACATATGGGGTATCAGCGTACTCAGGACAAATTGTACAACAACTTTTGGGGTCCAATTTCTTCTCTTACCCTTGGGAAAATAAAAAATTGGGGGCGAAAAATAATTTTTGTGAAAAATATGATTTTTTATTTTTACGGTTCTGCATTATAAACTTATGTGAAGTACTTGGTGGGTCAAAGTGCTCACCACACCTCTAGATAAGTTCCTTATGGGGTCTACTTTCCAAAATGGTATCACTTGTGGGGGGTTTCAATGTTTAGGCACATCAGGGGCTCCCCAAACGCAACATGGCGTCCCATCTCAATTCCAGTCAATTTTGCATTGAAAAGTCAAATGGCGCTCCTTCGCTTCCGAGCTCTGTCATGCGCCCAAACAGTGGTTTACCCCCACATATGGGGTATCGGCGTACTCAGGACAAATTGTACAACAAATTTTGGGGTCCATTTTCTCCTGTTACCCTTGGTAAAATAAAACAAATTGGAGCTGAAGTAAATTTTTTGTGAAAAAAAGTTAAATGTTCATTTTTATTTAAACATTCCAAAAATTCCTGTGAAGCACCAGAAGGGTTAATAAACTTCTTGAATATGGTTTTGAGCACCTTGAGGGGTGCAGTTTTTAGAATGGTGTCACACATGGGTATTTTCTATCATATAGACCCCTCAAAATGACTTCAAATGAGATGTGGTCCCTAAAAAAAAATGGTGTTGTAAAAATGAGAAATTGCTGGTCAACTTTTAACCCTTATAACTCCCTAACAAAAAAAAATTTTGGTTCCAAAATTGTGCTGATGTAAAGTAGGCATGTGGGAAATGTTACTTATTAAGTATTTTGCATGACATATCTCTGTGATTTAAGGGCATAAAAATTCAAAGTTGGAAAATTGCAAAATTTTCAAAATTTTCGCCAAATTTCCATTTTTTCTGCAAATAAACGCAGGTAATATCAAAGAAATTTTACCACTATCATGAAGTACAATATGTTACGAGAAAACAATGTCAGAATCGCCAAGATCCGTTGAAGCGTTCCAGAGTTATAACCTCATAAAGGGACAGTGGTCAGAATTGTAAAAATTGGCCCGGTCATTAACGTGCAAACCACCCTTGGGGGTGAAGGGGTTAAAATTCCAGATTATAAGCAGGAAATAGATACAATACTAAATAATTACTTCAAAGAGACTGTGTCTGAAGATTTAAATGCATTTACACTGTGGAACGCCCACAAGGCAGTCCTCAGGGGAAGTCTCATACAATTAGCTGCAAGATATAAAAAGAAAAACAGGGAAAAGATTGCTAACCTACAGATCCAAATCAATACAAAAGAATTACAGCAAAACAATCTGCAAATACCATCTTCAAATATACAGGCGGAAATCTTGGAGTTGAGGCGAAAATTGAAATCCGAGATTTTCCAAGAATATGACTATGTTATAAAGGCCTCAAAATTCAAAGGGTATACATCATTAAACAAGCCTACCAAATATATGATGGTAAAGATCAAAAAAGAACGTATCAACAGAAGAATTAACAAAATTATTTCCTCGTCAGGTGAAGTTATGATTTATCCCAAAGACATTGCTAGCTCTTTTGCAGACTTTTTTCGTCAATTATACAATTTGAAAGATGACCATGCACGCCCAGTATCGACCCAGACTCCATTAATGCATTCCTATCTAGTATTAACCTCCCCAAAATAACTCCATTGGACTTAATATCTATTAATAGTCCCTTTACAGAAAAAGAAATATTCGATACTATTAATAAATCAAAGAATCAAAAAACACCGGGCCCAGATGGATTTTCCAATGAATATTTTAAATCTTTTTCAAAAATTCTAGCCCCGCACTTAGCTTCTATTTTTGCTCTTGCCTCCTCTCAGGGTTCCTTTCCTAAGGAGATGCAAGAAGCAGTTATCGTTATGATTCCCAAAACTGGGGGGGATCCTGAGAGGATGCAAGACTACCGTCCAATCTCACTAATAAATAGTGATACAAAAATATATTCCAAGATTTTGGCGGATCGTTTAAAAAATATTCTCCCACGTTTGCTGGTAGATGACCAGATGGGATTCAGTGATGGACGCCAAGCATTAGATGGGACCAGGAGGGTGATCAATTTAATCAACATTATCCAAAATTCAAATTCAAAAGCAGCCTTTCTAACCTTAGATGCTGAAAAGGCTTTTGACAGGATAAACTGGTCTTATTTGAGAGCGACACTTGAAAAGTTTGGGTTTGATTCTGCATTTATGTCCACTATCTTTGCTCTGTATTCGGGACCTAGTGCCAGGATCTACTCCAATAATTTCATGTCAGATCCGTTCATCATTTCCAATGGCACACGTCAGGGGTGTCCTTTGTCACCCCTGCTGTTTGTCCTTGCAATGGAACCTTTGGCGGAGAGAATCAGATCCAATATAGATATTCTTGGAATTGATATCCAATCCCGTCAATTTAAAATGAGCATGTATGAAGATGATATTCTAAAATCTAAATATTTAACTTTTAATATGAATGAATCACATGTTGCAGAATTGAGGGATCAGATAAATCTAGCTGGGGAGGGCGACAAAATAGTGTATTTAGGAATAATCTTAACAAACAGACTACAAAATATAATAAAAACTAACGCTGATAACATTTTTAAACCAATTTGTCTTGACATCTCTCAATTTGCTCAATCGGAACTTTCTTTATTCGGGAGAACAATGACTATCAAAACAATCATTCTACCTAAGATACTTTATCTTTTTAGAACTCTCCCAGTGACCTTCCCCTACCAATTTATTCATAAACTTCAAACTATGATAAACTCATTCATATGGGGCGGTAAGCGGGCCAGGTTGTCTTCAGATTTATTGTGCAAACACAAACGTAATGGCGGGGCTGGCCTCCCAAATGTCCATGCTTATTATCTGGCTTCCCTGGTAAAACAAAGCCAACAGTAGTTTGATAAAAAACTATACCCAGCGTGGTTCCAAATCGAAAGTGACATTAATAATCTAATTTAGCACAGGATACTTTTTTCAGTTTCTTATTTTACAAACCAAAAAAGGAATCATCTTATCCCATTTTCAAGGCTATAATACAGACCTGGAAAACTCTTCTTAAACCTCCAAGAAATTTTTTTTGACAAATCAGAGCAAATTATGAAATTTCCTCTTCATCTATTGGCATAGATATATGATCTTCCACTTTCAGAAATTTGGGCCAAATCAGGCACTAAAAAAGTTGGACATATCTATAACGGGATGAATTTTCTCACCTTTAGCGAAATTAAGACTAAATTTAACTTACCCTCATCTGAATTATTCTTTTTAACCCTAAAAGAGCATATACAGAAATTACTGACTAGCCAACCATTAAATTTAGAAATTCTTTCTTCATTACTGTGTAGTGTAAAGAACAAACATATATGGAGTCTAAATAACCTCTACAGTCACTTCAATAGAGATACCTCGTTTTAAAAATAGATACATGAAAAAATGGGAATTGGACCTCAACATTTCTTTACAAGTTGAGCAATGGGACAAGGCCATTAAGGATACATACATGTCTACCATTTCAATGGCTCTACAGGAGTCCTACTTCAAGGTGATCACACGTTGGTACTACACACCAATTAGACTTGCGCATATATATCAGGATCACTCTCCTTTGTGCTGGAGGAAGTGCGGATATCAAGGAAATCTTTTTCATCTTTTTTGGGGCTGCCCGAAAATAAAACCTCTATGGTCAAAAGTTTCATTTCATATTAAT
The DNA here is from genome assembly GCF_051348905.1 of Ranitomeya variabilis. Lineage (NCBI taxonomy): Eukaryota > Metazoa > Chordata > Amphibia > Anura > Dendrobatidae > Ranitomeya > Ranitomeya variabilis. The sequence goes on from NC_135237.1 coordinate 407,381,388, forward strand.
TTATTTGTTAAAAATGTTGTGATTACTCCCCAGAGGGCTCTCCTTTCTCTGGACATGGAAGAAATTGATCCTCAGGTCAAATACATCCTAATACTGTACATATATTTCTAGTAGTCAAAAGTACAATAGCACTCTGGTGGAAAAAATCGGATTCACCCAGCTTTACAGATATTCTAGATAAAATCCATCAGCATAGTGTATTAGAATGGAGATTTGCTGCCAACATCAATGGTATTAGAAAAGATCTGAAAAAATGGAAGATTTGGAATGACAAGTTTTGTAAAGAGTAAATCTCTTGTAGTCATGCAAAGTGGATAAAGATTGTTACTTTATATCTCTTTCCAATACATTGCATAAGAAAAATTGTAGTATATTCTATTCAAAAGATCATATTGAATGCATTTTTTTTTTCTTGTCTATTCGAGATTGATATTTGGTTCTCTAATTATATTGATTCCCTTTTCCCTCACCCTTTTTTTTTTTCCAATGTTAACCCCTTCCCCATCTTCCCTTCCCTTTATCCACTACCATTTCTTATGAAAAATTTCATTAAAAATATTTAAAAAGAAGCAAGCTATAAGGTCTCTTTCACACGTCCTGATATTTCCGGTACCGTAGATGTCAGTGTCTGTGTGTAATACTTACTCCCAACAACCTACCCCTGCTGCTGCTAGTAACAGCAGGAACGGCGGATGGGAATATTCATCTGCCGCTCCTGCGCTGTAAATAAATATGGTAATTTACAAAAAAAAAAAAAAAAAAAGGGGTTCCCTCCTATTTTTGATAGGGGTCCCTAAGCAATTTAAATAATGCAAAAAAACAAAACGGAGTGGGGTCCCTCCCATTTTTGACAACCAGCCTTGCTAAAGCTCACAGCTGGGGGCTGGTATTCTCAGGCTGGTAAGGGGCCATGGATTATTGACCCCCCCAGCCTAAAAATGTAGCCCAAAGCTGCCCAGAAAAGGCTCATCTATTAGATGCGCCAATTCTGGAGCTTTGCCCAGCTCTTCCCACTTGCAAATGTAGCAGTGGCAAATGGGGTAATATTTGTGGGGTTGATGTCACCAGTGACATCAAGCCCACGGCTTAGTAATGGAGAAGCGTCTGTAAGACACCTATCCATTACTAATCCTATAGTTGTATGGTAAATAAAGACACAGCCTGAATAACAGGTGCTGATCGTAAGCAAAGCGAAGCGAATGATAATCTCAGCAGCCATTAGAACAGAGGATGTGACCAGTATAATGGCCATGTATTGGAGGTTGGGGCCCGTGCGTCATTGTGAGGGGTGCATCACACCATCTGTCCATATGTATTGTGAAGCGCCGGCCAAATCAACCTTGCTGCATTTGGATGAATATGAGCAAAAATTATAGGCTTGTACACTTCAAGATTCATCCAGCTGCTTCTGTATTTAGTCAAATCATCAATGAAACACGTGACCCAATGTCATTAGAAGCCATGCCATCACACTGTCTCCACCATGTTTTACAGAGGATGTGGTATGCTTTGGATCATGAACCGTTCCAAGACTTCTCCACACTTTCTATTTTCCATCATTCTGATACAGGTAAGTCTTCATTTCATCTGTCCAAAGACTGCTTTTCCAGAACTCGTCTGGCTTGTTTAGATGTTTTTTTTTTTTGGCAGAAGTCCAATTTGTCCTATTTTTAAGGCTTATTAATGGTTTGTACTTTGTGGTGAATCCGCTGTATTTGCTCTGATGAAGATACTGAAATACCTACTTCCTGTAGAGTGTTCTTCTTGGGCGGATGTTGAGAAGCGTTTTTTCTTCACCATAGAAAAGATTCTGCAATCATCCACCACTGTTGTCTTTTGTGGACCTTCAGGCCTTTTTGAGTTCCCAAGCTCACCAATGCGCTTTTTGGCAGAATGTACCAAACTGTTGATTTGCCCAGTTCTAAAATTTCTGCTATCTCTGTGATGGATTTCTTTTTTTCAGCCTAATAACGGTCCGTTTCACTTCCATTGAGAGCTCCTCTGAACACATGTTGTGGGTTCACAAAAACACCTCTGAAATTCAAACACCACACCTGGAATCAGCTCCAGACCTGTTATCTGCATAACTGATAAGTTAAATAGGGAAAAGCCCATGCAGCCCATTAAAGGGCTTTTGATTACTTTTGATTTCTTGAAAAAGAGGCAGCTACATATTAAAGAGCTGCAATCCCTAAACCCCAACTCATATTAGGATGTGAATACCCTTAAATTAAAGCTGAGAGTTTGCACTTTAACCCCTTTCTGACCTCGGACGGGATAGTACGTCCGAGGTCAGAAGCCCCGCTTTGATGCGGGCTCCGGCGGTGAGCCCGCATCAAAGCCGGGACATGTCAGCTGTTTTGAACAGCTGACATGTGCCCGTAATAGGCGCAGGCAGAATCGCGATCTGCCTGCGCCTATGAACTAGTTAAATGCCGCTGTCAAACGCAGACAGCGGCATTTAACTACCGCTTCCGGCCCGGCGGCCGGAAATGATCGCATCGCCGACCCCCGTCACATGATTGGGGGTCGGCGATGCTTCAGAATAGTAACCATAGAGGTCCTTGAGACCTCTATGGTTACTGATCCCCGGCAACTGTGAGCGCCACCCTGTGGTCGGCGCTCACAGCACACCTGCAATTCTGCTACATAGCAGCGAACATCAGATCGCTGCTATGTAGCAGAGGCGATCGTGTTGTGCCAGCTTCTAGCCTCCTATGGAGGCTATAGAAGCATCGCAAAAGTAAAAAAAGAAAAAAAAAAAAAAAAGTAAAAAAAAAATTTGAAAAAAAAAAAAAAGAAAATATATAAAAGTTTAAATCACCCCCCTTACGCCCCAATCAAAATAAAAAAAAAAAAATCAAACCTACACATATTTGGTATTGCCGCGTTCAGAATCGCCCGATCAATAAAAAAAAGCATTAACCTGATCGCTAAACGGCGTAGCGAGAAAAAAATTTGAAACGCCAGAATTACGTTTTTTTTGGGTCGCCGCGACATTGCATTAAAATGCAATAAACGGCGATCAAAAGAACGTATCTGCACTGAAATGGTATAATTAAAAACGCCAGCTTGGCATGCAAAAAATAAGCCCTCACCCGACCCCAGATCATGAAAAATGGAGACGCTACAAGTATCGGAAAATGGCGCAATTTCTTTTTTTTTAGCAAAGTTTGGAATTTTTTTTCACCACTTAGATAAAAAATAGCCTAGCCATGTTAGGTGTCTATGAACTCGTACTGACCTGGAGAATCATAATGGCAGGTCAGTTTTAGCATTTAGTGAACCTAGCAAAAAAGCCAAACAAAAAACAAGTGTGGGAATGGACTTTTTTTGCAATTTCACTGCACTTGGAATTTTTTTTCCCGTTTTCTAGTACACGACATGGTAAAACCAATGATGTCGTTCAAAAGTACAACTTGTCCCGCAAAAAATAAGCCCTCACATGGCCAAATTGACGGAAAAATAAAAAAGTTATGGCTCTGGGAAAGAGGGGAGCGAAAAACGAACAAGGAAAAACGGAAAATCCCAAGGTCATGAAGGGGTTATGCCCATAAGGATTTCCAAAACATATTCAACATAGTTCTACAAACAGCTAAAACTTGTGTCACTGTCCAATTGACCTATAATATATTCTATGGAGCACCTCAAATCAGTTTTTTGTGGACTGAACGACAGCAAAAAAAAATATCAAGAATGTTGTTAGTTTTTGATCCAAGTCATGGATCAAAATCACCCATACAAGTTTGTGGAAAATCCTAGATTGCACGTTGAAGCCATCTGTGTGCAATGTTTTTAACACAGCAATGTTTAGAGGAAGATTTGCTTCCATTTATTTTCTTTGTATTTTCCGATCCAATACACTGATTAAATTAAAACACAAGTAGAGAAAAGAAAAATGATATTTTTATCAATAATTATGAACTATATATGAATGAGGCCTAAGATTCAAGAATGGCAGGTTACACCTTTCATCTCTGTATTTACCCACCATCTGTTCCACTCAGCTCCATATGCTACATACAAGATCTGTGATCACTGGGCCCATTTTTTTTTTTCCAGCTTTTCCAAGGGGTTGTATAAAATTGGAACAACAATGACTGATATATAAAACAAAAATGAAAAAAAAAAGTCTTACTCTTATCCACAGAACATGTGTGTTGTATTGCACCTGTCTAAATTTAAGTTAATACTTAGAAAAACTTAATTAAAATTAACTATCCCCGTCCAAACCATTCAAAAGGTGTTGTTCTACAGTTTCAACTTTTTAAGCCCCATTGTGTGCCAATAAGAGAGCCAAGCATCTTTGTAATTACAATGCATGATTGTGGCCATCCAAACAATGCTTGGTGGTCACACGAGACCCCACTAGCACTTTCAGTTCATTCACTAGCACTTTCAGTTCATTCCCCCTGCTGGCATCGTGTTGACAGGTCAAGCGGTTCAGTGCATGCAAAGTATTACCCTTTGGACAGAACGTCAGCACAGACTTATTACGGTAATTCATGAATTACATCTCTTTCAAGTGCATGTGCAGACCCATCTGAGAAAAGAGAGAAGATAATGGTGGGCAGGGTGTATAGAGCTGTGCAGAGGAGCATGATTGAAGCCTGGTAATTGTTTTTGACCCTGCATGAAGCAGAAACTACCGATATGCCTCATCGTAATGGGGAAGATTCATGAAAACACCAAATGCAATATGAATTTAGGCCACCAGAAATAACAGGCAGGTGATTTGAAGGTAGAGCGAGACCCTTGCCAGATATAATGGAATTACCTCTAACATGCTCCTTATAGACGATCAATGTCCTACTGTTCAGTGGGACTAACGTATATGCCACTTCCTCTAGATTAATCTTTTTTTTTTTATTTGTTGTGAAATAAATGTACACAGATTGTCCATTTGCTTTCTGAACAGGACCAATAAAATTTATTAAACAATATATTTACATAAGTATATACACATTTTTGTAAATATTAAAATAGAACATTTACAATTTTAGAGCTTTCATTCAAAGTTTTTCTTCTTAAAAAATAGGCTCACTTGAGTCCGAAGTCTAAACAAGGATTAATTTTTTTGTCGGTTTTTAGATTTGAACAAAAAAATAATCTGCTTATGATAACTGTTTTCGGCAGCAGGCTAGCGTGACTTGTATTAGATGGTATTGGATGTGATGTGGTACAAGTGCGGAACTGAGTGGTGCATGAATAACCTTTATCCATAAACCTTTCCAAGGCTATGAACATGCCTTACTGAAACACGTATAAGTACAACACGTTACAAGTAAAAGACAACGACTTTGGTCCATTAAAACATCAGACGTAGGCTTCCACATAAAATATCTATCTTTATACAGCTCGGGATTGTTAATTACAATACTATGTACAAAATGCACAGAAATATGTACACATATAAAATAAGTTATTTAAAATAAGACAATATTACATTTGTATGAATTTCACACATTCTCTTCCTAAGATGTGTTCTATTCAGAGCTTGTCATGTTTCCGCTGCATTACATTTCATTATAGCTGGGTGTAGGATGGAACGTTAACCCTTGTTGTTGCTGGGCACGTTCCTGCATTGCACGTTTTTTGAGCTAGATCCCTATGGCACTAAATGGAAAAGCTATCCAGTGAACTGTAATGCATTGGTGTGCAAAACACAGGTACCAAGAGTAGCAGAAACAAAGATGGATGATCGTCCAAGTGGCTGTCACCTCGGGCTTCTTGCTACTATCCTGAAGCAGCTTCCTGATCTGCTAGCTATATGCTTCCATTTTGCTGCTGACCATGAAATTACTGTAGTAAAAAGCTATTTTTTATGATTAAATATATTTATATAAAATAATTTCTAGAAGCAAATCCTAATCCACAAGTTCCTGAAAGACCCGGAGGCTGTGTGCGCATCTAAGTTCTTTGACATTCCCTCTTAAGAAACAGTGCAGGTTTTCCTCACAGAGGTTGTGCCCTCAGGTAGTCACCAAACTGACGGTCTGCAGTGAAACATACAGAAATGCTGTCTATGGAAGAAGCTGCAGAGTAGGTCATCATATAGGCGTCAGTTCAAAGTCATCATTGACCTCCACAAGCGGAACGTAGAATTCCTGAATCTCATAAATGCTGACAGATTTGTATGTGGCCGGATCCAGTTCTTGTAGCTTCAGCTGCCACTCCAACCTCTGAACGGCATTGAGCGCTGCCGCTTCGTGCTGCTGTCTCATGAGTAAGCATGTCTGCAAGCGGAAGAGCGATGAGGAGTTAGGAAACAGTAATTCGAGAACAATTTTAGATATATCAATCTACATTGATTACTAAATGAAACAAAGAAACAAAAAAATTCCCAGAGATATACAATTAAGAAACTTTAACCCCTTAGTGACAGAGCCAATTTTTTTAAAATCTGTCCAGTGTCACTTTATGTGGTAATAACTCTGGAACGCTTCAACAAATCCCAGTGATTTTGAGACTGTTTTTCCGTGACACATTATACTTTATGATCATGGTAAATTTAGGTTGATATGTTTAGTAGTTATTTATGAAAAATATCAGAAATATGAGAAAAATTTAAAAAAATGTGCAATTTTCAAACTTTGAATGATTATCCCTTTAATCCAGATAGTCATACCACAGAAAAACATTTCCCTCCTGTCTGCTTTACATCAGCACCATTTGTAAAATGTTATTATATTTTGTTAGCATTTTAGGAGGTATAAAAATGTAGCAGTAATTTTTCATTTTTTCAAGGAAATTTATAAAATTTATTTTTTTAGGGACTTATACATGTTTGAAGTGCCTTTAGGGGTCCCATATATTGGGAAACACCCAAAAGTTATACCATTTTTAAAACAGTACCTCCTGACATATTGAAAACTACTGTCAGGTAGTTTATTAACCTTTCAGGTGCTTTTCAGGAATTAATCCAAAGTGGCCTGACAGAAATGAAAATGTGTATTTTTACCACCTAAATACCGCTAACTTCTGAACAGATTACTACAGCCATCAGACTAAGGCCGCTATTTGGTCTTGAATTGCCATGGCAAACATCAGGACCACAAAATCAAGATCTGAGGGCACCAATTGGGATAAAGAGGAAGCCCCGATGCTCTGTTAACCATTTATATTGATGTAGTCACTTGACAGCAGCATCTAAGGGGTTAAACCGATTTGGAGGATGCAAACACTGATCGTGGCTGATGCAGCACGTTGTCATCTATAGTGTACAGCAGACAGCTGCTGCATTGTCTCCTGTATGGGGAGGCTATTCTCTAATATCAGGTCAGTTAAAAGACGTATTGGCGGTCATTAAGGGGTTAATATACTTTGCATTTCAACTCCAGTAATGAAAGGGTTTTTTGAGGCTTTTTTGCCCCCTCTATGGGGCTATGCAGTTAATGGCGTGTAGTTGCTAGCTACCTGCCTTTTCTGTTGTGCAATAATCTCTCTGGTTTCAGAGTGAAGACAGGGTCCTTCTCTTTTACTTTATCGATGGGGCGTCATATAGATTGACACTTTGCTGGTTCCACACTGCCTAAATGTGCCGAATTTGGCAGCTGGGAGCAATCAATCAACATGACACCAGCATACAGGCCTGCTGACAGAGCAGAGTGGAAGAGAAGGAACTGTTCTGTTAACATCAAGTCATAGGAAGTAGGAGAATGGTCACCAAAAGCAGTATGTGACCGCTCGGACTTGGGAAAGGTCGTCACATGGCAGAAAAGGCAGGTTGTTAGTGACTACCTACTGATCAGTGCTCGGCCCCATAGAGGGGAAAAAAGCACATCATGACCCTTATAAAATAAACATTACTTGCCCTCCCCAGGTTCAGCACAGAGACTCCTCTGCTGCCCCAGGTCCATGTTTGCCTGCAGTGCTGGTGTCATGTTGACAGCTCTGCAGCCAAACAGTGAGCTCAGCATCTTGTGCCGCGTGAAGGTTGTGGATCCTAATGCAAAATGTACAAGTTACACTACTGAAGAAAACACTTTTCTAATCATGCACAACCCTTTACTAAATTGGTTACTTTAAGTATGGAAGTTATCCATCAGGAATTGGGAAGTAAAATCACATACCATAAATAGGCAATAACATCCACACTTGGCACAACCCCTTTAAGTCAAATAATTGAACTAAAATGCAATACCAAAGAAAGTACAATTGTCAAAAGGTAAATTCTCTTAATAACAACAACAGATGTTTTGAGTGCAAGTACCAGAAATCCATAATCTGGTATTACAGATTCTTTTTCACTGGGTAGTGCATCCTTCCACAAAGGCTGAACAGAGCTCCTGTTCTACAAATGGACAGGTCTCGTCACACGCTCCTCCGTCAGCTGCCATCACCCCCATATAAAAAGCTTTAACATTGGGAAGCCATGTATCCATTGGAGGAGGCTGAGGTCAGGTCACATGTCCCTCCACAGGCAGCCATTTTTAGAGCAGGAGCACAATGCAGTCAGTGAGGAAGAGTAACAAGTGCAGGAGAAGCTGTAATACTTCTAGAATAGTAAGTGCCACAAAATCACGTCCCCAGCGCCTTTATTTTAAGACTAATTATTAACAAAAAATGATGCAGTGGAGCGAAAGACGTTTGCAGCCTACCTTTAATTTATCAAATTTGTCATCCACATCATGTAGCCACGACATGAACTGCCTGGCATTGAATCTGTCCCGTACAGATGCCTTCCCATCTTCTGTCTGCAGCAGAGGAGAATTGCAAGAATCAATTAATACCACTGTATAATATTCAAATTCACTGCAACAAAATGGCTTTTGCTTTGAAATCTACCACCGAAGTCTCACTTGTCATTTCTAAAGCCTGAATAATAAAATAAAATGAGGCACAACTCGCATTGTTACATTTTCAAAAGCCATCAGCTGCAGACTTCCGTCCCTTTATAGCCCATTCAAGGTCCATGATGCCCACTGTGCTGACACGGTAGAGATCCTCACAGAGCACCACTTACTGTCTAAGAAGTGAATGTGTAGAGCTGGAGCCTTGCTGCTATGTTGGTGCCAGAAACAATAGGGGCCATACAGCATATGTCATATTTCATAAGTATGAGCATCTAACCCAGGAGTGGGGAACCTCACGCCCCAGGGCCATTTACGGCCCTCGATGACCCTTTCATCAGGCCCCCGGGGCAGATTCTCAGGGACCGCATTCTTGGGCAGGGAGGTGTATTTTGATTGCCACCAGCTCATTAATTTCTTCTTGCTCTGTTAGCGCACACACGCAGTGTTCACTACTGAAGGGCATGCAATGAAAGATTACGTCCTGAAACCAGTGATAGAGTCCGGATGTACTATGTGGGCAGAGTTTGTATGACCCCCGAATGAGGGAAAAAAAAAACACACATTCCCCACCCCTGCTCTAACCTATACATACTAATGCCTCGTTCACCAGGCGGCGTACTGGCCGCCCTGAGCATGCCATAAGAGTGGAAAAAAGTTAAAATGAGTAACTGTCGATTTCGGAGACCTTGCAGCAGAATTTCTGCATCTGCCTCTTGCTCCATTATAGGCTTTTATAAGTAGAAACGGTCATCTATCTCAGTGCTGGGAAAACCTGTCTTCAGTTATTACAGAGTTTACAGAAAAATCAGTCCTGGAGGAGAAAGACGTGTAGTTCGGATAACATTACAGAGTTTCTGGTCCACATGTTCTAGTGATTTAGACAGATAAGAACCTAAGCTGACTGTTACCCTTCAGGGTACGTTCACACGTTCAGTATTTGCAGAAGAAAAATCTGCGGTGTTGGAAAGGAGAATGCTGCGTAAAAAAAGCACTATTTTATGCTTTCTTTCCACCATTAAAATAGATGGAAAAAAAAAATACAAGACTGCAGATTTGAAAGGGCTTCAGACGAGGAAGAAATAAGCAACGTATGAACGAGAGTTCAGAAATCCTATTTACTTTGGTGTGTGGTGAAAACACAGCATGTGAACATAGCCTTATACTTATTCCCACTGTTGGTTTTAACCCTCTGAAACTGTTCTAGCATTATGGCTTTTGTTATTTATAGAGTTGGGATGCTTGACAAAAATAGGATGCAAAGGATCTAATTGTAACAGGGAGTTAGTATATGTATTAAAATATATGGGACAAGGTTGTCGTCCTGAAATCCCTTTAAGTTACTATTAAGGGATTTGAATATCATATACATAGTTATTAAGGTTGAAGGAAGACTTTAAGTCCATCTAGTTCAACCCATAGCCTAGCATGCCCTAACATGTTGATCCAGGGGAAGGCAAAAAAACCCCATGTGGTAAGAGTTCCATGATTGAGAACAAGCTTAATGAGCCCAAAGGTGTTGTCCTGTATGAGGCGTATTTGGTGGGGCACTTTGCAATAAAATAACTACCATATATACTTCATCCATATCAGTGTACTATAATAAGTGCCCAGTAGGTGGCAGTGCCCCCTGGAGTTCACCGTAATCTGCCATCTTCTTGTAATGCAGTGTAATTAGGTGAATGCCTTTTTACATAGTATGGCTACACACATGATCAATGCTGTTTGCTTTACTTTTTAGGGTCAGCACCATCAGGAACTATTTTTCAGTGCACAATATTTAGCATTTAAGGTAAATTTAAAGGAAAGCGCAGAGTTTATGCAACAATACATCTAGTACAGGGCCTGAGGAGGGAAACTGATAGGAATTCTTAGGGTACCGTCTCACTATACGATTTACCAACGATCACGACCTGCGATACGACCTAGCCGTGATCGTTGGTAAGTCGTTGTGTGGTCGCTGGGGAGCTGTCACACAGACCGCTCTCCAGCGACCAACGATGCCGAGGTTCGCTGGTAACCAGGGTAAACATCGGGTTACTAAGCGCAGGGCCGCGCTTAGTAACCCGATGTTTACCGTGGTTACCAGCGTAAAAGTAAAAAAAAACAAAAACGTACATACTCACCATCTGATGTCTGTCAGGTCCCTTGCCGTCTGCTTCCCGCTGACTGAGATCTGGCCGTACAGTGAGAGCACAGCACAGCAGTGACGTCACCGCTGTGCTGTGCTCTCACTTTCCGGCCGGCACTCAGTCAGAGCGGGAAGCAGACGGCAAGGGACCTGACGGACATCAGATGGTGAGTATGTACTGTTTGTTTTTTTTTTACTTTTACGCTGGTAACCACGGTAAACATCGGGTTACTATGCGCGGCCCTGCGCTTAGTAACCCGATGTTTTCCCTGGTTACAAGCGAACGCATCGCTGGATCGCTGTCACACACAACGATCCAGCGATGACAGCGGGAGATCCAAAGACGAAAGAAAGTTTCAAACGATCTGCTACGACGTACGATTCTCAGCAGGGTCCCTGATCGCAGTAGCGTGTCAGACACTGCGAGATCGTAACTATATCGCTAGAACGTCACAAATTGTGCCGTCGTAGCGATGAAAATGCCACTGTGTGACGGTACCCTTAGACTAGAATCATAGAATGGTAGAGTTGGAAGAGACCTCGAGGGTCATCTGGTCCAACCCCCTGCTCAAAGCAGGATTCACTAAATCATACCAGACAGATGTCTGTCCAGCCTCTGTTTGAAGACTTCCATGGAAGGAGAATTCACCACCTCTCACGGCAGCCTGTTCCACTCATTCATCACCCTAAGGATATGTGCACACGTATTGTAGAGGACTGCGGATTTTTCCGCAGCGGATATGGAAAAACCTCAGTTAAAAGGCACTGCGGATTTACTGCGGTTTTTGTGCGGATTCCACTGCGGTTTTACACCTGCGGTTTTCTATTATGGAGCAGGTTAAAACCGCTGCGGAATCCGCACAAAGAATTGACATGCTGCGGAATGTAAACCGCTGCGTTTCCGAGCGTTTTTTTCCGCAGCATGTGCACTGTGGATTTCGTTTCCCATAGGTTTACATTGTACTGTAAACGCATGGGAAACTGCTGCGGATCCGCAGCTGCGGAAACGCTGCGAATCCGCAGCAAAATCCGCAGCGTGTGCACATACCCTTACTGTCAAAAAGTTTTTTCTAATATCTAATCTGTGTCTCCTCCCATTCAGTTTCCTTCCATTGCTTCTAGTCTTTTCTTGTGCAAATGAGAATAAAGATGATCCTTCTACAATATGACAGCTCTGGAGATATTTGTAGACAGCTACTAAGTCTCCTCTCAGTCTTCTTTTTTTGCAAGATAAACATTCCTAAATTCTGTAACTGTTCCTCATAGGACATGGTTTGCAGACCAGTTACCATTCTGGTCACTCTTCTCTGAAGTTGCTCCAGTTTGTTGATGTATTGTTTAAAATATGGTGCCCAAAACTGGACACAGTATTCCAGGAGAGGTCTGACCAAAGAGGAGTAGAGAGCAATAATGACTTTGTGTCATCTAGACTGTATGCTTCTGTTAATACAGCCCAGAATTGTATTTGCCTTTTTTTGCTGCTGCATCACACTGTTGACTCATGTTCAGTTTATGATCTATTAGTATAGACTAGAAGAGAATCCCTGTTTCATGTTTTTATTTTAAATTAAGTGATAAAAAAATTATGAGGAAATTTCAACCTAAATATTAGTTTGCTGCCATTTGTCAAAATCAGTGACATTTTTCATTTTTATTATGATTGAGCTGTATGAAGGCTCCTTTTTGGCAAGACGAGATCATGGCTTCGTCGATACCGTTTTGGGGTACATAAAACATTTTGATCGCATGTTAGTGCAATTGTTTTCTTTCGGCAGTTTTGTGGGGACAGAAAAACCACAATTCTGTTTCAAGTTTTTTTTTTTCTGACTTTACTGATCAGATTCATTTTATTTTTTCATAGAGCAGACTTACACTTTTTTAGTCTCCATATGGGGCTTGAACCTACTATTGTTTGACCTCTTATACTATATAACTATGAACAATATTGCATTTTTATGGTGAAGTTGCAGTTCTCCTATGGGTGAGCTTCACACCAGAGGGCTAAGATGCCAGTTAAGAAAAAGTAGGTGGCCAGAGTTTGTGGTGAGCGCGCGTTTCCTGCCTTCCCCACATGCCAGGATATGGCTCCTATGTATAGTAGTCTTGCTGACATGGTCCATTGGTGAATAACAAGATTGCGAGCAGACACACATTAGGAAAAGATCCAACAAACTATTCAGATAAGTTACCTCTATATTGAGGGCTGTGGTTTTCATTCCATTTAATGTTTATGGGATATCTTTCTTGGTTAAGTGACAAGAGACCCCATCATGTTCATCCATTACTGTGGCACTATACTTGTATTACAAATAGGGCAACATTAGGTTCGGCTTACATTGAGCAGGAACGTCATATCGTGATTTAGGGCGACACATTCCCCATTTAGATGGCATTGTTTTTGGCAAGTAGGGAATATTGCACATATGTTTTCTTATTCCTCCTCTCCTCGTTTGTTGTTCCATACTCCCCTTGTATATTTGCCACTACGATGATTGTGGGGTTCTATATGGCTGTATTTGTAAGTATCCTTTCTTGTCCAAGTTTTTGTTTTAATAGTGTGCCGATCATTTTTAATGCATATCTAATCGAAGGACCCATTTCAGTTGGTTTGGTTTTTACAGTGTTTTCTGCCGTTATTGACTCCCCTCCTCCACTACCATTTCTCGCTTAGTCCTCTTAATTAAAGGTACCTTCACACTGAACAACTTAACAACGATAGCGATCCGTCACGTTGCAGCGTCCTGGATAGTGATATCGTTGTGTTTGACACGCAGCAGCGATCTGGATCCCGCTGTGATATCGCTGGTCGGAGCTAGAAGGCCAGCACCTTATTTGGTCGTCAGATCGGCGTGTATCGTGTTTGACAGCAAAAGCAACGATGCCAACAATGTTTTACAATGGTAACCAGGGTAAATATCGGGTTACTAAGCGCAGGGCCGCGCTTAGTAACCCGATGTTTACCCTGGTTACCATTGTAAAAGTAAAAAAAACCCCAGTACATACTCACCTTCTGATGTCTGTCACGTCCCCCGGCGTCCACAGGGTTACGCGCTGCTGCTCAGAGCTTCCTGCACTGACTGAATGTGTCAGTGCCGGCCGTAAAGCAAAGCACAGCGGTGACGTCACCGCTCTGCTTTAGGGCCGGCGCTTACACAGTGCAGGGAAGCGGACGCCGGGGGACGCGACACACACCGGAATGTAAGTATGTAGTGTTTTTTTTTTTTTTATTACATTTACACTGGTAACCAGGGTAAACATCGGGTTACTAAGCGCGGCCCTGCGCTTAGTAACCCGATGTTTACCCTGGTTACCTGGGGACTTCGGCATAGTTGGTCGCTGGAGAGCTGTCTGTGTGACAGCTCTCCAGCGACCACACAACGACGAAACAGCGACGCTGCAGCGATCGGCATCGTTGTCTATATCGCTGCAGCGTCGCTTAATGTGACGGTACCTTTAGACAAATAAGTGACGTTGCAGGCTTTTTTCAGTTTATAATAGTTTGAGGTAGAGCAAAATTCTCAGTGTACACCCACTATTCATAAGCAAATATACTAGCACAATTGTGAGCATTTATTTAAAGGGCCAGGATGGCTTGTTTACAATTACCTTTACTTTTCTTTTTTCATCCACATCACGGATGCCACTGTAAAATTGTCCTGTGGTTATCTATTTGGAAAAAGATTGATGGAAATTAAGTTTTGGCCCAAATGAAAATATTTTTGGGATTTATTAGTATTTCAAATATTTCAGTGTCACATTCTCATATAATGGTATTATCCTTTAACTTGTACCATAACGTCACGATGAACATTTTAGAATGCAACATAAGTGTAATAAAACACACACAGTCATGTATGTATTTTAGGAAAACAATAAATATGATAAACAGGAACTTCTGAATAGAAATCCTTTTGGACAGGTTTTCCATTACTTCTACTTTAGTCACATTCTAATTAAGAACTGTGCAGCTTATGGCACCAGGGCTGTAAGTAACACTGCTGTCACATGTTCGGCTGTCCACATGCCCTCTTACTGCTCAGGGTTGTCAAGGATATTCCCACCTTGATGCTCAACCTTTATGAGCCAGAGAAGAGAGTAACTAACACGCGCCGATTGCGCTCCTGTGAACCTAGTTTATTCATTGATTACATGGACAGATACTCAAGTAACCACATGTACAGCAATACTTAATTTTCCCTGTAGCGACCAAGAATAATCCGCTATCCTGGGAGCTGGAATCATCAGATCTACGCACAGACTCTCATATAAAGGGTTATTTGTGGTACGGCACAATAAAAAACAAAAAAAACAAAACAGGAATGTCTAAGAAAAAAAATAAATAAATAAGAATCTCCAATGGTGAATGATTATATCTCACAAGTTTCTGAAATGCAGACTATAAAAGGAATAAAATCTAAAGCAATTAAATAGTCATAATGATTGCAATTATCATCTGACTAGTTTATTTTTCTTGATTCATGCATTTTAAGAAATGGTAACAAAAAAAATATAAAATCAGATTTTAAAAACGTATTATAAACATCTATACAGTAACATTTTTTTTCTAATTGGGACGATATTTTATATTGTGGTAAAACCTGAAAAAATTGTTACATTTCGCTGAAGTTGTGGCAGACTAAGTGCTTTCATCATTATGTCTGAATGTGCCACAGAGTGACATTGAACTGCTGTCTTGGCCTCAAGAAACTGATCCATCACCAGTTATTAGTGTTTTTCACATTTTGTAAGAACGGGAGGCAAAAAATGTACAGGATGATTGCAAGTTTCCTTTACCTGAGACTCCTGTGGGACATTGTACACCTCGGCATCCAGTAATACGGTACAGGCACTGAAAGGCAGCGACTGATTCGCCAACGTCCTTGCTGCTCGGTAGTGTACGCGCAGAACTTCCTGTTCATTAGAAACAATAAGTTTCTCCTGAAAAGTTAAAAAAATGTATTATCCATATTGCTTGCTTGAGAATCTCCTGAACCATGATTCATGCTGATTTGCTGAATTCAGGGGCAGGATATGATTCTTTAGTCCAAACTAAAGTCCGCCGTAATGGAGACGCCACACACATGTACACACACAACCCCACACCAAGATGCAATACAACCAGTACTTGTAGAATCATGTAGCCTCAGCCCTCCTCATGTCTTCCGATAGGCTCTACTTCTTTCACCAGTTTGGTCCTCTTTCCTTCTAGGACTCTGGCTGACGTCGCAGCCTTGGCTCCACGTGACGTCAGCAGTGCTCACTAGAAGTCTGGAGCAAAGGAAGACCGGACTGGAGAAGAGGAAGAGCATACTGGAAGAAGAAAAGAATGGGGATGGGGCAGATATTTGGAGGGCCAAGGAGAAGAGTTTTCTTTAACCCCTTAGTGACAGACCCAATTTGGTACTTAATGACAGAGCCAATTTTTACAATTCTGACCACTGTCACTTTATGAGGTTATAACTCTGGAACGCTTTAACGGATTCTGCTGATTCTGAGATTGTTTTTTCGTGACATGTTGTACTTCATGTTAGTGGTAAAATTTCTTCGATATTACTTGTGATTATTTATGAAAAAAATGGAAATATGGTGAAAATTTTTAAAATTTTGCAATTTTCAAATTTTGTATTTTTATGCCCTTAAATCAGAGCGATATGTCACACAAAATAGTTAATAAATAACATTTCCGACATGTCTACTTTACATCAGCACAATTTTGGAAACAAAATTTTTTTTTTGTTAGGGAGTTATAAGGGTTAAAATTTGACCAGCAATTTCTCATTTTTACAACACCATTTTTTTTAGGGACCACATCACATTTGAAGTCATTTTGAGGGGTCTATATGATAGAAAATAACCAAGTGTGACACCATTCTAAAAACTGCACCACTCAGAGTGCTCAAAACCACATTCAAGAAGTTTATTAACCCTTTACGTGCTTCACAGGAACTCAATGTGGAAGGAAAAAATGAACATTTAACTTTTTTTTGCAAACACTTTAATTCAGAACCATATTTTTTTATTTTCACAAGTGTAAAAACAGAAATTTAACCATACATTTTGTTGTGCAATTTCTCCTGAATACGCTGATACCCCATATGTGGGGGGTAAACCACTGTTTGGGCGCACCGCAGAGCTTGGAAGAGAAGGAGCGCCGTTTGACTTTTTCAATGTAGAATTGGCTGGAATTGAGATCGGACGCCATGTCGCGTTTGGAGAGCCCCTGATGTGCCTAAACAGTGGAAACCCCCCACAAGTGACACCATTTTGGAAACTAGACCCCATAAGGAACTTAACTAGATGTGTGGTGAGCACTTTGATCCCCCAGGTGCTTCACGGAAGTTTATAACGTAGAGCCGTGAAAATAAAAAATCAAATTTTTTCTACAAAAATGATCTTTTTGCCCCAAAATTTTTATTTTCCCAAGGGTAACAGGAGAAATTAGACCACAAAAGTTGTTGTGCAATTTCTCCTGAGTACATTGATACCCCATATGTGGGGGTAAACCACTGTTTGGGCTCACTGCAGAGCTTGGAAGAGAAGGAGCGCCGTTTTACTTTTTCAATGTAGAATTAACTGGAATTGAGATCGGATGCCATGTCGCGTTTGGAGAGCCCCCGATGTACCTAAACAGTAGAAACCCCCCACAAGTGACCTCATTTTGGAAACTAGACCCCCCAAGGAACTTCTCTAGATGTGTGGTGAGAACTTTGAATGCCCAAGTGCTTTACAGAAGTTTATAATGCAGAGTCGTGAAAATAAAAAATATTTTTTTTTTCCACAAAAAAGATTTTTTAGCCCCCAAGTTTTTATTTTCACAAGGGTATCAGGAGAAATTGGACCCCAAAAGTTGTTGTCCAATTTATCCCGAGTACGCTGATGCCCCATATGTGGGGGTAAACCACTGTTTGGGCGCACGGCAGAGCTCAGAAGGTAGGGAGCACCATTTTACTTTTTGAGCACAAAATTGGCTGTGGCGTTTAGAGACCCCCTGATGTACCTAAACAGTGGAAACCCCCCAATTCTAACTCCAACCCTAACCCCAACACACCCCTAACCCTAATCCCAACCCGATCCATAATCCTAATCACAACCCTAACCCCCAAAACACCCCTAACCCTAATCCCAAAGCGAACCATAACCCTAATCAAAACCCTAAACCCAACACCCCCCTAATCCTAATCTCAACCCTAACCTCAAAACCTAACCCTAATCCCAATACACCCCTATCCTTAATCCCAACCCTAGCCTTAACCCTAATCCCAAACCTAACCCTAATCCCAAATGTAACCCTAATGCCAACCCTAATCCAAATCCTAATCCCAACTCTAACCCTAACTTTAGCCCCAACCCTAGCCCTAACCCTAACTTTAGCCCAAACCCTAACTTTAGCCCTAAACCTAGCCCCAACCCTAACCCTAACTTTAGCCCCAACCCTAGCCCTAACCATAGCTCTAACCCTAATCCTAGCTCTAACCCTAACCCAAGCCCTAACCCTAAGGCTATGTGCACATGTTGCGGATTTTGCTGCGGATCCGCAGCGTTTCCGCAGCTGTGGGTCCGCAGCAGTTTTCCATGAGTTTACAGTACAATGTAAACCTATGGGAAACATAAAACGCTGTGCCCATGCTGCGGAAAAAAACACACGGAAACGCAGAGGTTTACATTCCGCAGCATGTCAATTCTTTCTGCTGATTCCGCAGCGGTTTTACACCTGCTCCATAATAGAAAACCGCAGGTGTAAAACCGCAGTGGAATCCGCACAAAAACCGCGGTACATCCACGATAAATCCGCAGGAAAAACGCAGCGTTTTGGTCCTGCGGATTTATCAAATCCGCTGCGGAAAAATCCGCAGAGAACCATTCTATGTGTGCACATATCCTAACCCTACCCCTAACCCTACCCCTAACCCTATTTGGAAAATAGAAATTCATACATTTTTTTTATTTTATTACTTTTTTCTTACTAAGGGGGTGATAAAGGGTGGGGGGGTATTTACTATTTTTTTTATTTTGATCACTGTGATAGGATCTCACAGTGACCAAAATAAAAAAAGAGGAAGAATTTTCTTCTGCCGGCCGGCAGATCATGGCGGGCGCACTGCGCATGCGCCCGCCATTTTCTTACCGAAGCAAGAAGCCGGCGGCCAGCAGAAGAAGCAGGAGGACCGACCCAGGGACACCAGTAAGTATAACAGGGTCCCCGAATCCCCCTATTTCTCTGTCCTCTGATGTGCGATCACATCAGAGGACAGAGAAATGACATCGCTTTTTTTTTTTTTTTTTTTTTTGCGGTCGCCGGTAAACAGTTAATTACCGGCGATCGCAAAACAGGGGTCGGTAAAAACCGACCCCGATCATGTTCTTTGGGGTCTCGGCTACCCCCGGCAGCCGAGACCCCAAAGAACATCCGGGTGCCGGGCGGCGGGCGCACTGCGCCCGCCATTATTTCCCCGGAAAAAGATGGCGGCGCCCATCGGGAGCCACGAGGAGCTCCGGGGGAGGTAGGTGAGTATTGGGGGGCTATCGGGGACCACATTTCTCTGTCCTCCGATGTGCGATCACATCGGAGGACAGAGAAATTAAATGACAAATCGCGTTTTTTTTTTTTGCGACCGCCGGTAAACGGTTAATTACCGGCGATCGCAACTCGGGGGTCGGTAAAAAACCCCCAAATCATGTTCTCTGGGGTCTCGGCTACCCCCGGCAACCGAGACCCCAGAGAAAATTCGACTCTGGGGGGCGCTATTCACTTTTTCCACAGCCCCGTTAATTAACTTGTGATACTTACCCTCTCAATGCTGTGTTGTAGACGTAGCTTCATCCGCACAACCTCTTGCTGTCGAAACAGCTCTTTCAGTGGCTCAGACAGGGACGGAGGGGGTGTAATCTGTATATTGAAAATAAAAAATTTTAAAACAAGAAACAGTTATGTGTAGTTGACCGGTACAGAATGCAACTGGTTTAGACAAAAAGATTCATACAAAAATTCTTATATTAGAAATATATATATATATATTTTTTTACAGAGTTTCTATAAGGCTATGTGCACACGTTGCGGATTAGGCTTAGGAATTTCTGGTGCAGATTCGGTCTCTCCTGGCAGAAAACGCACCTGCGTTTTTTTGTGCGTTTCCGCAGTGTTTTTTTGTGCGTTTTTGCTGCGGTTTTTAACCCTGCGGTTTTCTATAATGAAATGGGTACAAAAACGCTGCAGATTCACAAAAAAGTAGTGACATGCTGCTACTTTTAAACCGCAGCGTTTCCGCAGCGGATTTTCCGCAAAGTGTGCACAGCATTTTTTTTTTCTCATGGATTTACATTGTACTGTAAATCAATTGCGGATCTGCAGCGTTTCTGCACCTCAAAAAACGCTGCAGATCCGCAAAGAATCCGCAACGTCTGCACATACCCATAGGCTCTAAATCGTGTGAAATCTTCAAGAGGTTGACATAGCAGGTGAAAATTGCATAAAGCTCACTAAAACCAGACATGTTCATATTTAGATGTATTGACATTCACTTACTGGTACGTAAGGACTTGTTACATATAAATCAAGATAGGACTCATCTGAAAGCTTTTATAAGTACTAAGCTTACAGTGAAGAGAAAAATTATATACACTTTTATGAGGAAGTCTCTGGGAAACAGGAGGCACAATAATAAGTTTGTTTTTTGATAGAAATAAATAAAATGCTATACAAAAACATTCATTAACCCTTTTGCGCTAGATCCAGTTTTCGCCTTTGTGAACAGGCCACATTTTACAATTCTGACCAATGTCACTTTATGTGGCAATAACTCCGGAACGCTTCAACGGATCCCACCCACCAATTTATTTTTTTATTTATTTTAGGGACATCACATTTGAAGTGACTTTGGGAAGCGTATATAACAGAAAAACAAAACAAAGTGACACCATTCTAAAAACTGTACCCCTCAAGGTGCGGAAAACCACATCAAAGAAATTTATTAACCCTTCAGGTGGTTCACAGAAATTATAGCAATAAGGAAGGAAAAAAAAAAAAATGAAAGTTTTACTTTTTCCCACAAATATACTTCTTCAGCCTCTAGTTTTTCATTTTCACAAGGGTAAGAAGAGAAAATGCACCATAGAATTTGTTGTGTGGAGCTCAGAAGGGAAGAAGCTAACTTGACTTTTGGAATGTAAAATTGGCTGGAATTAATAGCGGATGCCATGTCGCTTTTTTGATGAGGCCTAAACAGTGGTAACCCCCCACGAGTGACATCATTTTGGAAACTAGACCCCTCAAGGAATTTATCTAGGTGTGTGGTGAGTACTTTGAAGCCCCAGGAGCTTCACAGAATCTTATAACGTTGAGCCGTGAATTTTTTTTTCCATACAAAAATATTTTAACCCAATTTTTATTTATTTTCACGAGAGTAACAGGAATAAATGCACAACCAATTTTGGTGTCTGTTTTCTCTTGAGTACTCCTAATCCCAAACTACTGACTGGGAGCATGGCAGGGCTCAGAAGGGAAGGAGCACAATTTTGGCTGGAATAGGTTGCGGACACCATGTCACATTTGCTGATCACCTGACATGCCAAAACAGCAGAAACTACCACAAGCGACCATTCTGTTAACTACACCGCAAGACATTCATCTAGGGAAATAGTGAATATTTTTAACCGTCATGCAATTCACAAACCTGTATAACATTGGGATGAGTAAATGAAATATTACTATTTTTTCCACTAAAATGTTGCTGACCCCACATTTGTAATTTTCAAAAAGGGTAATCTGAGAAAATGAACAGTGCAATTTGTTACGCAAATTTCTTCTCAGTACATCAATACCCCATAAGTGGGTGCACTGTGCCTCAAAAGTAGTTTTCACAGTTCAGAAGGGCCATATTGTAGTGTACATTTTGCTGGAATGGTTTGAGGGTGCCTTGTCACAGGGGCAGAGCCCCTGAAGTGCCAGAATAGCAGAAACCCCCCATAAGTGACCCCATTTTACAAACTACACCTCAATAAATTTATCTAAGGATGCAGTGATAATACTGACATCACGAGTGTCTCACAGAATTTTGTACCATTGGGCGGAGAAGAAAAAATAATTACAGGTTTTACCACAAAGAAAATTGTTTAGCCCCAGATTTCACATTTTCACAAGGCAAGGGGTAATGGGTAAAAACGGCACTAAAACGTGTCACACAATTTCTGCTGAACGTGGCAATACAGTACTGCTTAGCCATACAGCGTGACTTGGGAGGAACGGAGCGCTATTTGCCTGAGAAATTGTAGAATAGTTTGTGGATGCCATATACAGAGCCCCCCCAAAGTGCCAAAACAGCAGAATCCCCCCTCAAATGACCCCATTTTGGAAATTGCACCCCTCTGGGAATTTATCTACAGGTGCAGGGATGATTTTGACTCCATGGGTGTTTTCCAAAAAAAGGAAAAGCAGCAATGGATGCTGCAGCAGCGCCCAGTACATTTTAGTGCCAATACAAAGTGAACAAAAACCAGCAACTCAGGTTTTGTTTTATTAAATGCGGTTCTGTGTGTGGTAAAATTGATAAGGTACCTTTAGGCTATGAGCCCACATTGCAGCAATGCTGCGGAAATGTCAGCGGCATTTCCGCAACTCCCTGCCGCGAGTAAAACGCATGCGGAATTCGAATGCGTTTTCCCGCATGCGATTTGAAGCGTCGCTTAGAAAAGTGACCAACTTTTTACTATTGATGCTGCCTATAATGTGGTTTAGGTACACTGGGGCTCAAAAGGGAGGGGGACATGTGGATTTGGGAGGGCAAAATTTTCTTTTGAGGAGCCATTTAGCTTTTACAGAGCATGTGTGCTACCAGTAATGTGGAAGCCCCCTATGTTTCCATTATCAGATGTGAGAGGGGACTTGCTTTTTTTATGGATTGAGTTGAAGCTTTTATTGGGAACATTTTACATAACGTTTGGGATCACATTTATCCTGCGCCCTATGCGGAGCACTTACTTTGGGATTTCCATCTAAATCTCTGAGTGAATCCATTCCGATGAAACCTTACACATTCACTATAATGAACCAGCAGAGTTACGCTGGACTCCTTCTGCCCTCTGTTCAACAGTGTCCTTTTCAAAGGAGCAGAAAACTGGCAGACGGCACTTTTATGCAATCCTAAAAAGATGGACATCATGGGATCACAGGTCCTATGGCATCCACAGTGCCTCCATCTGCTTCATTATAGGGAATCCCTCTGCTGGCTCCTGAAATGCTGTGATCGAGTTCGATAGCAGCATTTAGGGGGTTAAAGTGCTGGGAGGGGCACTTAGTTCCGGGTGTCAGCATTAGCCGATAACCAGCGGCACATGCGTGCACAGCCCGTGCGTGTGCAAAATCGCCGGGACATATCTATACGTCCAAGGTCAATAAGACCCACGTCACAGGGACGTATGGATACGGTGGAAAAGGGGTTATTTAGCAAATCCTATTTTTTCAAGGGAGGTAAGCATTTTACAATTACAATGGCTGCTGTGTTGTTAACACTGATTGAAACCGGTCCTAGAATGTGAATAGGTCAGGCGGCTGTAAACAGGCTCAGTAGGGGGCTCTGCTGCTTTGACCTGGAGAAAGCATGTCAGTAAGCTTATTCACAGATCACAACAGTTGCTCAGATATCATTGTAGAACTGTGTGTGATTCTGACAGCCGACTGTCAGTCCTTTACATGACTCACACTGGTAACTCTCCCCTTCATTTAAATTAAGCTCTGGAGGCAGATTCTCAGGGAGATCAGTCTCCAGAACACATAAATGATTGTTAATATCTAAGAAAAACATGGATTTCTTTAGAATAAGACATCGGATAGCAGATATCAAGGAATCATTTTATTCAACTTTTTATGACTTGCGCACCCATATTAAAGGGGGTTGACACTGCTGACTGATTCCCTTTGGCTCATTGCAACGACTGGCCTGCTGGGTAAAATTTAACTTTGTGCATACCTACTACATCCCACTAGTCATACCTTTTAGACTGCTAGTCAGAGTTAGCAATTCAGTTTTGTCTCATTTTTGGACATGTTGGGTTTACTAATCCTTAAGGAAAGGCTTGTGAACCATTTAAGTGCCCTATAAACAGATTAACAAAATAAGTATTTTAAAAAAAATGCTTACCGTAGGTATGCACAGCTTGCTGAAGGGGTTTCCATCAAGCAGATATGAACCATTAAAGGTCACATACTCATCGTAGTACTGTGGTGCCTGAGGGATTACACTACACAACATCTTGCGTCTCTCCTCTACCTTCTTTCTTATATGGAGATACTCAAAGTACGGATTTGCTCTTTCAGACTGATATGGTTGAATATCATCGAGCTTCAGAGAATCTACAACAGCTGCTAGGGACTGTTGCGTCTTTTCCTTAGCTTGCTGTATTGAAGGATTGACAAGGCCTGGTTGGGGCACACGTGACATCTTCCTTTTCCGTGGATGATGAACTTGTACATCATCATCTTCAGATAAACGAATCCTCCCTCTTAACGCTATGGAGGTTTCAATGGCCTCCTTTTCTGAAGAGTTAGAGTAGGAAGTCTGATTCTGCTTATTCTGATTGGCTAACATATTTGCCCTGTTTCTCGTAATCCTCTGTGGAATTTCTTGTGGCTCTGTTTTCAGTTCCACATTTTCCTCTACTTCCATTTTGATAGACTGACTAAATTTCTGCATCTCTTCCTGAACAGAGATTGAATTATTTTCAGAAGCACATTGTATTTGGTCAGGCTTTTTCAGAGTCATATCTCTTGAATGCACAGAACGGCTGACTGGAAAATGGGAATTGTCTTTTGGTGTTTCGGTTTGGAATGTTTTATCCAAATCAAGAGGACTTTTATTGATAGGAACTGAAGGTACCACTTGCTCAGAAATGGGTTTACTTTCTTCATCAGTTTTATCTGTCAAAATATTGTCTTTTACCTCATCATTACTTTGAGTGTCCCCCAGTGCGTCATCTTTGTTTAGTGTTTTTTCTACAGGACAGTCCGAGAGCATAATTTTTATCTTTTCCACTGGATGAGAATTTTCTAAGAATGGATCAGGGGACTCTGTAGTCTTCTCCATTTGGGAAAGGTTTGGATCAACCTCAAATATATCTTGCCCTTTGACACATTTTGTGTTGGCACATGTATCCTGCTCTTTTATGAGGTTCTGTTTTTCTTTGAGTTGTGTAGGTTTTGGGGAATGTGCGGTTTCAGAAGCAGGATCATTTGTAACACTAGGGAAAGATGTGGAACAAGGCAATATACAAACTTCAGGTGTTACTTGTGTTAAGCTTTCTGGCCTAGGTGGGCGAGGATCCTGAGCTCCCTGTTTATCAACCTCGGTAGTGATGGGACACTCATTTTCAGAACCAACCAATTTAGCAGATTCACTCTCTTGCAAAGTTGAAGGCATTTCAGTATGACAGCTTGGTTTATCTCCTGCAACAGGAGCAGGAGTTACTTCAGAACCTAATAGTGTTTCTGGCTTTGAAGTATTCAAATCTGCAGTATTCTTACTAAAAGGTAAAGCCTTTCTACTGCTAGGATGGCAATTCGACAAAGTACCGGAAAAATCTTTCTCCGATGACGGCGATATTTCTGGGTTAGGAGATATGCAGCTATTTGGCATGGAAAGGGCTGTTGATGACGACTCCTGTAAAGTCCTTTCCAATACGGTTAATGGAGTCTTTTTATGTTCTACAAATGTAGCAGGCATGCTGCAGCGCCTTACTTCTACAACTGGCCTGCATTCACCTATTGCCAGCTTGCTATCCTCAACAGAGACTGACCTGAGATAATTTGGCAGAAGTCTATTTGTCAAAGCTGGTTTAACACGATCAGGCAACTCAGGAAGGCTGTCTAATTCTCGGTCATGAACAGCCGGTGACTTTGCACTTGGCAAAAATGGTGACTGAGAGAATGACATTTGTGAATCTGATCCTTCAAGTGTAAAGTCAGAATCATATTCAATTGTAGGTCTTGGAGTAGTCACAGTAGCATGACAGGAGTCCTCAGAACTTGTAACTGAAATCATAGATATTGATCGGGAGCCGAGCCCAGTTTTTTCACCCTCAGATCTTGGAGACCTGGCAAGATTATTATTCTCTAAAATTAAGAGACTTTTTCCAGTATGTAACAGATTCTTTCCATCAACAGACTGTGACCTACAGCTTGTAGCATCTTTCAATATCTTATCTTTTGTACAGACATCTGACATTTCTGAACTTTTGGATCTCATTAGCTCTTTGCTTTTAGATGGTGTTTGTGTCTGTCTTTGCTTTTCTTTCTCCTTTACTTTACCAAGTTCTGCACTGTTCCGATGTCGGAGCCTCTCTTTCTCCTTTTGTTTTATTTTTTCTTTATGCTTTTTGTGCCACTGTTCAATTTCTAGGTCTTTGAGACTCAACATTCGCTCAAAACTAGTTTGCATAAGGTCATCATTAACCAGACGTTTTTCTTTAGGGCGAGAATCTTTTAATAATTGTAATTTTGGTTTATATTTCTCAGTTTCGGACTCTCTAGGTTTGATTTTTAATATATTTGTTTGTGTTTTGTCTTTATGTTTGTCTCTTTCTTTGTATCGATCAATGTCCTTTTCTTTGTCTTTCCGGTCACGTTCTTTGTAATCTGTAATTTTTTGTTGTTCATCTTTGTTCTTTTCCTTTACTACAGACATTCGTTCATGCAGGATTTTGCAGTTTTCATTGCCACCCTGCTTTCTGTCCTCCTGATTATACTTCCCACTAGTCCCAGCAGTATACTCTCCCTCCTTAGATTTTTCCTTCTTTTTGTATTCTCGCTCCCTACGTTTCCCTTTGTCTAATTTACTTGTATCCAGATCTTTATCAAATAGCTTTGTTTTTTTATCTGAAAAAGTTTTCTGTTCACCAATATGCTTATCCTTTTCAATCTTCTCACCCTTTTTTTCAAGTTTATCTTTTGACTTCTCTCTACTGGAAGAGCAGTTTTTAATTTTGTCATTTTCTTTTTGTATAGACTGTGAATGGATTTTGCATTTGTCAGCGCTTTCAGGTATTTCAGATTTCTCTCTATCAAATTTGTGATCTTGTTTTGCCTTTTTCTCCTTATCTGAACTTTTTTTATCCACGTCTTTTTCTTTAAATACCAGCCTTTTATCATTTTTTTCCTTAGCCTTTTTATCTGTGTCAGCTTCTCTTTCCAAGTTGGAAGAATCACCCTTGCTAATCACATTCGGTGACAAGATATCAGTTTCTTTCTCGAGAAAAAGATAACTATTATCTTTTTCCTTTTTTACATTTTCCTCCTGATCCTCCTTGGAACTTTCCTTGTTGTCATGATTCTCTTGAGATTTTTCATCTCCAACTGTATTTTTTTCCAGTTTGGCTTTTTTCTCCAATGGTGAATTTTTGGACTCCATGATCAAAAATTCATCATCATTTTCATCACTTTTAAAAAAATTCTCTTTCCAAAATTCTCTATCAAACTCAATATTTCTTTGAGTATTTTTATTTTCTCTATGTTTGCTTTTCTCTCTTTCTGCATCAGGTTCTATTTTTAGTTTGTCCTTTTCCCTTTCTTTGTGTTTCACTTTGTGCTTCTTTAGTACTTTGCCGCCTTTATCTGCCTTTTTTGCAATACATTCTGGTGTCTCATATGAAGGGCTCTTGTCATCGTCTTTGTTCTTGGTAACAGAGCTTTCTCCATACTCTGTAAAAAAGTCTTTTAGATGCTTACTTTTCTCCTTATACTTGGAATATGTGGTGCTTGAACTTTCCAGTGCATACTCAGAGTCAGGGCTCTGATCATCATGAAATAACTCTGGTTGTAATGATGACTCCGGTCCACCAGGAGGTGAAACACACATTTTAGTGTTCTCTTGTTTCAGAGGTGTAGACTGCTTATCAACAAATGCATACGAATGCTTAGGGGATTTGCCAGGAGTGATCTGTAATAAATTCAACGACCCTTCATCCTTGGTACTTAAAGACATTCTAAATATGTCCTCATCTTTGGATCTGTCTAATGAATCTAAAGCAGAGCTCATCACTAAATTTACCACTTTCAGATTTTCTTTTTTATCTTGTTCCTGTTTTAATTCTTTGTTCTCCTTGTTCTTGCTTTGATTTTTCAATTTCCTCTTAACTTTACCCTTTTCCTTCTGTTCCTGGAAAACGCTGAATTCTCTCTTAAGTCGGACCTCAGAATTTAGGCTTTCTGATATTAGTCCCACTTTCTCAGGCAACAAATCGTCGTCTGAACTATCAGAGCTTGTAAACAAAAGCCGAGAGGATTTTGGTTTCCGATTTTTATACAACTTTGGAAAATCAATCTTCTCTTTCTTTAAATAAAAGTTTTCGCTTCCTTCAGGGGTCTCCTTTTTCATATCAATCTTGACTAAACGCTTGTCTTCCAGCATTTTAGTAAATTCTGCATCATCATCGTCATCATCATCCTCATCATCTTCATCATCGTCATCATCCTCATCTTTAAAAACATATTCATCAAGACCAGGAGTACAAGGGGTTCCTTTGACCGATATATGCTTGGATTCACTAATAAAAGACTCTTTGTCGCCCTCTGAGTCCAAGTTTTCATCAACACTGGACAAGTTGGTGAAATGTGGCTCTTCAGAGTCTGAAACAGAACACAGGTAAAAATAAAATTGATTATAACAAAAAAACCTCAATCAGAACCTTACTATGTATTAAAAAAATGAAATGGATGGCAAAAACTTACTAACCCAAATTATATAAAATCATAAATAAAACAGTATTTCCAACATTAATGGTGTTGTCTCATTGTTAAATGGGTAAATTTGCTAAGTGCTTGTAAAAGCAAGAAACTTCAATTTACCTCTAAATAAATATCTGCTCAATTCAAGAATGGAAGGATTTTTAATTCTATACTGTATCGATTGTTGCCTGGATTACCAGCCACAATTTAACAGGTAGGTTATTTCTTAGGCAAGGAGAGTGCCCGTGCAAACTCTATCCAATCGAGCTTGTGGGCGCTGCTCAAAAAATATCAGTTTCAGTGCTACTCCGAAGCTTCAGAGGCAAAGCCTCCACTTCACAGCACAGTTCTGTGGAGTGACTATGCCGCTGGTCAGAACCTTCGATCTTCTGGAGAGACCACATTTTGTTAAAATTAACTGTTTTGCACTACAATTTCAAGGTTTTTCTAAAAATGCCTCTGTATCTATTAGAAATTACTCTCCTGCTATTTAGAGGAGCCATCTCCTGCTATTTAGAGGAGCCAATGCCATTAAAGTTGCTTCCGTTTTGTTTTTTTTGTTTTTTTCTGGTTTGCAACAGACCCCTATTATCAAGGCGGGGGCAGCACAGGTGCAACTACTGATGAAACCTACCAATTCATGGAGGGGGGCTGCCTACTAACAAATGCACACAAATGAGGCTTCAATGGAACGCCAGTCACAGAGGTACATGTGTTGCACAGTGTCCGGCTTACAGCTTATTGGCTTATCTGGCTGCATCTTGCAAAAAAACAAAGGGTAAAATGTGCAGTAAAAGATGAAGAAATGAAAAATAATGAATATGATCATTTCATTAAATGAGGTATTGGGTGATATTTTGGCCAAAATAGACAAGCTCGCAACTGATGTCAAGGGTCCTCACTAGTGATGAGAGAGTATACTCGTTGCTCGGGTTTTCCTGAGTATTTATTAGTGTTCAGACATTAAGTTTTAATCTCCTCAGCTGAATGATTTACAGCTACTACCCAGGCTGAGTACATGTGGGGGTTGCCTAGTTGCTAGGGAATTCTCACATGTAATCAAGCTGGCTAATAGCTGTAAATCATTCAGTTGAGGCGATGAAAACTTAATCTCTGAACACTAACAAATACTCGGAGATCAACCGATCGTGCTCGGGAAAACCCGAGCAACGAGTACACTCGCTCATCACTAGTCCTCACGCTTGCGACTCCTAACACTAATTACAAAAAAACAACAACCTAAAGGACAAATTAAAAAAACAAACCAGAAAAAAGCAGCCTTAACAAGACCAATTCAGACCACAAACAGGATGCAGCAGACCCCCCATTATAAAGGCAGAGGCAGCACAGGTGCAAAAGATGCATTTCATACACAGATTTCAACATAATCATTGACACCAACAAGGCACCAGCCTTCGAACTAGTCACTCCATCCTTTTTGCCTCCACATCCACCCATAACGACTGACATACCCTGTATCTCATCTTCACCCACCTCTGTACTCTAACCTTATAACCATCACCT
The DNA here is from genome assembly GCF_051348905.1 of Ranitomeya variabilis. Lineage (NCBI taxonomy): Eukaryota > Metazoa > Chordata > Amphibia > Anura > Dendrobatidae > Ranitomeya > Ranitomeya variabilis. Next base: position 407,411,545 of record NC_135237.1, read on the forward strand.
CTGCCTTTATCTGACCTCCAATTACATTCTCATCTCTGTCCTCCTCAACTACCAATCCCAAATTCAACAATTGGCACACTCCCGCTGAAATTTCTCTAGCCTTGACAAACGTACACTGTCATCTACCGCTGTCCCTCATATCCTCATTTCATGACAGACACTACAGAACCTCTCTTCCCTTGGCATCAAAAACCTTGCCCTGTCTTGAATCCACTCATGTCTCACTAATCACACATTTAGAATCTCTAATTCCCATACTAACACCTCATCCCACCCTCTCACTGGTGGTGTGCCTCAAGGCTCAGCCCTAGGACCCCTACTCTTCTCAATCTACCTTTGGCCGCTTCCAGTAACAACTGTGCGCGGACTACATTCAAATCTACCTCTGTGGCCAAGATGCTATCTCTCTGCGGTCCAGAATCTCAGAATATCTATAAGGTGTATCCTCCTTCATAACACTTTCTAAAACATAAAGTTGACAAAACAGAACTCAATCTTTAATCCATCTCACTCAATGGCCTATCACAATAAATTACATTACGTTCTCCAGCATGACAAGTTCGCTGCTTCAGTGTAACCCTTAACCATCTTTCAACCACATGCAGCTCTAATATATATATATATATATATTCAATCCTAAATCACAGCCCCAAATCTATAAAGTGTTAGAGCATGCCCTCCATATCTCGCATCAACTATTGTGAACTTCCAAATCTCTATTCCCCTGTAGGTCCTTTGAATGGCTTCCAATTCCCCAGTGAATCCAGTTTAAATTGCCAACTGTCTTACAAGGCTGTAAATAATCTGTCACCTCCATACATCTCCAAACAAATCTCTGGATACCTTCTTGCATATAATCTCTGGTCCTCACAATATCTTCTCCACAATCCTCACCTAACCATCTCCAAGATTTTTCCCAGAGCATCCCACATTTTCCAGAATTCAGTGCCTCTGCTTTTCCAAATGTCTTTTACAATTGAAGCCCTCACACAACTAGAAAACTCATTCTTTTCACAAAGCCTACAGCCTGTAATAACACTGCAGCCACATTACTACCATTACAGCTGTTGCAACCCCCCAACCTACAGTCTCCATCCCCAAAGCCTAGTAGATTGTAAGCCCATGTGGGCAAGGTCCTCTTCCCCTCTGTACCATGCTGTTACTGCCAGTTTTTTTCACTGTTACTTCTTTATGCATCTCATATGTACACCCTCTGCACATGTACAGGACCATGGAACTAATAGTGCTTTAAAAAAAATTTTTATTCTTACCTGTATAACTTTCATCATCATCAGAAAGGGAAACTTCTCGTTTCAGCAGCTGTTCAAGTTCTTCTGTCTCAGCCACATCAATTGGCCGAGCACCATGTTTGTTGGCCTGGAACGCATTGCCACCATGACGGAGAAGGAGCTTCACAATCTTCATCATTAAAACAAAAAAATAAATACACGAGCATAAATACATAAAATGCATGTATAAAAATATTCCAATAAGTTCTCACATCAAGCGATTATAATGCAAAGAATTGCAGCTCATGTGCTTGGTACCAAAGATCTTATCTGACTTTTAGTTGGGTCCAGAAAGATTGAGGGTATGTGCACACGTTGCGGATTTCTTGCAGAAATTTCCTGAAGAAAACCGGAAATTTTCTGCAAGAAATCCGCATTTTTTTTTTTTTGCGGTTTTTTTCCGTTTTTTTTTCGCGTTTTTTTAGCATTCTGCAAGCGTAATTAGCTTGCAGAATGCTAAAGTTTTCCAAGCGATCTGTAGCATCGCTTGGAAAACTGACTGACAGGTTGGTCACACTTGTCAAACATAGTGTTTGACAAGTGTGACCAACTTTTTACTATAGATGCTGCTTATGCAGCATCTATAGTAAAAGATAGAATGTTTAAAAATAATAAAAAAAATAAAAAAATGCTTATACTCACCCAGACATCTCCTCAGCGGCGTCCGTTCCTCTTCCTATAGCTGGTCTGTGCGCACAGGACCTTCCGTGACGTCACGGTCACGTGAGCGGTCACATGACCGCTCACGACCAATCACAGGACAGTGACGTCATCGGCAAGGTCCTTCACCGCACATCAGCTACAGGAACCGAAGCGACAGCATGCAGTGGAGGCGGGAAGACAGAGGGTGAGTATAGGACTATTTTTTATTTTAATTCTTATTTTTTGACCACTTATATGGTGCCCAGTGCGTGGAGGAGAGTCTCCTCTCCTCCACCCTGGGTACCAACCGCACATAATCTGCTTACTTCCCGCATCGTGGGCACAGCCCCGTGCGGGAAGTAAGCAGATCAATGGACCCCTAGGTGTGCGGAATCCCCTGCAATTCCGCATTTTAATGAACATGTTGCTTTTTTTTCCGCGATGCGATTTTTTCGCGGAAAAAAAGGCTACATTTGCACAAAAAATGCGGAATACACTTAAAATAATGGGAGGCATATGTAAGCGTTTTTTTCGCGTTTTTATCACGTTTTTATAGCGAAAAAACGCGAAAAAAACGCGAAAAAAAACGCGAAAAATACTTAACGTGTGCACATGGCCTTAGACAGTGACAGATTTTGGTATTTTAGCAGTTTACCAAAACATTCAATATAGTTATATAATCAATATGGGCTTAAAGTTCAGGGTTTAGGAATTACAGCTCTTTAACCCCTTCACCCCAACCTGTTTTCACCATCCTGACCAAGCCAAATTTTACAATTCTGACCACTATCACTTTATATGGTAATAACCAACGCTTCAACGTATCCCAGCGATTCTGAGACTGTTTATTTGTCACACATTGTACTTTGTATTGTGGCAAATTTAGGTTGATAGTTTCTGCGTTTGTGAAAATATTGGAACTTGGGTGAAAATTTAGCGATCACCAAACTTTTAATTTTTTTGTGTGATATAACTATCTGGTTTAGGGGAACCTGTCCCCAGGAATAATGCTGTTAACCTACAGGTATGTGGCTAGTCTGCAGGTTAACAGCGCTATGCTATGAAGCTGTCCAATGCCTTCACGCAGACGAATGCAGTGGGGAGAAAATGATATTGATTCATCATCATAATGCTTTTAACCTGAAGATTAACCTCATACCTGCAGGCTAACAGCATTATTCCTGGTGACCAGTTCCCTTTAATATTAATAATAATGTTATTTATATAGCTCCAACATATACCGCAGCGCTTTAGGGATTTGTACAGACAATAGACATTACAGCATAACAATAATCACAGTTCAAAACAGATACCAAGAGGAATGAGGGTATTGGAGATGGACAAACCTGAACAGTAAAGTTCCTACAGTTTGAGTACGGACCCCGAACAAGGACTTCACCAGGAAATCAGTGTTATTGCTCGGGTTCGGCGTGCTTAACAGAGCGGCAAACCTGATCTATATTTAATATTTGACAAATAAAATTTGGACTTTTATCCTCTTTCTGACATTGGTCGTAATAATCTATTCCTGTGCCCTGGGCCTATTTGATCAGAGACAGATTATTACGTCCACACGATCGCCCGTGCACACGAGTGGAGTGCAGGCGATCGCTGCCGGGTGTCAGCCGATTGTGAAAGCTGACTCCAGAGAGGTTACACACGTTAACCCCCACAATTCTCCGATCGAATAAGTTCACAGCATAACAGGAGCCGGCAGAGGGCTAACAGCCCCTCTACCTTTGGATCGGACACCCTGCAGCGCGACGCGGGGTCCCGATCGTTGCCATGGTTACCGGATGTAGCCATGATGACATCCAGGTCACCGGACCTAGGAAACATGCTGATCATGCACGAAAATGGCATACACCTCCCCCCCCCCCAAAAAAAAGAAAATTCCTGAATTACTGATTTCTGATCATTCTGCGTCCCAATAATCGGAATAGAAAGCGATCAAAAAATGTAATGCGTCCGAAAGTGGTACCGAAAAAAACATCAACTCGTCCCGCAAAAAAAAACAAAAACAGATGGAGGCACTGTGGATGCCATCTGACCTATGATCCAGCGGTGTCCGTCTTTTTAGGATTGCATAAAAGTGCAGTCGGCCACAGTTTTGTGCACTTCTGAAAAGAACACAGATGAACAGAGGCCAGACGAGTCCAGAGTAACTCTACTGCCTCACAGTGAATGGATCCCTCCGAGGTTTCATCTGAATCACGTCACTCAGATTTAGATGGAAACCCCAAAGTAAGTGCTCAGCGTAGAGTGCCAGATAACCGATCCAAAACGTTATGTAAAATGTTCCCAATAAAAGCTTCAACTCAATCCGCAAGAAAGTCCCCACTCAGGTCTGTAATCTGTTAACGGAAATATAAGGGGCTTCTACGTTACAAGGTAACACAAATGCGCTAGAAAAGCGAAATGGCTCCTCACCCGCCAAAAGGAAGTCATCAAACTATCCACTCAAATCCAAATTCCCCCCCTCCCTTATAAGCACCAAAGTGTACGTAAAGCACATATTGTATCCACGTTTGGAATTTCTAAAGCGATGAAAGCCCACCTAACTTACAGGTGCATGCCTCCAGAAGCACTCCAGCAATCAGTAATGGGCCATGCATGAGGCATCAGGGTCTGGGCCAGCATTAACAGCTTTAAATTGAAGTTTCAATGATAACCTGGTGGCTAAGGTAGTGGTGTAAGCCTTCTTAGCTGGGAGCTCTGATCCCTCATGCAATACCTTCAATTTTTTTTCCCCAGCACAAACATCAATTTCATACAGTACTATTGGAAAAAAAAATGTAAAGAAAGTAACAGGTAGTTGAGTGAAAGTAAGGGCAGGCCTGCCTTCCTGGGAGCCCTACTTACACAGGCAAGCCATCAGATGCAGATCCAACTTGGAGTCTCAACATTTAACCCCTTAGTGACAGCCACTTTGCAGCTTAATGACCAGGCCAATTTTTACAATTCTGACCACTGTCGTTTTATGAGGTTATAACTCTGGAACGCTTTAAACGATCCCGCTGATTCTGAGAATGTTTTTTCGTGACATAATGTACTTCATGTTAGTGGTAAAATTTCTTTGGTATTACTTGCATTTATTAAAAAATATGTACATACGGCAAAAATGTCTACCTTACATCAGCACAATTTTTGAAAAAAATTTTTTTTGTTAGGAAGTTGTAAGGGTTAAATGTTGACCAGCGATCTCCCTTTTACAACAAAATGTACAAAACCATTTTTTTAAACCATTTTTTGTTTTTTTTTGGGACCATCTTACATTTAAAGTCACTTTGAGGGGTGTACATGACAGAAAATACCCAAAGGTGACGCCATTCTAAAAACTGCACTCCTCAAGGTGCTCAAAAACACATTCAAGAAGTTTATTAACCCTTTACGTGCTTCACAGGATCTGAAGCAATGTGGAGGGGAAAAAAAATGAACATTTTAACTTTTTTTTTTTTCTTTTAACACATTTTACTTCAGAACCAATTTTTTTTATTTTCACAAGTGTAAAAATTGAAAATGAAAGATTATTTGTTGTGCTATTTCTCCTGAATACGCCGATACATCATAAGTGGGGGTAAACCACTGTTTGGGCGCACGGCAGGGCTTGGAAGAGAAGGAGCGCCATTTGACTTTTTCAATGCAGAATTGGCTGGAATTGAGATCGGACGCCATGTCACGTTTGGAGAGCCCCTGATGTGCCTAAACAGTGGAAACCCCCCACAAGTGACAGCATTTTGGAAACTAGACCCCTTAAGGAACTTATCTAGATGTGTGGTGAGTACTTTGAACCCCCAAATGCTTCACAGAAGTTTGTAACGTAGAGCTGTGAAAACAAAAAATCTTTTTTTTCCCCTCAAAAATGATTTTTTAGCCCGCAATTTTTTATTTTCACAAGAGTAACAGGAGATATTGGACCCCAAAAGTTGTTGTCCAGTTTGTCCTGAGTACGCAGATACCCCATATGTGGGGGGGACCACTGTTTGGGCACACATAGGGGCTCGGAAGGGAAGTAGCGACGTTTTGGCATGCATACTTTGATAGAATAGCCTGCTGGCGTCATATTGCATTTGCAGAGCCCCTGATGTGCCTAAACAGTAGAAAACCCCATAAGTGACCTCATTTTGGAAACTAGACCCCTCAAGGAGATTATTTAGATGTGTGATGAGCAGTTTGAGCGCCCAAGTGCTTCACAGAAGTTTATAACACAGAACTATGAAAATAATTTTTTTTCTTTTCCAAAGGGTAACAGGAGAAATTGGACCCCAAAAGTTGTTGTCCAATTTGTCCTGAGTACGCTGATGCCCCATATGTGGGGGTAAACCACTGTTTGGGCACACGGCAAAGCTCAGAAGGGAGGGAGCACCATTTGACTTTTTGAACGCAAAATTGGCTGGAATCAATGGTGGTGCCATATCGCGTTTGGAGACCCCCTGATGTACCTAAACAATGGAAACCCCCCAATTCTAACTCCAATCCTAAACCCCAACACACCCCTAAACCCAACACACCCCTAACCCTAATTGCAACCCTAACCCTAATCCCAACCCACCCCTAACTACAAACCTAACCTTAATCCCATCCCTAACCCTAATCCTAACTTTAGCCCAACTCACTTTAGCCCAACTGTAACTAATGGGAAAATGGAAATAAATATATTTTGCTTATTTTATTATTTTTCCCTAACTAGGGGGGTGAAAAAGGAGGGGTTACCCCCAGCAGCAGAGACCCTGGAGAAAATCCAACTCTGGGGGGTGCTAAACACTTTTTCCACAGCACCGTTAATTAACGGCGCTGTGGTTTAAGTACCCTTAACTACCGCCGTTAAAAGGAACCTGTCACCCCCCCATGCGGTTTTAACTAAAAGCCATCTTCTGCAGCACTAATGCTGCATTCTGTGAAGGTGGCTCTTTTTTGGGGGGTCCCTTCCAACGCTGCAATATCACTTTTTATAATTTGCCCGCCATACCTTTAGTCTTTTCCCCCCGGACAAAAATGCCTCCCAGCCATCACTCAGCCCCTCTGTGCACTGGGCGCCGCCTCCTCTGCCTTCATTAGCGTCCCCGGCGCCTGCGCTGTAAGTTCCCATCATGTGATGTGAGTCGAAGGGCAGCGCAAACTGCACATGCCCAAAAAAGGAACTTACAGCGCAGGCGCCAGGGACAATAATGAAGGCAGAGGAGGCGGCGCCCGGAGGGGCTAAGTGATGGCTGGGAGGAGTTTGTGTCCGGAGGGAAAAGACGTGCCCCCCGGACAGACTACAGGTATGGCGGGCAAATTATAAAAAGTGATATTGCAGCGTTGGAAGGGACCCCCCCAAAAAAGAGCCACCTTCACAGAATGCAGCATTAGTGCTGCACAAGGTGGCTCTTTTAGTTAAAAACGCCAGGGGGAAGGGGGTGACAGGTTCCCTTTAAAAAGGTGTATCGGCCATCGTTAAGGGGTTAAAAAATTGTTTGCAACACAAGCTACAACAAGTGTGTCTCAGACTGCAATAATGCGAGATCAATGCATGACACTAAAAACTACACCATCACCTAGTCTGCAACTAGGGTGCAAAAGTCTTTCAAGATCTAATAGTTGTTCATTTTGATGAAAGTTAGGCGGCCTACACTTTCAGGGGACAGCCGGATGTAATTATAAGTCAGGACACCACCAGCAGTGCTGAAGACACGTTCTGAGAGACCGCTTGCTGCCGGGCGTGACAAAACCTTCTAGGAGTGACAGGCGAGCTCAGGTCACTTCCATTTTTAAAGACCAAAATGCAAAAGGGTCCAAACCCCCTGATGTTGAGCTCCAGATACTCCTGCACCATCCTCTCCAGTCGCTCACAACATGTCAGACTTGTACTCCCATTGTGCTGGTGCACTGGCTGGTCTAAAAAAATTTGTGAAATGCCACTTAGGCTTCTTTCACACTAGCGTCGTACTCGGCCCGTCGCAGAGCGTCGGGCCGACGCTAGCGTTGTTTGCGCCACACAACGGGTGCAGCAGATGCTGTTTTTCCACGCATCCGCTGCCCCATTGTGAGGTGCGGGGAGGTGGGGGCGGAGTGCTGGCCGCGCATGCGCGGTCGGAAATGGCGGTCCGTCGGCAGTAAAAAAGTTACATGTAACGTTTTTTGCAGCCGACTGTCCGCCACAACACGGCGCACGATGGTTGCGACGTGTGGCAATGCGTCGCAAATGCGTCGGTAATGTTAGTCAATGGGGAAAAAAACGCATCCTGCAAGCACTTTTGCAGGATGCGTTTTTTCGCCAAAACGACGCATTGCGACGTATTGCAAAAAACGCTAGTGTGAAAGTAGCCTTATACTGCTGCTGCTAATGTTTATGGGATGACTTCTTGACATTCCCAGGGTTGGACGTCTAGAACTGCGTTGCACACTGTGCCCTCACTGCTGTCTTGGGGAAAAACACTCCTAAGATTATCTACAAGTGTGTTTCGATACTCCAGCATGCACGCTTTCCTTTCCAGCGGGGAAAACATCTGGCTAAAATTACTCTTGTACCATGGATCTAACAGAGTGGGAACCCAGTAATTAGAACCATTTCTAACCCTAAGTATACGGGCATCATATTGTAGATAGTGCAGAAAAGAAGGTGCTCATGTGTTGGGTGCTTCCATGAGGTCCAAATCCGTAGTGTGATGGTGGAAGGGCAACACAAGTTTGCTTCCTCCACCCCCTCCCGCCAATAACGGACACGAGGGGATCAATATCCTCTTCATCTTCTGACTGTTAAGTGTCCATCACCTGTTCCTCCTCTATTTGATCCTGGGTTCCTGCACCTTCACTAACAGTTTGTCTGGTAACATGAGCCCCCCTCAATCGCTGTAAGCCACCTTACCATGGCACCAATCTGTGCAATGACAGTACGGAAATTTGAGATATTGTTATCCCTTCCATTGTCCTTTGCTTCCACCTCTTCCCGCAGACTATTCAAAGTGTGCTCCAGCATGTAGATGACCGGAATAATGATGCAGATGATGGCATCGTCAGCGCTAACCATGTTAGCAGCCATTGTAAGCTTGCGAGCAGGGCCCTCATTCCTCTTGGTATCTGTTGATCTATGTGTTGTTCTGCTGTAATTTCTATTATCTGTACAAGCGCCCTCTAAAATGTAAAGTGCTGCGTAATATCTTGGCACTATAGAAATAAAAATTATTATTATATTACAAAACTGTGCAGAAGGGTGCAGAGGTCCTTTATCTGTGCCCATTCCACAAGCCTGATTTGCACCACATCTGTACTCCATTAGCCCAGACTAAGCAAAAAGGACATACTGCATCAGGGCTTTGTCACTGCTGCCATGGTCTCTGCAACATGTGCAGAGTGGAATTCCACCGAGTCAGAACATTGCAAATCCGTTTAACTGGTAGGCCGAAAGAAGTCGATGACCTGCGGGGTGTGATCATCGGAAGGGAGCACACAGCAACCGCACTTTCTGCAGCAGGGCATCTAGGCCAGGATAGTAGTGGATAAACTGCTGTCCCAGCAGGTTGAGGACATGATCCATGCAAGGTAGGGATGTGATGCTGCTCTGGCGTAGGGCCGCCACCAGGTTTGTACAGTTATCGCAAATGGCCTTCCCTGGCTACAGGGTCAGTGGAAATATCAGAAGACTGACCAGAACTTCCAAGCTAATGTGAACAGGTGCATTCTTAGAACAGCCACCTCCATATACAATATACAAACAAGGAGTGCAAATTTTTTTGTATATTGTATATGGAGGTGGCTGCTCCTAGTATGTACCTGTTCACATTAGCTTGGAAGTGCCAGTCAGTCTCTTGTTATTTGAATGTTAGCTCTCTGACCGAGCACTCTGCCCTTCAATATGTGGTGGTTTTAATTACAGCAGCATCCTACCTGCCCATAAATGCAGGCTTTTGAGAGGTATCCACATTTACCCAGGAATTCATACTTCAGCCTAAGAGGTATTCACACTAGTCACGTAGTGTTCGGGCAGCGTGAGACCACCTTGTCGTTGGTTGCTGGGCATGCATGATTTGGCCAAATTATGTGCTGACCGAGCATGACTGAGTGCAACTTGTTTTTGGATAGCCAGATTCAGTGGAGACAGCCATTGCTCCAACTCCGCCTAGATAGCTGACCACAACTCTTGAGCTGTGCGACTGCAATCTCAAAGCATATTAATTTGAACACTGCCTGATTGTGGTGAGCCATGGCTACGCAGTACAGAAGTGGAGGATTCTATCTGCACTGCTGGAACACGTGTCTGATTAAGGGAGAGGCTGAGGGCACAGGTGGAGGCCCTAGAGGAGATGGTGGCCCTAGAGGAGGTGGCGGAGGTAGAAGCAGTGGTGGAAGTGTTAAATACAGAGGTTTGTCCTGCAAGCCTTGGGGATTTTCAAAGACTTGCCGAGCAGCCCCTTGACCGCCTATCCCCACATGTCAGTGGTGAAATTAAAGAAGTAATGGCGACTGGGCAACTGGTACTGGGGACTGCGACGGCCATCAACTCTCTGAAACCGTCTGTATCCACCAGGCGTAAAGGCAGCATTTCCGTGGCCAACAGATTGGAATTGGTGGAGTTCAAGCTCTTCGCGTTTGCATGTGTAGGAGGAAACATTATTTTATCTGACCACAACTGCGGTACAGAGGGCTGGCTGCTGGTGCTGAGAGAGTGTGGAGTACGGAGAACAGGGCAAACTGATGGAATGTGAATGAGGCAGGGTGGATAAAAATCAATGTTTTTAAAAAAAAAATCAAAAAAATCTGATTTTTTTGATTTAAATCGGATTTTTTTTATTTAAATCGGATTTTTTTCAATAAACTGCTTTTTGAGGAAAATATTTTACCATCCAAAGGTTCTTCCATCATGAGATAAAGCTGAGTTGTTTAACTCAGTAGAATAAAGGCTGTATATGTGTAACATTCACAATGCCATGCTCTTCCAGAGGTTTCTGTAGGATTAGTGGGCAGTTTCTCTCCTATATTATCACAGACGCTCGCTTTACTTACGCAGTTCTCAAAACTGAATTTGACTCCGCAGATGTCCCAGCCTCTTCTTCATGGCAAAAATGTTACAACATGAACAGAGTTGAGAAAAAGACCTTAATCCTATTGTTCTACAAACCTATGAATACAGAATCAACCCCTTCAGTGCCAAGTCCAAGAAGTTAGACAATATGTTTCTGATTGTTTGGAGTGGAATAGATCTGCACAACACAAGAAGAATGTGAATCTAAGTGTTTTGAGGAGGAAGGGCAAGCAGACAAAAAAATGAAAGTGAAACTTTGAGCACAATACTGCAGCATAGCCACAGACAGACAAGTCTGGATCTGTTTGTGTGTACGATCCGAGGTTTATTACATTCTTTCCTTATAATGGCAGCAGGCCGTAAAAGAGACCCAGTTTGGGAATATTTTAATGAAGCTCCTTCGCCTATCGGTAAGGCAGGCATGCGTGCAAAATGCAAACGATGCAACAAAGAGATGCAAGGCCTGGTGGCGTGAATGAGGCAACATCATGAGAAGTGCGGTGATGAAGATGACCAAAGAAACACTTCACTATCAACATCTTCATTTCCCTTCTGGTTGCAGTTTTCATAATGTGATTTCAAACGGCAAACAAGTCCTTGGATATCCTTTTGACAGTATTTGCACTTTGCTCTTGCACCTTTCTTTCCAAGATCTGCTGCTGGCATCTCAACAAAATGAACCCAAATAGGGTCTCTCTTACGACCTGCCATGGCTCACACAGATCACTTATGAAGTTTGATTGTTACTACAGCCAAGTACTGCTGACTATCCAACAAGTTTGGGCATGTCAACTGAATGGAAAAAGAAACTAAACCAAAAGTGAAACCAAGCTAGAAGTGTGGAATTAAAGGGGCAGTATGAACAAAATGTGGAGGCTATTAATAGTTTATACAATTAAGACATGCTGCTTTTAAACACCTACCTATTGCCATATAGTAAAACAAAAAAGATTTTTACTTACTTTGGGGTCCCCCCCTCACCCTGGCGTTAGATCGTTGCCCCTAGTTTCGTCCGTGTAACTATGGGCGCACATGCGCACTGCTCTCACTTCTCATTTTAATCGTGATTTATATTAAAAAAAAACTTTTGATTTAAATCAGTGATTTAAATCATGATTAAAATCATGATTTAAATCGATCCGATTTAAATAGAAAAAAATCTTTTGATTTAAATCGTGATTTAAATCATGATTTAAATCGGCGTGATTTAAATCAATCCACCCTGGAATGAGGTGCAGGCAGCGGAAAACCGCTGCAAAAACACATACACAACAGGTGCACATAGCCTCGACGGGTCCGTCAGAAAGACGGGCCCAGTGCACACGTTTTCCACAATCTGCATAGGATCAGTCATTTCAACGTCTTGACAGATCCTGTGCAGATTTGGATGACGGAAGTGTGAAAGTAGCCCAAGAATCTCCTCCTAAGCTAATTTCCCTGTGTCTTAAAGTACATAAATGTTGAGAAGTTCCTCCTACGTCTCAGGAACTGCCCTTTGAAATGCCTCTTATTAAACTCCTTTTGTGATGACCCTCCCATTTAAATAAATTGTTGGTTGTCATCGGCCTACAATAAATGAAGATCCTCAAGGACCCATTATTTTCTTTACAGATGGCTAGGTCAAGAAAAAAATCTTGTTCCCACCTACTTCACAGGTAAAGCTAAGACCCTGGTCGTTGAAATTAAAATGTGCTACGAAGGATTCAAAAAGACACCGTCTGTCTCACCCATCAGAACCCCAGAATTTTTGGCACATACTACTACAAGCAACCAACCCGTGCATATATGTTTAGTTTCACACTCTCGATTGAAAGAGAATATTTTGACTGGCTGTACCTATGGGCTCAAAAAAAAAAAAAAAATAAAATAAAATATATATATAAATATATATAAATATATATATATATATATATATATATATATATATATATATATATATATATATATATATATATATATATATATATATATATATATATATATATATATTTTTTTTTTTAAGGTTATGCACTCTTTGGGCGTTTGTGCCTTTACCAGTGATAGGACTCCTTAGGGTACTTTAGGGTTAACCCTTTGTTGAGCGGGGGGCACCATAGTCTACGTTAGGGTGCCAACCTCTGCAAAAAGGCAGGGTCGATCTAGTAACTTTCTAGTTACTTGCCTAAAGTACCTGTAAACTCCGTTTAGAGCTCTATCGTGGTCTATTCTTTTTTCTAGAGTGTTTTTTAATGTATACATCTAAATATTTTTAGATTTATGTTACGGTATGTATTCTATATTTAATGTATACATCTAAAGAAGCCAGCTCAGCTCTGGAAAAGCATTTATTGGACAGATGACACCAAGATCAACCTGTACTAGAATGATGAGAATAAGAAATTATGTAGAAGGCTTAGAATGGCTCATTATACAAAGCACAGCATATCCTCTGTAAAATATGGTGGAGGCAGTGTGATGGGCATGCATGACTGCCAGTGGCACTGGGTAACTAGTCTTTAATGATGATGTGACTGAAGACAAACAGCCGGATGAATTCTGAAGTGTTCAGGGTTATACTTTCTGCTCAGATTCAACCAAATGCAGCAAAATTGATGAGACAGCGCTTCACAGTACAGATGGACAACGATAAACATTTTATTTTTTGTTTCTTAAAGCAAAGTAGTGGAATATTCTGCAATGGCCAAGTCACTAGATCTCAACCCCAATGAGAATGCATTTCACATGCTTAAGACAAAACTTAAAGCAGAAAGACCCACAAACCAGCAACAACTGAAAAGTCAGCTGCAGTAACAGCAAGGAAAAGCGTGGAAATCCAGCATTTGCCTGCATTCTCGAAGCTCTGGACGTCACCAGTCATTTTTTGAAAAGGTTTCTCTACAAAGTATTAAAAATGACATTTATGGTAAATTTAATTTAATTACTTTTGAGCCCCTGAAATGAGAAGGCTTTGTAGAAAAACGGTTGCAATTTTTTTTAACGTTTCATGGGATATTTTTGTTCAACTACTAATTAAAACTGAAAGTCCCCGTGCCCCCAGAACCAACAGCAGTTGCGTCTGCACATGTAAATACCCTGCCTAACAGTCCTTGTAGTGCATTACACACAAAGTTTTCTAAAGTCCGTTTATGATCTGTAAATGATGCCTATGACTAGTCAATGGGGCGTTAAGTGTCCCCACACTAGTTGGCACACTTTGCAAGTTATCACGCCCTTGAGGGCATGATAACATAACTTACAAGAGCTGGGGTCATAGCAAGCATTACACATACCTCGCGCATGCGCGCAGCTTCTTCCCCTCACTTCATGGATCCTCTGAAGCCAGGTGTATGCATCCCGGCTACAGAGAGGCGCATGATAGTGCAGAAGACTTCTGATCACACACAGTGCGGCTTATGAATATTGGTGACGTTTTCCAGATCACTTTGTAACAGATGACTGGTTCATCAGGTGTGCTCACTAGTCAGATTGTTCAGAGCCCCTATTTCCACTTTAGTCTCAATAGTGATGTGTGGAAGGAGTTTGAGATGGTCAAAAATGAAAAGTTTTTCAACTGGAAACTAATTGATGAAATGCTCCTCATTTGTTTTTGTTTTTTGCCTCCTAAAGTTTTTTGGCTGGATATCGCTTGCATTAGGAGCGGTTTCAAAAATGTATTTTTATGTTTTTTACACCACGCGTTTTAAAGACTTTTTTTTAGGTTTCTTCTAGAAAGGACCCTTTCACAAAACATTCACTGTGTGCACAGTGTTAAGAGTTGCACACTATACCAATCCTCATTTGCCAGAAAGTAACTGGAAAAAAACCCCCAAAGAGCAAGAGATACAATTTAATTGTATTGCATAAAAAAAAAAATGAGCTCCATATTTACCAAGGAACCCACTTGGAGAGATCACAGCAACCAAAGAAGAGTAGACAGCGTCCAATCCAGGGTTTTGAATTTTATTACGCCACAGAAAGCACAATGTTTTCAACCCATACATTTTTCACACTTGAAAAATACTCATTATGGGTTGAAACGTTGTGCTTTCTATGGCGTAATAAAATTCTTTTCAATTCAAAACCCTGGATTGGACGCGGTCTACACTTCTTTGGTTGCCATGTAAAGGGATGTCCACAATACCAACCATAAAAAAAACAAAAAAAACTGGTGACAAATGTACAAGTTTACACGAACCATAATTAGGCGATGTTGGTTAAACACTACATGAA